>NC_081411.1:571404820-572004820 GCF_030272615.1 Cryptomeria japonica | reverse complement strand
GGCCTGGAGGTCGATGAGGGCAGGGGAGAGGTAGGAGAGGTGGTGGTGTGGGCAAAGCTCGAGGTTAGATTGGCCAAGGTGGAGAGGGTGGAGGAGGTGATGGTGGAGGAGGAGAGGGAGGTGATGGTGGGTGAGGTCGTAGGTTTATTGGTAGAGGGGAGGATAGCGAGAGGACATTTGTTGTGGAGGGCCATTGTAGCTAGAGGATGTGGTGGGGGGGAGTCTAAGGAGGAGGATGGTTCATCCAAGGAGATGGAGTCAGAAGAGTTGGGGGAGAAGGTGAGGGTTGGGATGGGTGGGATGGATGAGGAGGAGGAGGAGGATATGCAGCCTTTGATTAGGTAGAGGAGGATAGATATGCCTTCACCTGCTACCCCAACATAGGTTATAGTAGCACAGGTGGGTCGAGATCCATAGCCTTCAAAGTTGCCCACAGTTCAGATTGTCATGTCCCCCCACCAACATCATGCATAGATAGCTTCTCTTCAGTCCATGGTATAAATCTTACAAGCATAGTTGGTTCAGGCCCAGGGACAAATAACATAGTTACAGGGTCAGCTAGTGTAGGCACAGGAACAAATTGCTCAGCTTGCAGGGGTAGGTTGCCCAACTACAAGGATAGGTCAATTAGTTGATCACTAAGTGTGATACAAAGATAGAGCGATGGGGTCATGCAGAGAAGCTTGCACAGATAGTCCAACAGATGGTTTCCCAAGGGTTGATTAGTGATACTATTAGGGATCTTATGTGGTAGTCAGAGATGGCCAAGCATTGCAAGAGCTTGTATCATCAGGTTGTGCCACTAGAGTGATGAGCAACCTCATTTGTACCTAGCTCGCAATGTGGGGGTTCTCAGAGACAGGAGGGTAGTCATGGAGTGACGAGGCTTAGGAGAGATCTTAGTGTTGATGGTACATGTGTAGGTCCTACAGGTGGAGGTGATCCTAGTGCCTGCTCGACAGATTCAGGTGGCAGTAACTCCTAGATTGTGCTCTGATGTATTTTTCTCATGTAGATGACTTGATGTATATTTTGATATTATTTTGATCATTGGATATGATGTATTTATTGATGTATATTGATGATTCTAAGATTATTATTGATGTACATTTATCTTTTGATATGATATCTAGAGACATTTGGACATTTTATTCTTTCAGTTTGATTTATTTTTGACATGTATCAATGCTTTTCTTTTGGATTGTCATGGGTCACACATGCATGATGATATGATACCGACATTCTTATATATGATATGGATGCATTTACTATATGTTTTGATATGCATATCTACATGATTTGTTGTAATGATTACATTTTATGTGATTGTGTGTGATGATGTGATGAGATAATCTATATGTTTTGAAGGTGATATATGCCTATGTGATGATTGCTTTTATGATATGAAATGTAAATGTAGATGTGTACATGTGATGAATAAATGTCCTATTAAGCTTTGATGATATATGCATGTGTAGGTGATATGAAATGCACATGTGAATGTTTTTAAATGATATGATATGGTACTAAATGACAAATGATTTTAAATGAAAATGATGCTAAATGATTAATGATATGTAAAATGAGACTAATGCAAAGCTAAAATGCAATGAAAATGAAATGCAACAATAGAAATGATAATGAAACTAAAAAAAATGCAACTAAATGTAATTAATATGAGATGATAATGAAACTAAATGATATGAAATGATAATGAAAATAAAACTAATGCAATTGTAAATGATATGAAATGATAATGCACCTAAGTGTAAATTTGAAATGATAATATTCCTAAGGATATGGAATGCAACTAAAATGATTAATGATATGATATAAAAATGACAATGATAATGCAATTAAATGCATCCTTTTTAAATGGTATGAAAAATGACAATGCATCTAAAAGCAAAATTTTAAACTACATGAAATGATAATGCGCTTAAATGCAAATTTGTAAATGATATGAAATGATAATGTACCTAAATGCAAATTTGAAATGATATGATAATGAGATGTATCTTGAAGATGAGATGCAAAACTAATATGATAATGCAATGATACTAATGCAATATTTAAATGAGCCGATCGATGATATGCAACTAAGTGGAAATGACTTATTACTGCTTGCTAATATGAAATGATCCCTCATTACTGACTTAGCCATCCTTTTGATCAAATTTTATTGTGCTTCCCTTTTGTCATCATTGAGCCTTTGATATGTTGAAAGTTGATACAAGCATCATGGTATAATTGAACCATAATGACCTGAGTATAACTTACATGGAGTTTGATATTGCAAGGTGACACAAGCATCGAGGTATAATTAAACCAAGACGACTTGAGTGTTGCTTGTGTAAAATAGACAAGAGTTAACCTTTGTCCTATAAAAATCTGAAATGTCCTCGGTGATATGCTACCCTTATCACGTCATTAGACAAATTTGCACAATAAAAGGTATCGCTCACAAACAAAAAACAAAGAAAATGTCACCCTCCTTCCTTGCTTCTCTAGTTTTGAGACATCTTGGAGTCGCTTAGGAGATATGATATCAAAAATAAAAAATAACCATAGGTGAACATGCATGCTACATTATGTATTTTGTTAGATAAAACATCTTGCAAGTAGATCTTTGTTTAGTTTGTTTAGTTCTTGGTATTGATAGTTCTGAAAGTTGTTTTTGTTCAAAATGTCTTTGTTTTGATGGTTTTTTTCTTTGTTAAAAACTCTAAAAGGTGAGATGCCCCCAGTTGTAGTCAGGATTTTTCCCCTAGCTATGTACACTTCTTTCGATATGGATATATACATTGATTTCCAAGCCGTGGTGAAATATGATGTAGATAACAATTCAGATAATCAAGGGCAATGACTACACTAAGTGTGTCCAAGATTGTGCTGTGTTTTTTAAAGCTTTGTGATGGCCATGTGTTTAGTGCAAATGGATAAAAAAAGATATGATATGGGTACATGTAGATGGAAGAGTCGATATATCACAAATAGCACCTGTTGCCAGGTTTTCATTATTTGTTTTTATTGCACTTTTTGATTTTTTTTTGATTTTTTTAAATTTTTCTTGATTTTTTTTGATTTTTTTGATTTTTAAATTTTTTTTTCTTATCCGTGCATTGGATAAATTAGGTATAAAACTTTTTGAGATGCACATTGTTGATAGGTTCGTCAAACAGGTCCCCTTATAATGTAGATAACTGATATGCCCCCAATCCATAAGCAAATATGATGACAAAAGTGTAAGGAAGTTAAGTAGCGGAAACAACTTCCTACACTAACCTTTAGAGGAGGGTAATGCAAAAATTTTTCAGATTGTTACAACAGTTACAGAAAAATAGAAATAGATATAATAGCATTCATACCACAACACAGTGATTTACGTGGGGAAAACCCTTTCGGGAGAAAAACCCCACACTCCAAAAGCAGCTCAATATTTTATTCAGCAATCAAAAACAGATTACAACATACTTGCAGAGCAAGCTCTTCGCAGGAGTACCACTAATCAGAGATTCAGAGGCAACTCAATAGCCATAAGACTCTCTTACACCCAACCTCTATCTCACACACCTCATAAATAGGAGATACAATACAAGAAACCGTCAAATGGTATTACAAAACCATGGGCTAAAACCACCCAATAAGGTGTAGCCGACCTTATCTCCCTTCTAGATGCCCTATGACATGTTAAAGCACACATCAACACGTGTCGCTCCCTTTTACAGCTCATTTATGTATCCGATACAAATTATTTTTCCTATTTCAGGAGTACAAACTTCCGAAGGCCATAACTTGAGAACCGGGTGTCCGATTGACGAACCGTTTGAAGCATCGGAAAGCTCGCGAAGTTCTCTATCACCTCATAACCCGCTACGCCGGTTACGACCACTTTTCAGGGCATTTTAGAGCCTCTAAAGCCCCCAAAATTAAGTTTAAACATTTTATCGCACCCCTCCAAAACGAAAACTTTAATATCTTCAAAACTAGCTGTGACCTTGCGAACGCAACTTTACCGGAATGCTTATCTAACCAATCAGAAGCTTCAGGGAGAGTTTCGCACCATTTTGTGCTCAAATGAAAACTTACTATAAATAGTAACCTTGCATAAATGCAAGGTTGAGACACCATTTTTCCCAACAAATCTTCCACTTGTTGAACACCTTGCAGGAGCAGAAGGGAATGTCAACACAATGAATCAATTGCTAGGGGCCATAAGGCCCATAGACTCTGAACACCATCTAAACTTCTCTGTGCTCACAACCTTAGTTAAAGCATCTGCAACATTCATCAAAGTTTCCACCTTAACCAGCTTCACCCTACCATCTTCGACCATATCTCTAACAAAATGATACTGAACATCAATATGTTTGGTCCGGGCATGAAATGTCGGGTTCTTAGCTAGGCTAATTGCACTCTGACTGTCACAGTAAACTGTCACTGTACCTTGTTTTATTCCAATATCCAAACACAGTCTCTTAAGCCAAATGGCCTCTTTACAAGCATGAGTAGCTGCCATATACTCTGCTTCAGTAGTGGATAAAGCAACCACAGCCTGTCGCTTACTCATCCAACTAATTGCACCACCAAACAAAGTAAACACATAAGCACTGGTGGATCTTCTGCTATCAATATCACCTGCCCAATCTGAATCCACATAACCATGGATATCAAGGGAAGTCATGTCTCCAACTGAATTACCATGATAACACAAAGAATACTCTGAAGTACCCTTCAAATATCTGAAGACTCTTTTGACTGCATCCCAATGAACTCTACCAGGATTAGACATATATCTAGAAAGTACTCCCACTGCTTGGGCAATGTCTGGTCTAGTACAGACCATAGCATACATCAAGCTTCCAACCACACTCTGGTAAGGCACTCTGCTCATGTCTTCCATCTCCAATGGGGATGTAGGACAATCTGAAACAGATAGTTTCGTTCCAACTGTAAAAGGAACACTCAATGGTCTACAATTCTGCATGTTGAACCTCTGTAGCACTGAATTCACATACTTACTCTGGCCTAGCCATAGCTTTCTGTTCACCCTATCTCTTCTAATTTCCATCCCAAGAATGTGCTTTGCTGCACCAAGATCTTTCATTTCAAATTTAGCAGTGAGCTGAGACTTCAGTTTTGAAATCATACCTTTCCCTTTACCAATGAATAACATATCATCAACATACAATGCAATGAATAAGAAATGATCACCATCAGATTTATAATAAACACAGTGATCTAATTTAGAACGTTAAAATCCCAAACTCAACACATATGTATCAAATTTCTAGTACCACATCCTAAGACTTTGTTTGAGGCCATACAAAGATTTCTTCAACTTACAGACCAAATTACTTTTGCCTTTCACCACATAGTGCTCCGGCTGTGTCATATAAATATCTTCCTCCAAATCACCATGAAGGAAAGCAGTTTTCACATCCATTTGCTCAACCTCTAAATCATAAGCAGTAGCAATAGAAAGCAAAAATCTAATGGACGTCATTTTTGCAACAGGAGAAAATATCTCACCGTAATCAACACCCTCAACCTGAGAGTAGCCTTTTGCAACCAACCTTGCTTTATACTTCTCAATGCTTCCATCTGAACCAATATTTTTCTTGAACACCCATTTACAACCAACAGGTTTTCGTCCTTCAGGCAATGGTACAAGATCCCATGTATCATTCTTTTTCAAAGCTGCCATTTCTTCCTCCATAGCAATCTTCCAGGATTCTGCATCATTCATACCTAATGCCTCTTCTACAGATTTCAGTTCATCCACACTAGTATTCAGAGCAAAAATACATCTCCAATCATTAGGTGAATACCTTTCAAGTGGTTGTCTATGTCTTGTAGACCTTTGAACAAGCTGAGTTGGAGGTTCTTCCTCCTCTTCTGAAGATTCAGAGCTAGACGAGCTCTCCTCAACTTCTTGCCTATCTAGGGGTCTCGATTCAACTCTTTCAGGTGTAGAAGGAAGTTGAATCACATCTTCTTTTTTAGTCTGTTCTAGCTGCAATGTAACAGAAGGAGACTTAATTTCTCTAAAAATAACACTTCTACTGTGAATTACCTTTTGTGCAACAGGGTCCCAAAGCTTGTATCCTTTCACACCATAACTATACCCGATGAAGATACATTTCATAGCCTTGTTCTCCAACTTTGTTCGCTTCTCCTTTGGCACATGTGCATATGCCTCACAACCAAAAACTCTAAGATGTCTCAATGAAGGCTTGTGACCTAACCATGCTTCCATAGGCGTTTTATCAACAAGAGCTGATGTAGGAGACCTGTTAATCAGGTAGCAAGCAGTGGCAACAGCTTCAGTCCAAAACTTTTGTTCGAGACCAGCACCACTCAACAAACTCCTAGCCTTCTCCATCAGTGTCCTGTTCATTCTTTCTGCAACTCCATTCTGCTGTGGAGAATACGGAGTTGTCTTCTGCCTGTTAATTCCACAGTCTTTACAGAATCTATCAAAATCATTAGAGCAAAACTCACCGCCATTATCAGTTCTCAAACATTTTATTTTCTTTCCAGTCTGCAACTCAACCATTGCTTTAAATTCTTTAAAACGACTAAAAACTTCAGATTTATTCTTTAGAAAATAAACCCATGTCCTTCTACTAAAATCATCAATAAATGAAACATAATATGTGGATTTTCCAATCGAAGAGACATCTACTGGACCAAACACATTAGAATGGATAAGATCCAAAACACCACAAGTTTTATGAGAACTCGAGTAAAACTGAACGCGGTTTTGTTTTCCATAAATGCAATGCTCATAGAAATCAAAGTCAAGATTACAATCATTCAAACTTTCAACAAGGTTTTTATTTTTCAAGGTCCTTAGACCCTTTTCTCCAATGTGGCCAAGTCTCTGGTGCCATAACATAGTCTTCTCTGTAGGTAACTTTGCTTCAGACGAAAGAGCACCCTTAGGTACCCAAAAACCATTTCCATCTGCTGAAGGTGAAACCTTCAAATCTTCCAGTGAAGTATTCGCAGATTTACTTTTTACAGAAGTTCTATTACACTCAACAGTGTATGCTTCAAGCTTATACAAAGTGCCAAACCTGACACCTCTAGCAACTACCATAGCACCCTTAATCATCTTACATCCTGCTTCAGAAAAGACTACCTGTACACCCGCATCTATCAGTTTGCTCACAGATAACAAGTTTCATTTTAATCCAGGGATATGCAGCACACCATTAATCCTTTTTATTCTACCATCAGAAAACCTAATTCTAACTTTACCTCGACCAACAATGTCTAGAGGTGAATCATCACCCAAGTACACCTTACCTCCATTAAATCCTTCATATTCAGAAAACCAATCTCTATTGGAAGTCATATGAAAAGATGCACCTGAGTCAATTAGCCAGGCATCATTACCTGCACGAGTCGCCAAAGCCGCAATAAATACATCGCCATCTTCCTTGTCGGACTCAGAATCAGAATCAAACTTTTTCTTTTTCTTCTTCTTCTTTTCTTCTTTGCAGTCCTTACGGATGTGACCCGATTTACCGCAGTTCCAGCAAATGACTTTGGACTTTCCAGGAGATTTCGATCTCCCTTTGGATTTGGACTTGTTGTGCTTCTCATTCTTCTTGCCTTTCTCCTTAGGTCTTCCACGAACGGTTAGGGCTTCCTTTGAACTAATGGATACCTTCCTTTGCATCTCTTCATCGAGTAGGGTACCCACCACATCTTCAAATTTCAAAACAACAGAAGTACTACCGATAGCCATAACAAGAGAATCCCACGAATCAGGCAAAGAATAAAGCAAGATCTGAAATTTCTCCTCCTCGTCCATCTTAACACCGATGAATACTAATTGAGCCACCAACATATTGAATGCTTCCAGGTGGTCTGCAATTCGTCCACCCTCTTCCATCTTCAAGGAATACAATTTCTTTCTTAAGAAAATTTGATTTAATAAAGATTTCGCTTGATACATCTCACCAAGCTTAGTCCATAGCTTCTTTGCAGAGTTCTATTCATGGACATTGATTAGAACAGAGTCTGCCAGGCACAGTCTGATTAGACCCTTGGCTTTTCGGTCCATAACATCATACTGAGTTGCCGCAGTAGGATCTGAGGGCCTTTGGACATTCGCATCAACAGCATCCCAAAGATCTCGATCTATTAGCAGATCTTCCATCTTTAGCTTCCACATCTCAAAATTACTTCCATTAAATTTCTCCACCTCTATTCTCCCTGATGAACTCGCCATCTGAATATTCTTGCAACAAGATCAAAAAGTGTCTTCTGCACAAGCTCCCACTCAAATCTGGATTAGTTCAAAAAACCCAACTGCCCACAATTGAAACCAAAGGTGATCAGGCTCTGATACCACTTGTAAGGAAGTTAAGTAGCGGAAACAACTTCCTACACTAACCTTGAGAGGAGGGTAATGCAAAAAATTTTCAGATCGTTACAACAGTTACAGAAAAATAGAAATAGATATAATAGCATTCATACCACAACACAGTGATTTACGTGGGGAAAACCCTTTCGGGAGAAAAACCCCACACTCCAAAAGCAGCTCAATATTTTATTCAGCAATCAAAAATAGATTACAACATACTTGCAGAGCAAGCTCTTCACAGGAGTACCACTAATCAGAGATTTAGAGGCAACTCAATAGCCATAAGACTCTCTTACACCCAACCTCTATCTCACACACCTCATAAATAGGAGATACAATACAAGAAACCGTCAAACGGTATTACAAAACCATGGGCTAAAACCACCCAATAAGGTGTAGCCAACCTTATCTCCCTTCTAGATGCCCTATGACATGTTAAAGCACATATCAACACGTGTCGCTCCCTTTTACAGCTCATTTATGTATCCGATACAAATTATTTTTCCTATTTCAGGAGTACAAACTTCCGAAGGCCATAACTTGAGAACCGGGTGTCCGATTGACGAACTGTTTGAAGCGTCGGAAAGCTCACAAAGTGCTCTATCACCTCGTAACCCACTACACTGGTTACGACCACTTTTCAGGGCGTTTCGGAGCCTCTAAAGCCCCCAAAATTAAGTTTAAACATTTTATCGCACCCCTCCAAGACGAAAACTTTAATATCTTCAAAACTAGCTGTGACCTTGCGACACAACTTTACCGGAATACTTATCTAGCCAACCAAAAGCTTCAGGGAGAGTTTCGCACCATTTCGTGCTCAAATGAAAAATTACTATAAATAGTAACCTCGCATAAATGCAAGGTTGAGACACCATTTTTCCCAACAAAAAGGACCTAGGCAATTTGGTTCAAACTTGCCCTTCTTTTCCCGATCTTGCTGATTGCGAGGATTTTACTTCAGTACTAGGTCGCCGATTTGAAGTTCTCTTGTATTTGTCTTGTGATTGTAGCTTTGGCACATGCATTGCTAATATGCTTTGAGGTGATCAAAAACACGTTGTCAGCGTTCATCTAGCAGCTCTAATTCTTGCAGTCTGTTTACCCGATACTCCTCATCTGGAATGAGTCCTTTCAGTGATACTCTGAGTGATGGAATATTAACCTCAATAGGTAGAATTGCATTTGATCCATACACCAGTGAGTATGGTGTAGCTCTTGTAGGTGTGAAGATACTAGTTTTGTAGGCCCATAATGTTGGATTGAGTTGAACATGCCAATCACAACTAGCCTCGTTTACTATCTTTTTGAGGATTTTCAAGATGGTTTTGTTTGAGGCCTCTTCTTGGCCATTCCCTTGTGGATAATATGGTGTGGAGAAATGATGTTGGATATGGAATCATTTGCACAGTTCTTTCACATCTTGATTCTTGAAAGGTCTTCCATTATCTATGATAATGGAACTAGGAATGTCATACCGACAAATGAGATAATTCAGGATAAAAGAGGATATTTGCTTTCCGGTAAAAGTAGTTAAGGGACAACCTCTATCCACTTTGTAAATTAATCAGTGGTCATGATGATAAACTTATGTCCATTTGATGAGGAAGGATGAATCTTGCCCACTTGGTTGAGTCCCCATTGACAGAATGGCCATGATGTGGTGAACGGTTGTAGCTCCTGTGCTAGTGCATGCATAAGATTGCCATGAATTTGGCATTTTGGACATTTTTTGGCAAACTAATATGATTCCTTTTCCATGGTTGGCCAATAATAGCCCATCCTTAGAAGTTTTTTGGCAAGAGTAGGACCACTTGAATGTGTGCCACAAATACCTTTGTGAAGTTCATGCAATGTGGTTTCAGATTTGTTATGATTAAGACACTGAAGAAGAGTACCATGAAGACCTCGATAGTAAAGTGTGTTAGTGGTTAGGGTATAATGGGCTACTTGGTGAATAAAGCTATGTTTCTGGTTTTGGGATAGATCTAGTGGAGGGATATTGTCTTTTAGGTAAGTGTAGATATTTCCATAGAGGGGTGAGTCGGAACCGACTATGTGGCATATGACTTGGGATTCAAAATTTTCATAGGTAGGTAATGCAGAGGGTTTGAGAACAAAGGTGAATTCTCCTTATACCAAGCTTCCACTTGACACCTACCCTAGGATGTCAACCACTTAGTCCTCCTATTGAGGACCTAGACCACAAGGAATCACCTTGGACCACTTCCTAGTGTCCCCCAACTAAGATAATCCTTTGATTCACTTATGAGATACAACTTCTCACATCAATTGCTTGGTTCCCTTAGAGACTCTCCTTAGCACCAAACCCTTGCATATCAGTATCTTGTCAACATGCCCTCACAAAGAGTGTTTGGGATGTGTTCCATCCTCCTACCATCATTTCAACACCAATTCCACCCTTAGATGAAAACTAAAGGTTCTCAACCCAGCCTTTTGGTTTACCTAGTTCATAGGAGACCCAATAGCAATTAGCCCTCCTATTCCAGTTCTTGGATGATAACTCCCAATTTTTTTGAACAAGTACCCCAAAAAATCACACTTTTGGATACCCTTTTCCCCTTTACAAATAATATTGTAAAACTGGATTTGGGTGCCACATTTGACTTGGTCAACCCTATACTGTCCAAATTAAGCCTAAATTTAGAAATAGGCTAGGTTAGTGAAGGAACACACCACAAATGGATCCACCCAGACACAAGACTTATTGTTTTATCCCTTTACACCACTCAAGACAACAAATCCACCAATGGAATACACCCTTTCACTGTCAACACTCTTTGCAACATCAAATTGCACACAATCAAGGCTTGTTACATGGGGATGCCAAGCCTAGGGATTCATCTCAACACAAACTCCTTGGATGGACTGGTTTGATCACTTCATAATATTATAATAAATCCATTCACCTAACATCCCCTTGAATATTTGGCCACTATGATCAAGGAATGTTAGGTTGACACCATTTTGAGCCAAAACACTAGGGAAACAAGGGTTTCAAAACTGGTGCTCACAAAATTGATTGTTTTACATTTTCAAAATACACCAAATGGACTATAATTGATCAAAATAGAAAGTAGATTTAGTGTGCTACACAGAACAATACATTGATCAGTTTAAACAATCTATTGATAGTCGTACAAATGCATGAAAGTAAGAGGAAACGTTGCAATTTCAAAACAGTCCAACCAAAATCTTCTCCAATTCATCAACCAACCCCAAATACATGTTCTCTTGGCCTTATATCAACACAATAGACCAGTACCCAACCGAAACCAATTGAAATTCAAATTAGTTGGCGGTTGGGAATCATTACAAACAAATGTTGTCAAAATGGCAAAACAACTTTTGACAATTTTTACAACCTTTTCCAATATATGAAACCATATTAACCTATCAACCCAAGGAGCCCACAAGTGAACTTTAAATGATCAAAGTAACATCAAAAAATGAGTGACCACCTTCCAAACATCTTGGGTGGTCATTGACCAATGTTGACCAAGTAGGTCTTGATAGGATATATTACCCCAATTGGCACCAATGGCTTGATTTCATGGCATTACAAGATTAAATGGTCTTCCCAAGACCTTATGAAACCTACATCAACCTATGACAACACAAATAAACACAAAAAATCATAAAATGAAAAGGTGCTTCTGCACCACCAGGGGAAAATATTTGTTCCACCAGGAACTCATAACAGTTGTTCAAATTTGATGTCCACAAAGTAGTTTTTGAAGTCGTCCACCATGTGTTTGTAGGGCATCAACTTTTCATCCTTTGTTTGATAATCATCATTAACTTGATTAATGACAAATTGTGAGTCTCCAAAGATTTTCAACTCTGTGATCTTTCACTCAACAACAGTCTTGATGCCTGTGACTAGAGCTTCGTACTCAACAATGTTATTTGTGCAAGGAAACATTAATCTGTAAGATTTAGGAATAGTTTGTCCTTCTAGTGTGATGAATAGAACACTGAATCCTGATCCATGTTGTGTGTATGATCCATCAAAGTATAAGACCCATGGTTTTGTTGATATTGTGAGAATATCTGTATCTGGAAATTCCACATGGATTGGATTAATATCTTGTAATGGTGCTTCTTCTAGCTAATCTGCGATAGCTTGACCTTTCATAGCCCTTATGTCTATGTTATGAATGTCAAATTTACTTAGAATCATGACCCATTTAGGTAACCTCCCTATGAGAGTGGCTTTGTTGAGTAGATATTTTAATGGGTCAATCTTTGCTACCAGTTTGATTGTGTGAGCTAGCATATAGTGCCGAAAATTTTGAGAAGAGAAGACCACAACCAAACAATATTTTTCAATGAATATGTAGTTGAGCTTGTAACCATTCAATGTCCTGCTGATGTAGTATATTTCCCTTTCCTTGCCTGGTGAATCTTCTTGTTCTAACAATGCTCTTAGGGATACCTCTATGGCTGATATGTAAAGAATGACAGGTTTGCTTGCTATTGGTGGTACCAAGACAAGTGGATTCATTAGATATTGCTTGAGTTGGTGGAATGATTCTACACATCGATCTTCCCATCTGAAAGGGACATTCTTGTGGAGTAGATGAGTGAATAGAAGGCACTTGTCGGCTAGTTGAGAAATCAATCTTCTTATGGATTACAGCCATCCTTGTAGAGCTCTTAATTGACTGATATTTCTAGGAGGTGACATCTCCATTATTTCTTGTACCTTTGTAGGTTCCACCTCGATTCCTTTTTCTGAGACTATGTATCCCAAGAGTTTGCCAGATGTTGCACCAAAAACACACTTTTTAGGATTTAGTTGTACATTGAATTGTTCCATCCTTTGAAAGATTTTATCTAAAATCTCTAGGTGTCCTTCTCTTGTAAATGATTTGGCCAATAGGTCATCTATACAGTCCTCCATGAATTTGTGCATCATGTCATGAAATATTATGGTCATTGCTCATTGATAGGTCGCTCCTGCATTCTTCAAGCCAAAAGGCATATCATTCTAGCAATAAGTACCCTAGGGACATGTAAATGTTATTTTATCTTGGTCTTTTGGTGCTATCTTAATTTGATTGTAGCCCAAAAAACCATCCATGAGTGATAACACAACATGTCTTGCTGTTAGATCTACAATTGTGTCGATGTTGGGTAAAGAAATGTCAGTCTTCAGACAAGCCTTGTTGAGATCCCTGAAGTCTGTACAAATTCTAATGCTTTTATCTAGTTTAGATACAAGTACAATGTTAGAGATCCACTCATTTATAGGTCGGATGAATCCTACATCAAGTAACTTCTTCAAGTCTACTTTAACCAATATGGCAACATGTGGGTTCATTTTCCTCAGTTTCTGCTTGACGGGCTTAGCTCCTGGAGCTATAGATAATTCATGCATGATCAAATCTGGATCTATCCTTGGCATATCTACATAGGACCATGCAAAATTGATTTGATTTTCTTTAAAGAATTTGATGAAGTCAGGTCTTTCTTGTTCTGTTAGTGATTCTGCCAGGTGTATGGTTCTTGTTGTTGCATCAGTGCTAATATTGATTGATTGAGTGGGTTCAATCAAAATTGGTGATCTCTTCTGATAATTTTTAGGAAGAGTGTCAAGTCTCTCATCCTCTGGCACCTCAAAGAGGTTTTCACCATTAGATATGTCCTTTGTTTTTACTTTTTTATGATCTAATACTACCGTTAAATGGTTTTCACCATTTGGTCAATTTTTTATTTTATTCATTTTGCGACTAAGAGACTTGGCACTCTCCTGATTGAGAACTTCGTTATGAGATTCACTGGTGGAACATCTTTCTGGGTTCATGGATTAAAGTTAATGAACAATGGCTTCATCATCTTGAAAAATAGGGATATTGAGTGGCTTCGTTTGTTCCCAATCAATGAGTTCAGGATACATTAATGGTAAGGGATCATCTGGTGGATTTAGGTTGGCAATTGTAAGGGTCATTATAGAAACATTATCAAAGTTGTTAGTAACATGGGTAAGGTCTATAATGATACTCTCTTTGGTATTGCCTATTTTGTAGCGATACTTCTTGTTCTCGCTAGCTTCATAGATATGTTGTGGTCCAAATTCCAATGATCTAGACCCTAAGCCTTGTCCCTTATCAGGTGTGGGTGTATATGTGTGGATTATGTCTACCTCAATGTCTTCAGTGATCAAAATAAATATCCCATTCATATTCATGTGGGTCTACTTCAGAATCACTTTCTAGGACTCTATTGTTGTATGTGATGGGGATATCATTTGGTGAGAAGGGTTTTTCTTTTGGTACAGTTTGTGCTTCTATTTCTATACTTGCTTGCATTCCACTTGGATTAGATTCTATACTAGGCGACAAGTTATGAATCTATTTGTGAGAAGCCTCCTCTCTTTGTATGGAAAGTTCTTCTTGTTGTTTTTCATATTCCTCTTCCTTATGTTTGCGTAATGCCTCATTAGTTGCTTGTTGTCATGTTAATTCTTGCTTCTTTTGTGGTTGCCTTGTGGTTTCTTTTTGTTGATTCTATTGATCAGGTTGTTGATGTTGTCCATACCCTAGTCCGGATTTATCTTTGGAAAGTTGTGAGTGTGGTTGAATTGGCTCTATGATACCTTCTTTCCGTTTGCCGATAGGACCATTTCCTGAATATCCCATCCTTTGCATGATTCTGAACCCGTTGCCATATTGCTCTATTAGGAGAGTGATACTTAACATATCTTCTTGTCTATCTTCATCATCCTTGTATAACCAGTTAAAAACATCTTTGTCATCTGTCTTATCTTCTAGTGTTCCTACTTGAATGAACATAGCATCAAACATTTTGATAGGTTGTGAAGATTGTTGTCGTGAAGTTGATGGTTGTCCATGAGGCTTTGGCGAAATTGGCAATTTTGATAGACATATGGATTCAAAAGAGTATTCTCCCATGCCTTTATCTTTCAACTTCATACTTTTCTCAAAATCTATGGATTTGAGTTGATCTCAACCATTTGATGATGTGGAAGCAAGAGCTTCCCTGTTATGTGGTACAAGAAAATTTTGAACTGCTTTGAGATTATTGCAAAATTGGAAAGGATTAGTGTCTATTGTGATGGAGTTTTCTTGTCCATTATACGAGAATTTCAGGCACTAATGATATGTGGAGGGTATTACTTGCATTTCATGGATCTAAGGGCAACCCAAAAGTATATTATAAGACAAGTCTATGTCCAAGACTTGACATAGAGTATCCCTCTGAACTGGCCCTACTTGAATGGGTAATACCATGCCCTTTTGATGATCTTTCTTCATCATCATATGCTTTGATTTTTATCTTTTTCTTAGGATCAATGTTTGTTTATGAGAAACCCAATTCACAGATAAGTTTTAAAGTACATATATCTAGATCAACTCATCCATCTATTATTACTCGTTTCACTTGATGTTTATAGACTAGGACTTTGATATGGAGTGGAGTATTATGCAGATGATTTAGAGAGACATCATCATGCTCTGAAAATGATATATTGTGAGGCATGGTTAAATGTCCCACCATGGATTGGAATCAATTAATATCTAGGTTATTTGGAGCTGTAGTGTCAACAAGAGCTCTTTCTAGAATATCCTTATGTGCGGGTGACATTTTGAGGAGCTCTAATATGGATATATGGGTTGGTGTCTTTTTCAATTGATCTACTAAGTTGTATTGAGTGTTTAAAGGTGTTGTTGTTTTAGAGGAATCCCTTTTAATACATATTTAGATTGGACTCGTGTAGTCACATTGACCGGAACATGTCCTTGTTTATCTTTGATCTTGATGACATTTACCTGAATATCACATTCTGAAATATGATTGATGACATTGTCATAATATAGTTTGTGCGGGCCCCTTTGTTGTTTGAGGATGATGATGTGCCCTTGTCATAATTTGGAAGTGGATTCTTGAAGGCCTCATGATCATCATTGGTTTTATGTACCGTTATGTCACCATTATCTAACAAATCTTGAATGAAGTTCTTCAACCTTAGGTGATCATTTGTGCGATGCCCTTTGTTTCTATGATATTCACAGTAGTGCACGTCATTCCACCATGATGGTTTCACTTGAGGTTCAAAATCCCTTGTGTTCAGAAATGTAATGACTTTATTTTCCAACAGTTCTCAAAATGTTGATTCAAGGATTTGTCCTAAAGGTGCAAACTTTCGTCGATATGGTGTCGGTTTCATGTTAGTGTTGTTTCCTTGATTGTTGTTCCCTTGATTGTTCATTCCTAGATTGTTGTTTCTTTGATTAGTATTTCCTTGAGTGTTGGTTCTTTGATTGATATTGCTTTGAGTGTTGGTTGGTGGAGTAATACCGGATAAGTTTAACATAGGTTGTTTTGTTTTACATTGTCAACTACACCATCATTAACAACATTCTTATTCCTTGTCCAAAATTTGGATTTATCAGAGTTGTTATAGTAATTGTTGTTATAGGTGCTTTTTGATGAACTAGCACCTTCTTTAGAGAACTTCAAGGTTCCCCTTTTGATTGAGGCTTCTTCTATCTGGATGTCTTTTTCGATCAACTTTTTAAAACTAGATATACATTGTAGTTTAAGTTGATATCTCATCTTGTCATTAAGATTGTCTATGAAGATTTCCATTTTCTCTTTTTCAGGTATAGTTCAGGGATATATAGATATCAATCTTCTCCATCTTTGCAAGAACATCATGAATGTTTCATTTTTCTTTTGTTTCATGTTGCAAACATCAAGCATGGTAACCTCGTGTTGAATGTTGTAAGACTATTGGGAAACAAATTTGTTTACCAACTCCTCAAATGATCTGATGGGAGGTGTGATTTTTGAAAGCCATTCCATTGTTTGTCCCCCTAGGCTTCTTGGAAATAACCTCATTATGTAAGTGTCATTGTGGGCAAACTCCAAGCTCATCGTGCAAAATTCCCTTATGTAATCACGAGGATCATTTTTACCATTGTATTTGTCATACTTTGGTATTTTTAGAGTTAGATGGAAATGGTACCATGTTTAGACTTCGATCAAATGGATAAGGACAACTATCCTCTAAGGAATATTGCGTGGTAGTTCCTTGTTGCATGTCTTCCATTTTTTGTTGAAGTTCTTGTAATTGTTGTGTGAGCGTATTGAGAGGATTGTTTCCAGTATTGGTATCTCGATGGTTGGTGTCACCTTGATTATTAGTGTCATCTTGGTCATTGGTATTGATATGATTATGTGTATTGTTATGATCAGTGTTGGAAGTGTGTGTTCTTGATTTTGTCCTTTTGAGGTTCTCAGTTTGTTTTGGTTGTTCTATGTCAAAATCCTCAAGAATTTTGATACCCTTGTAGAGGAAGTATTTATATTTGTCAGTTTCGATGAGTTTCTCTAGGAGTTTGTGTAGGCCTGGGTCTTGTTGTGCCTCTTCAATAACTTCATCTATTATTTATTCTTCATCTATATTTAGGTAGTTTTTCCAAGTGTTAACATCTCAGTGTCTCATGCTTGATTTAGGCTCTTCATCATCCCACTCGATGTTTTTACATGATCGTGTAGAAAATGGCATGACTTGATTTGACTCAATATGTGATTGTCTCTTCAGGTAAGTAAACCCAATTTATCCTTCCACTAAATTTGATATCTTGTGATAGTGTTGACCTTTGCATGAAGGCACGTGCTTTCAAGGATTCTTCATCAAAATCAGTATTTTTATTGTGGAGATAATTGTGGAAATGATGTAAAAATGTCCTATATTTTAGAAGGAGTTTGCGGTTGATATAGAGGAGTTTGTTTCTCTTCAAGACCTTCTTTTGACTAGGTTGTCTCCTTTTTAGACCATTTTTCAGACAAGGATGTGTTGAAGAATGGTCACGCAAGTGATCAAAGTTTTGGTTGTGGGATTGAATGGATGAATAATTTGTTTTTATCTCTAAGTCTACTCAGTTGAATAGAAGGTTTGATATGCCCCTATTGATATGACTAAGCATGTCAAATGATATGATAAAGCTTCTTGATATTGGAAACTAGATGGATTTGACTAACTTGGAAAGATAACTTGGTATTTCGATGTTTGATATGGGTTGATTTGAAACTTGTGATCACTAGTTGATACCTCTTCGATTTTGAAGACAAAAATCTGTCTGTGATAATTGAAAAGAAAAGACCTCTCAAAAGGGTATTTAGATCTATTTTTGGATTCTGAGAATCTCCTCTAGATAAGCCTTTGTTTCAAATGCGCCACATGATTATTCAAATGCACCACAAAATATTTCCTATGCATTACTATTTAGATTGAATGTGCTACATGATTTCTTAAATGCACTACATGATTGTTTAAATGTGTCACATAATGTTTCCTATGCACCAGTATTTAGATTGTATGCGCTACAAGGTTTCTTAAATGCGCTATTCTGTGTTTTCCTGATTTTTTGGATGTTTGATTTTATTTGCAAGATGTATTAGGAATTATGACAAAAATACACAACAAACATGAAGACAATGATCATTTTAAATCTAAACATTGAGTGTATGTTTTTTTGAGGATGTGTTAAAATCCCCGATGTTTTCACTGGTTTAGACACAAGAAAAACACACCAAGTAGACTCTTTAATCAGAGGTCATCAATAATACCATAGCCCACATCTGGATACCCCTTCATCTCAAACAACCGTGTCACCCCCTAAAGGGCACCCATTTTTTTGCCTTTGTTTGGAAATTAACTCAAAGAGGATTGCTCCTTAATTGAATCGTTATCCTAGGAAATATATGGTGAGTATCTTGGGAGTGAATTCTTCCCCACCCTTGCACTATGATATTATGAATGTCTGGATACTGACTTGGTGAAGCTTCTATTTCTAAAGTTTGTAATCAGGCTTCCATTCGGTCTTTAGTGATAAAATCCCTCAGGAGGCTTCCCAACCCTTAGAAAAAAGGCTTTACGTATCACAAGGATACTAGGTGAAAGCTAATCACCGAGGAAAACCATTGGAGGGGATTTTCATCAGCCTCCACATTTGATTATAGTGGGTTGGAATACTTGGCTAAAATCCATTTCCCACTTAGGTCGTTCCCTTCTCACTGACCCCCTCAAGGCAACTCGGGAAGGCAGGCCCTCTAAAGGTTTTAATTACTTGAAATAAAATAAAGCATGATAGAGTGAGTCTGGCTTTTTGGTCACCCAATTAAGGGGAGAGCATATACCTTTCACTCAAGACAAATCAAACAATGATTGATTTTAAACCTTCATGGCACTTGTTTTCTAAGTCCTAATTGGAGATGTTGCTCCAATCAAACATAGTGTTCTTTTTACCCACAAAGCAATGATGTTCTAAACTAGGAAAATGAAATCCTGGTCAATGAAAATGAAAAACACTTTGCAAAAATGACAAGTGGATTGTTCTTTTTAAGCCTTTGTAAGAGGAAGTGAAGTTCTTTCTTAGAGCCCAAAATGAAATATGAAGTTCCTTTTATGCACCAAAATAAATATGAAGTTCTTTTTAACTTGCAAAATGAAAGAGGTGAGTCCTTTTTAAACCAACTTTCAAAAGCAAGTAAAAAAAATAACTATTCCTCTTAAAACCCACAAAACCACTGTTTAAACCTGCAAGGAAAATTAGTTAGCAACTTGCAAAAACCAAATAGTGGGCTAGACAAGCCTAAATTTTGAACCCTATTACAAATTTCTTCTATGTTTTATATGCACTAAAATAGAGAGCATATGCACTACAGGAATTTACAAACGTGCCAAAAGAAACATCAGATGTGCCACAAAAATCTGTATATGCGCTAGAAAAAATATCACATGTACCCCATTATTAGTCATATGTGATAGATAACTACTCAAATGAGCTATTACAATAGTCAAATGTGCTAAATCATGAGGTATATGCACTATAAAATGAGGTATATGTGCTAAACCAATGAAATGCATGTTAAAAAATTCCTATAGATCATCCCATGGAAAAAAAAGAAATATCTAAAAAATGGGGTTGAGCCCCACGGTGGGTGCCAAAAATGTATGCCTAGAAGTGTAGAATCCTACGAATGAGAAACAATTCAAGCACACCAATGAAACATTATGTTAGAGGTTAGCAATCATAAAAAAAGTAAATGAAACAAAATCCCTAAGCACGTCTCATTGTCCTCTATCTCCAAGGATCCCTAAGATTCAAGGTGGCTCTCAGCTTGGAAGAGCACTTAATCTTGGGATGACTACTCAAAGAATGATAGATAGTGTATGATCTAAGATCTAAATGAATGCAACTAGGATCTTAGTGATGAGATAATGATATGCAACACTATATATATTACCAAAATGAGAGATTTAGTGTGAGATTAAGCTAGCATGAGAATGATATAAAGATGATATGGAACTACAATGATACACTAATAAATGATATGCAAAAACATGATATGAAATCTATGCTATGATGCTTACTACAATGATCTCAAAGAGAGGCTAAAATGCTAAATGCTATGTGACTATAGTGTAGATGCATAAGAACTTGGATATGGATTATGAAGAAAGTGAGTCCTATTTCTAGAGAAAATAGCCAAATGGATGGCCAAGATTGAATTGTCTTAAGAAGGGTCAAGATTGAAAGTTAACAATCCATGTGAGATTTTCAACCCAATCTCATGTTGACAAGTGTCACCATGAGGAGGCCTGGAAGGATGTTAAGTAAGAATTAGATGCTTATTAAGCTTTGAGGGTTAACCTTAAAAATATGAGCCATTGGATAAAGCTATTATCCAAGGATGAAGGCTATCGTCCAAGAGTGAAAATCTTGTGCAAAGTTGAAAGATAGTCAAAGGGACAAACCATCATGGGTTAGCATGGTGAAGAGATGATGTCTTGTAAGAGCATTAAAGGCTCTTTGAAGACTTTGGAGGTTAACTTGTTGGAAGATAGATAACCTTCCAGGATTTTGTAAGAGCCTTACAAGTTTGGAAGACTTAACAAGTTAACTTTTTGAAAAAGGTTAAGTCTTCAACACATTTTGAAGACTTCCCCAAATTTGGAGAAGTGACTCCATCAAGTTTAGGGATGTGACATGATTAGAGGAATTTAGGCTAGTTAATTAGGATTTGAGGACTTCTAGAAGAATGATTAGGATGTTAATAGAAAATGTAGGAGAATGCAAGTGGGAGGAATTTATAAATAAATATTGATTTATTTATTTGTAGAAGGGATTTTAATTAAATGTAATTAAAATGGTGGAAAGTGAATAAATATAATTTATTCAGCTAATAGAAGAAAGGGGATATCAATTAAATGTTGAATTTAATTAATGGCTGAAATAGAAGAAAAGGGTACATTAATTAAACCTTAGTTTAATTAATAGGTGGATAAATAATAATTAAACAAATAAAATTCATTTAATTAGGTGTGCAGGTTTTAGGTGTCTACACATACCGATCTCAGTCTCTGTCACTACGGGATGGTGGGATGCACATCATCTCTCATTTGTCTTGCCCCACAAGGGTTCAATCCTCTAGTCTTTAGCATCGCAAGATAGCGGGGGACATGTCTCCCTTCACCTCGTGTTATCCTACAAGGTCATATTCAAGCCCATTTTACCCGTGCGGGCTGGCGGTATGCTTCTTCCTTCTCCTAGTCTTCTGTCTCCTTGTGCAACTTAACTTCATGTGGGATAGCAGGATCAACTTCTTACCTTTTTCTTTGTATCCTTGCAAGCTCATCTTTCTTCGGTTTTACTCCTCATAGAATGGCGGGATGCCACATCTTTTTCCTTCAAACTTACCCCGCAAGACCTTTTCCTTCCAGTTGTCATGCTTGCGGGATAGCGGGGGTGACCTATGACTCCGTTAATATTCTTACCCTGCATGACCTTCATTCTCAACTCAAGTAAACTACAAGATAGTTGGGGGACACTATCCACTTTGCTTTGAGGTTGCCTTGTAGGGTCTCACTCCTCTCGACCATCACACCACGGGATAGCGGGATGCCACCAGTTGCCTCCGTCTTCATTATCCCGCATGACATCTTGACACTCAACTAGCACACCAGAGGATAGCGGGGGAGTCTTTAACCTCTATGAAACTCTTATCTCGCACGACTAGTGCATCTTACTTTTCAACATTGTGGGGTAGTTGGGGATGAAGTTCTCTTCCCTCAAGTGTTATCCCGCACGGTCTCTTTCCTTCATTCGAACACCGTAGGACCCACCAAAACACTTGAACCAAATGACTTTTGCCGCATGGAAATCATAGCTCACCACACCCAGGTTGTGACTTGGTCAAACACTAAAGACTTCCTTGCCAAGTGTCGAGTGCAACAACCGATACACCAAAGAGGCCCCACATGTACAAAACAACAACATATAACTCCATACTGCTTCTGACATGTGTACATATGCGATCATCTAGACATATGGGGACCACTCAAATCCAACTCAGACTTTCCAGTTAAACACAATACTATGAAGAGTGACAAAGGCCGTTGAGTCAAACCGCCATGAATCAACGTATTTGAATTTACAGTTCTCATGAATCAAACTAGATGGGTCCAATGCATTGTGAGGCATATGTAGATCAGTTCCAATACTAGTTTGCACTCGAAAACCCATATTTGTTTGCAACCTACAACATATTTGTAGTTGTGTAGCATAACCTACATGTTATGTGCATTACCCATTTTCGTGTTATGAATACCCGCAACCTGCTTCTCTGCAACCTCCATGCATATACATTCAACTTGCATAGCTCTGCTAACCTAGTGCAACACCATATCAGCTAGTCTGATCTTCCTCTGAGACCACATCATCCTGCATCACTGTAACCATTGCAGCTTCTTAACTATTGACATCAATCAACTCTGCGTGCTAGCTGCATCTTCATCCAGTGGGTGTCCTATATGTCTCTCTGCATCTCCATCAACTCATCCTTGAATACACACATGTTGACATCAATGACAACGTCAATGCCAACAAGGTATTCTGATGGACGAAGATTGAAGAGTCTTGACATACTCATGAATCAAAAACAATAAACCCCCATGAAGAACATGGTTTTTCTTATTCTTTCTATTGTCTTTGATACTAGCATTGATAGATGAAAGCAAAAAGAAAGAAAAAGAGATCTTCACCTTGTGCCTAAAATGATTTAATAGGACAAAATGATACCCACAAGCCCTAGTATATCTACCATCTAGGGTAGTATACTTCATGAGAACAAAAATCAAAGAGCGTAGATAGTTTTGATTTTCCTCATGTCATAGCCGCTCTTGTTCACTTTAGCCAATTTCTTCCTTTCCTTCTCATCCTTGGGGAATTTCTTAACCTCAGCATCAAACATTTTCCTATCTCTGTAAAACTTTTCCCCTTCCATGGACATGCCAATAACCTTTGTGATTAATTTTTCATCAATCTCTATGATTCTGCCGCCTAATTGAATCTTATCATCCTTTAAACCCTTAGCAAATTTTTTGGTGACACATGCATCGAACCCATGCAATCTTTCGATCAAAGGGGTAAGGCCCCCACGATCCAAAATTTGCCAAATGGTTTTATCCTTTTTTACCTCTTCATAGTCTAGTGGCTCCACTCTTCTCCTCTCGCCTCCCATGATCATAGAGATGGCAAAAATGTGTAGCTAGAGAAAACCCTAGAAAAAGCTAGAAACCACCCAGAAAGAGTATGAAAATTTGGGGAGGAGCAATAAATTACAACTCTAATTAATAAAAGCTCGATCCATCATATCAATAAGTGACATCAACAATCGTTAAAAAGAGTTGGCTTGTCTAGCTTGGGACAAGTCATATGACATCAAGGCTTTTGCATCGGTCGAGATACTATCCCCAAGGCTCCAATACTTTTCATAATTGCTTCTAACTCCCATATTGGCAAAATAATCAATTAGACCATTCACTTCATGGTAGGCATGGGATATTTCAATTTTTTGAAATGACCTTATAATTTCCAAGGATTTCTTAAGCCAAGTTATAATAGTCTAGAAAGGTTTTTGTTGACCCTTTAGGCATCAAATAATATTACTAGAGTCCCCTTCAAGTCATACTAACTTGGCGTTGATACTCTTAGCCAACTTCAATCCATGGTAGGACATTGTGACTACAACAAGGTGGTTAGTTTGATATCCCAAGGGGAGTGCCACTGCTCAAATAAGCCTTCCATTATCATCTCTTATCATTTTCCCACACCCAATCGACCCCTGATTTCCTTTGGCCGCCCCAATATACCTTTAAAATGTTAATATAAATAATGTTACATAATTTATATTAAAAAATAATATAATAAATAAAAGATAATAATAATAATCAAAATTAATGTTGTAATTTTATTTTAATTATAATTTATGTTACATTTTAATATTAACATTTAAATAATATTTTAACATCTTTTTAAAAATATTTTTAAGAAAAAAAATTGTTAATCATGATAGATGTAAAAATGGACATCTCTATCATAATTATGTATAAAGATGGCATGACCAAACTTTCACCAATAAACACATTGAATCATTAAATTTTATTTAGAAATAAATTAATTGTAATAAAAATAAAATATGGTAGCAACAACCTTTCATTAAGTGGTGTTTTAAATTATTAAATTAATTTTAAAATAAATTTTAATTATTATACTACTTGACATTAACTTTAATAACATGGTTGATTCAAAGTTTAGTTTCTTTTAAAATAATTAATTATAATAAAATATAAATACTTTGTTATTCTCATTATTAAAAGAAATGTTGAAACTAATTTTAATTATATGAAAGTTGTATTAATAGATTATATGTAATGTTTTGAATCTAATTTTTCATATAAATTGAGACATAATATTGTTAAAAATTATTTTTTAATTATTTTTTGATAATATTTATTAAATATATTTAAAAATAAATAAATTTATAATTGATTTTTAATCTATAATTTAAAGATTATAATTATAATTCATTTTCTTTATGAGAACATGTTAAATATTGTAATGTTGAAAATTGTATTCTTATGTAATTCTTTCTTTAAATATTTCTTATTTACAATAATTAGGTAATATTTTATGCATTAATTAGTGTTTAGATTTGTAAATTTTTGTAATAATCTAATGATTTTTTATGTGCATTTATAGAGTACCAAGAAACACGTTAATCTCATTTTTGTACTTCGAATCTATGGTTTTGATAGTATTGTTATCACTAAGGTTTGCACACTTGTTTGAGACCATCTCTAGTTTGTGGGTAAATTATGATTGAAATAATCCTTTCTAAAAAGTTGGTTCCCTTGGTAATTCATCTAAAATCTAGCTAGCCTATTGTTATTTTTGGGGAAAATGATAGAAAAATAAACTTAAAGCTTGCAAAGTGAGGTAATACACCAAAATTTTCTAGGACTTGCACTTGATTGAAAAGATACACAATGTGATCAACAAGGTCATCATAACATACATAACTCAATATTTATATATTTTTGTAGACACTTAAAATTGTCCTGTTACTAGCATCATTAATTATTCTTCTATATTAATTAAATAAATTTTAATTATATAATTAATCTAATTTTGTTCCTCTACATTAATATTTATATTTTTATCATAAACTAATTATTCAATTTCTATCTCAATCACTTAATCATTTGACTATTCCCCCTTAAGAGTAATTAAATAATTTTATTATTTAATTAAACTCGATTATTTATTTTAATTAAATGATCTTTATTGTTAAATTAAAATCATCTTCTATTATCCCATATAAATAATTTATTCAAATTATTTAATTATCTAATTATGTCCTCCAAATTAAATAAATTTCGTAAATTTATTTAATGTAATTTCAAAATTAACCAAATTCCCTCCAAATTCGAATTCATTTCATTTTCCCGTTAATTTAATTTCATTTGACATTTTTGGAAAATCAAATTTAAATCAAATGGCATTTCATTCTAATTTCCTAAATCACATGTCAAATTTCTAAATACCACTGACTTTGAGTCTAATTCTCAATCACCTTTTCCTGACTAATCAATCTTGATCTAGTTAACAATTCAATCAATTCAATCTTCTAATTAGTCAAGTTAGTTAACTATTCAATCAACTTTCTTAACTAGCCAATCAATCTCTTTTATCTCCCAATCAAACCAATTAACTCCTCAATCGATCTAGTTGATCTCTTAATCAGATTCAGTCAAGATGAGAAATTCTCTCCCACCAACTTGTCACATTGAATCTCAACCGTTGAATAATTCTATTCCCAAATCAATCTCAGTTGTACAATCAATCCTTCCAGAATCTATAAATTCAACATCAATCCTTCCTTTTCAACAACCACTATCTTTGAATCCTTGTGTCCTTGTATTGCAAGTTTTCATAGCGCGACTCTGAGAGGCAACTTCCTGCAAGAAGCATAAGAATAATAGAAGCAACATACTTGGATTCTACAAGGGGTTTTTCTGTGTTTCGATTTGTTTCTTATTGTTGAATTTACTAAGTAGGCTTTTATTGTCGTTATGTTCGGATTTTAGCTAACTATATTGGGTCTAGTGGTTACCCGTTAATCTAATTAAAATGATGAATTTCCCTATAGACATTTTTTACATGATTGCTTCATAGAGAGGTTTAAAAGTTATGATATTTATTTAGAAGAAACAACCAAGATGACTTTTTATGAGCCCATAAGATTTTTTTCACAACTGAATCACACATAAACTTGATAAATACACAAACTATGACTTGTAAATGTATATATTTTTTCTAAAAGGGAAATGAAAGAAACTACAAGTTCAAGATCAAATAATTTGATTACAAATCAAGAACAAGCATTCATCATTCTACATAATTTTGATGTCTTGAATAGGTCAAATGGTTTACTTTTATTGATATCCAAAAGGTACTAAATTTGTGTGCAAGTCTAAAAATTATTCTATTTCTTCATGAAATCTGAGTTACAAGGGTATTTTACCTAAAATATTCATTTAAAACTATGCTCCTTGACTTAAAAACTATTGCAAATATAGAAAACTCCCTTTTTCAACTAGCAAGAACTAGTTTTTCCTAAGCCTAGGTGTCTACTCTCATTTCCACATGGGAGAGAATCTAGGATATTCTAAAACTAGAAATAAATGCTGAAAAGTCTTAGTCCAAGCCCACTTTGGGTGCTCAAGGTGTGTCCTTTTTTATGTGCATCTTCAACTATTTTGACATTTTCCAACATCATCCACTTTGTTTGTTGCTCATTTGGCTCTTATATCCTAACATAGTTTTTTAAATGCTCCAAGATACTTGGATGGTCTTCAAACTAGCTCAAAATTATTCTAAAATACCTTACATCTACTATGAAAACTCCTATAGACTTTCTCCATATCTACACCTATTTAACTACCTTCATAAAATAATAAGATATGTGTTTTCTATGGATTTGAAGTTGAAAACTTCCTTGGGGTCATATGGAATAAAATTTGTCATCTAAGATCTTCCAAACTACCTCATACCAAGTAAATATAGATTGAGCCTACCCCTTGATGCATTTATTACCCATATAGAGTACTTGTGTAGGGTAAACTATCAAGAAAAAGTGTCAAAATCTTGGAATAAGAGCACCCGGGTATGAATCTCCTTATCACACCTTCATATTTTCTCTCTTTCATGAGGTCAGCTAAGCTTAAGTCTTTTATAAGACTAACATACCTTTCTCTTCACTATCATGAGTTATTATGCAAGTTAGGATTATCTCTATTATATAGTTCTTTGAACCTACTATAATGGTATTTTATTGCACTTGTTCATTACTGTCCTTTGTGTCTTTCATGCATATGTATAAAGGTTACCTCTATTGTGTTACATGTTTGTCATGACCTTGTTTTGGCTTGCAACCCCAATCTCTCTTCTTCCTTATGACTATAATTATCCTCATCCATATATTGGATTGTGAACTCACGGCTCTTGGAGATCTTAACTTATGCCACTATCACTTAAGCTTTTTACTATAGTGAATGTCACATTTTTTTATGTTTATCGCCAACTTCTCACATTACCTAAATAGGGTCTTAACTTCATATGATTATTGCTTAGGACCTTATATATATTTAGGCTTTAAGATTCGTGAGGGAGAGCACTATGTTTTCAGAGATGACATTGATATAAAACTTGGTAGAGGTTTACACAAGACCTTCATATCATATAACAAAAGTGATCAAGGTAACAAAACTTAGAAAATATATCTTACTCTTAAACATCCTTGTAATGTCATAAATTATGTACTCCTTTAACTATGAGTCCAATTTCATACTTTCCTTAGCTCTTATTTAACTCTCCTATTCCTCTATGCATTATAGGACCTTTTCTAGCATGAAATTAATAGTTAATTCAAGAATATGAGTCCTCTTCTATTTTAATTAATCAACACTTTCCTATTTGGGCCCTTATTTTTTGTGTTCCCTTTAGCTTATTTCATTTCAAGCTTATATGGGTCCTATCTTATTTTAAAGTTCAGTACACCTTTTCCCCTACTTAAATATTATCATTTTTCATATAAATTATAGTTCTGGTATTGGGGCCTATTATCTTGCAACCCTTAAAATTCAAGCCTATTTTGTCATGAGTGTGGAAATCAATGAACAATGCCGGATGCTTTTTGGCCAAAGTTTTGAGAGGATAATATGTCAGTCTCAATATTTCCACATCTATATTCAATGCCTAAACCAATTATTTTAAGTTAGCCAAAAGTTTATTTTACCTTGAGAACCCTATATAAGACATCGCTCCTATTTCATTTCATCATCTCATTTTTATCTATCATTCCAATTCAAGAGAAATTATTATTCTCCAAGAGTAGATTTGAGTTCAAGGAGTAGATAGATACAACAAGGCATCTTCTAAATTATGTTTTCATGATGAATTTATAATGGATTTTATAATGATTTATCATGTAACTATTGCATCAAAACTTGGAGGAATTATTCTAAGACCATTACATCATCAATTGAAGCTATAATCATTAAAATTGAGCATTCTCATTCAATAATTTCACTTTAGATTTCTATTTCCTATTCATCATTATTGTAGAGTTGAATCTAACCTAGGGTTTAATTGAGGCAAGCCCCTACAACACAACACCATTTTATCTCTCCTTGTGTGTAGATCCAAGCTTGAAAATAAGTTATAGGTTCAAAATGAGGACATACGAGTGTAGCACATACTAAGACAAATACAAGACCTTGTTCAATAGAAAAGAGGACTAGGGCACCTAACATCCTTGTCCACTAGGAATAGGGCACCTATGACCATAGTCCGTGTGGTTTGACCTAAAATTTGACCACACAAAAGATTGGAAACTTTTGAATTCAAATTAGCCCCTATTATACATGCATACAACAATGAGGGCTTTGTACTTGGCGATATTATTTGTCCAATTAAACTTAAGATAGAAGGAAAAAGGATCCAGTTTCTCCTCAGGTGATATCAAGATCATACTTACTTTGAAACTAGTATGATATCTTGATTCATTGAAGTGTATTTGGACTATATAGGTTCACGTATATTATAAACAAACTTTTATCTAGAAAAAACCCAAAGTAGGGAACAATTTAGGTGAAGGATCTTTGGATAACTGATCAATGGAAACTTGACCTTTGATTGATTTCTTAATTAAAAACCTAAGGTCAAACTCAATAAGAAACATCACCCATTTCACTAACCTTCTAGAGAGATATAATCTAGGAAAAGAGACACTACAAAAGATCATTTTTAACAATCACCTAAGTTTCTGCATGAAGAAGATAGTACCTTAACTTCTGTGCTGCAAAGATGAGAGCAAAGCACTTTTTTTCATTGTATAGTATCAAGTTTCATAATTCGTCAGAATACAACTAATGTAATAGACTTCTCTTTCTCTACCATCATCATCTCATTGAGCCAATCAGGTTATCAAAGCATTATATGATGCCGAGGTATAGAGAAAAAAGGGTTTATCTTGTTGAATCCTCATTAATATAGGACTAGCCAAATCGATTTTGATAGAATTGAAAGACTCTTGACATTCATCATCCCATTCAAAATGTACATCTTTCTTCAGCAAATGTGTGAATGAAAGGGTACAATTGGATAATTGAGACAAAAATCTATAAATTTCCTAAATCTTTTCTAGCAAATGATGAGGATGTGAGATGTTCTTAGGTGGAGGCATGTTGAGAATTGCATCAATATCATTTGCATCTACTTCAGTTCCACAATGACAGACAATAAACCCTCGAAGTTTGTTGGAATTCATGTCAGAGACACACTTAAGAGGATTCAGTCTCATCTTATAGAGTTGAGTTCTTTCAAAGATAAGACAAAGATTCTTGACATGATTGAGATGAGTCATAAAATTAGCCAATACATGTCATTGAAATAATCTTCTAATATCTTATGAATGAAATCATGAAAGAGAAGAGTCATTGGATGTTGATAGGTTGATCAAGTGTTCTTCAACCCAAATGACATGGCTGCATAATAGAAATTACTCTAAGGGGTTGTAAAGACTATCTTATAGTGATCTTTTGGGTTAATAAGGATCTAATTGCAGCTTGAGAATCCATCTATGAAATAATGTAAGGCATGGAATCTAGTCAAATTGACAATCATATCAATATTAGGGAACACAAAACCATCCTTAAGAGAAGCATTATTAAGATAATGAAAATCAATGCAAACACAAATACAACTATCAGGTTTACTGATGATGATAATATTTGAATCCAAGGTGAGTAGTTAATAGGATGGATAAAAACAACATTTAGAAGCTTTTCTATTTTAGTCTTGAGCAACAAAGCAACTTTAGGATTCATCTTATAGATCTTTTGCTTAACAAGCTTGGCATTGAGACATAGAGATGTATTATGAACCATTATAGACTCATCAATACTGGGCATATCCACATATGACCAAGAAAAAATATCAAAATAATGATGCAAGAGATCAAAATGTGATTTATAATCTCACAAGGAAAGACAATTTCTAATTTTAATAACCATCTTAGAAGATTTAGGATCCTTGCTAGCATTGATAGTATCCCCTTTAAGGAGAGTACTACAACCTTCAAGATGTGGTACATACATGTCTTCATTATCATAAGATAAATAGACCTCTTTATCAGAATTCATAATGGATTATCCAACATATGCTTGACTATTCAAGAAATATGGGAATTGGCCTTTATGATGATAAGAAGGGAGGCTAGAATATAAACCCAATAATTCTTCTAGAGCTTCCTTTAAATAGAAAAAATATAAAGGAACTTCATTGAAGTTTATACCACTTTGAATATACTTAGTTGAACAAGATTAAGAGGGAGAGGCTCAATAGAAATCATGTTGACATTCAACCATGGTTATATCTTAGAGGACATGGTGTGATTTTTTTTTCCAAAATTAGAGTGATGAGGCTCAACCGACAACCTCTAAGGGGATTATAATAGGTCTTGTTAATTAGGTTCATAACTCCTACCTCCATACCCATATTTAGAAGGAAGATCATAGAGTGATCCATAAATAGAGTGTAACTCATAAGAGGTCATAGGATTGGTATAAAGATGCATTCATCTTTCTTAGCCAAGGCAAATAAGATCTTAGGAATGTTCAAGTGAATTAGGTCTACTTTATATTCACTGATGTAGAATTTAGTAAAGTTCAAAGTTCCACATCTCTCACCTAAAAATGTATTCACTTTAGAAGGAGATGAAGCAAAAGATGATTGAGTAGGATTAGATTTATGACTTTTTTCTTTAGGAGCAGGATCTTTTTTCTTAGGAGATTATTATTTATGGACAAATTTCTCTTGGACTTCCTTTCTAGGAGATGTCATGGAGGTAGATGTTCACATGCTAGAAGACAATGATGGAATGCAGTTTTAAAAGCTAGGCATGATTGAAGCCTAACCAACTGCTACCATTTGACATAGATGTGTAACATCAGGTTTAGTTAACCTTGCCTATAACTACCTAATTGTTAGCAAAAAAATTAAGAGAACCATGAATATTAGATGAAAGTGATCCTAAATCATGGAGTCAGGGTCTACACACAAAAAGATTATATGGTAAAGGTCCAAACATAACATACGCCAGGGTTGGAATTATAACCAGTCCAATCTTTAAAGGCAAGATAACAATGCTCAAAGTAGTTTTACCAGTGTTATCAAAACCACAAATAAATAAAGAAGATGCAACGAGAGAATTTGAATCCACTTTGATTTTGGGAAATACGTCTAGGCTAAAAACATTGAGTGTCAAATTGATATCAATGAGAATTTGCCTAATGCCAAAACCATTGACACAAATTATTATCATTAAAGGATCTACTAAGTTTGTTACTTTTAGAGAGGGGAGTTCATATGGATAAAATGTGATATTTAATGAATCTGCATTAATATGGTATATCAACGCATTCGCATCCACATGACTTGTAGAAGAAGGTAATAAGCTAATCTAAAGAGCTTCCTAAAGAATACCTTGATAAACAAGAGTAATTTGAAGCAAATCCCAAAGTGAGATCTTAGGAAGAGTAACACAAAGTTGCTCAATAAGATCATAGTCACTATACATTGCTTAACAAATGGCTTAAGAGATTGAGGAATGTATGGTTCAGAAGGTGGTAAAGAAGTGTTAGGCTGATTAGTGCTTTGTTTGTTTTGTCTTATATTATACATAGTTATGTAGGAGCAACCAAATTATAAGAAGTATTTATAAACTGGGTAAATCTTGTGAACAAGTTAGGAAAGTACAACAAATAAAATTAACTTTCTTTAGATAAGGACTAGCCACACTCACATAAATGATTGGTCTCTTAGGCCTTTTAGGGGCAGTAGAGATGACAATAACATTCATGAACTTTTTTTCCTACAAGAAAGATGAATCTAGATGTGGGTTGTGTTTAATGAATTTCTTAGTAGAATGTGACACCTCTAGAAAGCCATCTAGGGCATCATCCAACATATCAAAGTTGTCCTCCTAGAATGCCTTATTAAATGCATCAAAACTCTAAAGTAAGAGATTGACATAAGGCATTTGCATTGGGTTCACCAAAATGTAGAGGATATTTTCTATGACCAAGGTGCAATGAGTTCTAAGGGACCAAAAATCCCTCAACCACCTCACTAAACTAGCACTCTAGTGAGGTAAGAAAGATAATGTGAAAAGGGAAAGTAAACTATAACAAACTATAATTATAAATTAAAAATGTTAAAAAATTGAAATAAGTTATAGAATAAAAAATATTTTGATTACATAAAAAGAAATTTCACAATGCAATGTTTCTACCATTAAATGGAGAAGGTTTCGACCTAGTATGCCAACATGCCGCAGGGATTTCTATAAGAAAAAAGGTTAGAAAACTCCAAAATTGTCCTAGAAAGTGTCTGCACACTCTTTATACTTGTCCACCACCTACACACATTGAGGTGGGAAAATTTTTGAGTTTGTATAGAGGTTTTCCTCAGTCAAACCCCCATTTCAGTGTCTCCACCTCCATATAAATTCATATGATAGATAGGATAAAATATTGTGTAATATAAAAAATCCCCATTGTGGAGGTAAACCCCTATAATTAGACATTAAATGATAAAAGATCAAACACAAATAGATAATTAGATAGACAAGATATTAATAAATGAGATAGTTAGATAAAATCAGAGATAAGTAAGAGAGGGTTACACAACTATGGCTTCTCTTTTGAGATAATAGGCTTGATTGTAGATGAAATAAGTCTTGGTTGTAGATAAATTTTTTGTATATCTTTCTTGTGTGAGAGTGAAAATGAGAGAATATGAGAGATCAAATGAACAAACAATGAAAAAGAGGAAAAAAAACTAAGTGCAGGAATAACCATTTTGAATGTGCTTGTGTGAAGGGAGACATTGTAAGGATTATAAAATAGAATAAACCTATTTGAATCTCATAATCTTTTTAGGATGTTTGTACACTGTGCTCTCGTCTAACCAAATTGATCCTAAATTTAGAGCATAGGCAGCTGCTAATATTTTGTCTTTGCAATCCATTAAGTTAGAATTATGAAATCTTGATCATGAATTTTGTCATAAATGCATTGGGCTCAATATGTAAGTGTCATAAATGAACACGGTGCAATTTATGACACTACAATATCATAAGCTATCACCTCACCCAATATGGATCTTGGTCATAAAAAAATAAAATGTTTTAAATAAACTTGACTTTATGTAGTGTTTAGTATCTATGGTGCCTTTAGTTCACATTTATAGGTCATGCTTTCATACTTGAACTATTGCAAATATGGCCTAACATACCTGCAACAATAATTTCTAGGACATCATCCCTTTAAATTGCTAGGAAGAAATAAGTAAAACTAAAAATAATAGGTCTAAGTGAATGAAAGCTCATCCTTAGAAAAAAAATACATTTTGGATAAACATATAATCATCTCACAAATGAAACTTAACATCAAACACCTTATTTTAAGGTACATGAATGTAGATCTTTCAATTTAGGATTTTATCGCTATTTCACCTAAGTAGCAGCCTATGAAGAACTATCTAGAGAAATCAAACCATAGAAATGGTTGTGTAGCCCCTCATTTAGTTGCATAAACATAAAAAATCAAATAGAAATACATATTTCACACATATATTATCTTGTAACTTGATCTTGTGGATATATGATATGTAGATAGTTTATAGAATGATGTTTTCAGTATTCAAGTATAAAGAGGATTGTGAGGGTTTATAAATTGTTAGATTAAAGATAAAATATTAAATCTATTTTCTTTAACAATTTATTAAAAATATGATAGTTATTGATACTCAAAATAATTATCGAGGTTGATTTATCTTATACTTGACCATTAGCCTGAGATCCAAGGAAGGGTACAAGATATTTATAGACTTGAAAATAACCTCAATATAGTAATGTGGACATACTATGATCCTTTTCTGAATGACTCAAGAGCCAATTAGTTCTCATGTGTCTAAGTATTTAGTGAAAACATAATTAATATATTATACCTATAACCCCATATGGTTGAATAGGCTATCTCATATTAGATAGAGGAATGGATTGTATTGGATATGTTCTACCAACCATCCTATATAGACAAGTAAGAGAAATAATAGAATAGCCAAAATGGCTAATGAAGTTGTCTCTCTATCATTATTTCCTAAATATTCATTTAAAACTATCAAATATTCATAATATATTTAAAAAAATTAATAAATCAAGGAATTATTCATTCTTTCTTGTGAATAAAATCATTATGAAATTTGTTATTTGACCAAGTGGGTTGATGCATGTGCCTACCCATTTGGATAGATGCATGTCCCATTCAAATAGGTGCTTTCCTTGAATGAACAAATGTTACCTAAGCATACGATTGAAGGAACACAAAAATATTAATACATGTTTGGACTATAACATAGAAAAATGTGTGAGAATTTTGGAGATCAACTTGATGGGTTTTACAAATATGTAGTCTTATAGGGGAGTTAACATTAGTAACTACAATAGTTGAACTTGTTTCTACATTATTGAATAGGCTTGTATAATTGAAGCCTATGAAATAACTAGTAGGACAATATATGGTATGGTTGCAATAGTAAACTCTAGAGAAATGGATACTTTTAGAGTAGTTGAACATTTATTTACTCCTAGTGTTGACGTTTCTTGGAATTTTCTCTTCTTTATTAAAGAAATTTCACCTTTTTCAATTGCTTTTTATTTTCTTAATCTTCTTGTATGTATCTTTATTGTAGGTCAAAGTGATCCCTTGTGATCTCAAATATCTTATCTTTTAATTCAACCAAATTCAACTATTATATAATATACCTTTCATATTTTTTTTTATATATGAACCTTTAGGTTTTGACCAATTTGGCTTTGATTTGGAAATATTGAATACTTTATATATTTCATAGGTGTTTTGAAGTACCACTTCATCATTGATAACTTGATTTAGAATTCTCTACATTCAGGGCTATTGTTTAAGCTAGTTTTCTAATTTATAATAGCCCCATTTTTTGGCATCATGATCATTAGTACAATCCATCTAAAAATATTCCAGATGTAGAATATGTATTCGACTAGAGGATAGCTATAATTGAGCTTCACATGGGTGGATGTTATGAAACTATATATCTTAGGCCTTAAGATATGTATGGGAAACACAAGAATACCTTCCAACAATAATGAGTAATTGGATCCCACCTTTATGTTTTGATTCTAGTATCTTGTGAATTTCAGAGAGTTTTCTTGTTAGTTCCAGTAAAACTATCTTATCCATGGGTATGTTGACAATTTGTAAGGTGCATTTGGCACAAAACCTTTTATTTTGATATACAATTTTTTTGGGAATCGTGTAAGCCAACTACCATGATTTCTTATCTCGAACATAGCTTGTGTTGCTATTTTTTTTTTTATCTCCTTCCATCAATCTCACCAAGTACATAGAGAAGAATCATCAACCCTTCATTAATGTATCATTGATTTTTTGTATTCCAATTGAGTGTAGTGTTCATATATTGATACTTGTCCTGATTTTAAATCCATTTTACATCTCCTTTCTATTCCTAGAAATGTAATATTATTTAAAAAAAAATAGACCAATAGGAGGTCATACAGAAGCTTTTAAATAGTGTCTTCAAGTGTCGTGAACTACTTGTGCAGGTTGTCACCAGTAATCTTTGACTAGTATATAAAACCTTCTTCATTCAATATGGTAGTCATATATGTACACCTATAATTTAGATATAGCAGTATTGGCACACTCCACTCAATAGAGTGATTGTCATCGATTTCTTGCTAGAAATCACTTATATACAAGATCTTAGACAATTTAATGGCTACATCCTTTCAATGTTACATCCATATTGCATACGGGGGCTTCACTAGCTAGGCAATATTATATCATGTACATTCATATTGGGGGGTTTAATATCCCAAAAATGAGGGTGCAATATATTGCATATCGGTGAAAATAGGGGGGTTTTAATTCCGGCTATGAAAAAATACAATATTTGGTAAAAATAGGGGGGCTTTTAATTCACATTGTGTATTGGGAGGGGGTGACAAAAAAGAAGTTTAGGGCAATATTTTTTGAAAATAGGGGGATTCTATAGTATTCTATGAACACACGTGCTATAACCTAGGTTTACTAAATGAAGCCCCCGTGCAAAAACATAATTATATGAAAAACCACTTTTAGCTTAAAATAAAATTAAATCAAAGAAAAAAAAAAAGTTAACTTTCAAAATATTTCCAAGGATTCCAAAGAAACATCAAAATCTTTAAGTAACATTAAGAGATGAAAGAAATATTGACCGTTTCATAATATAGAACACACAGTTGTTCAAACTTTTAAGAAAATGGGATATTATTGAATCTCTAATAACTTCTTAATAACTTCTCAATGTAATTCAAAGAAATATTTTATATCATATAAAAACAAACAATCATGATTGTGCACATATTTGGTGAGAATTCCATAGTAAACTACATGATCCAAATCGATCTGTATTTCTAAACAAGTCATTGCCACCTTAAGTTGTTCCACTTTGTTGGTTGCCATAATAATGAAATCTATGAATTTTCCATACCTTTGTTTGTCCTTCTCTTTAACTTATGCATTCAAATTTGTCTTATGACTGCAAATTTATCTTCGCTTTTGAAGACAGGAAATCTAGCCAACTTAAACCTTCATGGTGAATTGCTATGTGTAATCATATCTCATAAGATAATTTGAAACGTCCACCTTCCTTATTCACGTTCATCTCCATTATTGTGATCATATCATTGGTGACATGATGCAAAAGTAAAAGAATAAAGTCTTATTTTTTTGATTGATTTCACTTTGGCTCTTTCCTCTTTGTCACAACTCAGATAAATGTTCAAAAAGCCATGCAAATCGAGCATAAGGTTAATATTAGGGTTTGAATGTCTTCTAAAAGATACTGTCTCTTTTTGCTGTCACCTTGAATAATCATCCTTCTTTTGAATAAGCAACATTATGTCTCCTCCTTTTCTTGATTTCCTGGTGTCATATAGAATCTCTATTAATAGACCATCCATCCATGACATTTATACTCTGATTTCTACAGTATTGATCTCCTTTTCCAAATTTTAAAGTGAACAGTAGCAGAATGAGACAACCCACAAAAGCACTTAAGCAGAAGACATGATGTAGACCCACTACCATATTAGCAACCCCACTTGAACCCTACAAATATTGGTAAGCAGACACCATCGTGCAAGGTGTCATGAGAACGTTATCCACCTTGCAACTAGGTTATCAATTGGGTATAAGAAATATGCATAGTGAGTATACCAGCAAGACCTACTCAATATCATTACAATTAACATAAGTATAAGCCAACATTTGGTTTCATTCATATTGATTTTTAGTTATAATTGCAGTGGAAAATCCAAAGGAAACATATTATTATATTATTCACTTCAAGTGAGTAGAATTTATTGCATTAATTTTTTTATTAACGTAAATATTTCATAAGGGAATAAAGAAAATGATTTCACAATCTTAAAATTAAGTTATTATATTAATTTTTCATTTCATTATTAGAACAAATTCTTAACAATTTAGATATATCAGATTGAAAAGCTATCAATTTTTTAGGATACAAAGTTATACAATCTGAATCTTAGGTATCTCAAGACTGAAGACAAGTTACTATCCAAAATTCAACTATCATTTAATATCAACTCATTTGATAGCCTAGATTGAACCTTACCATTCAAGATAAACGCGTGCATTTATTTAAACCTCCACATTAAATAAACACTTATTCAACCATTTGATAAGTGTAAAAAATTTTGTGACTTGTTATACTCATACATAAATCTTTGAATAATCCAGTCATGTTCATTTACTCATTTAATGGTTGATGAGTTTCATTTTCATGTAAGTAGAGAAATCTAACACATCCTTACACTATTTCCATAATTCAAAATTTGATACACACACAACAATCCCTTTTAAAATAACATTAAAAAATTTCATTTCCTTTTTCCACATTTTCTTAGTATATGGTAAAATAGAATATCAGAGCACATGAATTACCAAGTTCAACCTCTCTTAAAATAAAAAATAGGTGAAAATAAATTGACTCCTTCAAATCTTGACAAGGAGACAATGGATGATTGAACTTGAAAAGAAAGAGAACCCTCTGAGACTTCTCCCCAATGGATAGAAACAACCATATCAATCATACCAAGGAAAACAAACCAAGAAAAATAAAACTCCCCAAAATGAATTATTTATAATGAAATGCCCTTAACAATAAAAATAAAGAACAAAGAAAATTCCTTATGAAGAACTTTATATATTCCTTTCATGATATAAGGGAGAGGGAGTTGGAGATTTTATACACTTATACATGTAAATTTTAATAAGTATTTACTCCATGAAGTTGAAATGTGGGAAAATGAGATCTAGCATAAGAATGCAAACTAGGAACCATTTCCAAACTCTTTCATTGAGCAATAGCCAATTAGTCTCAACTTTAGTCCTATAGGAGAGATAATCACTATGCCTAATTGTTCCCTTTTGAATGTTGATTGAATATGATTGAATTGAAGATACAAGAACTAGGTTAAATAATAAAAAAATTATAATATTCAGTATAAATAGAAAGACACAAAACATAAAGCTAACATAAAAGCATAGATTTGGGAATGCGATACAAAAAGGAACCTATCACTAAAATTTGGGCCTAAAATAGGAGGACTATGGAGCTAAGCACCATAGTCCAGACATATGTCATATTTGGGCTCATAAGCCTTCAAGTTGCCTTCCCTCCAAATTTCAAGTCAAAATGGCAGGACTACGGAGCTAGGTGCCATAGTCTAGAACTTTTTGCCTATTCAAAATCTGGAACTGTGCCTCAGACTGCTCCTACAATCTTGTAACTTTCAGCTCTAAGATCTATAACTTGCACACAAAAAAGAGGCAAAATGTTGTGTTCCATAGGAGTTTGCCTAAGTCAAATCTCAAGTAGGAATTGACCTCCACTAAAACTATGATTGATTAGAAAAGAGAGTTTACCCTTGGTAGGGTAGAGGCTAAGTTTGAAGTAAAATGTTGAATTGACAAAATTATACTTCAAGATAGATAATTTAGTAGTGATGCAATGCTCTTTGGATAAGTCCTCCAAGTGTTGGTCACACAATAACATGATAAATCATGACAAAATCCATCATGAAAATATGATAACTTCTTGTTACTTGATGCTTTTTGTACTCGGATTTACTCTTGAATGAAGGAATTGAGTGCTTGAATGAGACTTATGGATTGTGAAAAATGATCAAATGAATTAGAGATGATGTCTTTATATAGGGTTCTTAAGGTGTTTTTAAATTTAGTTTGACTTCCAATGGTCATATCAAATTATCGACATTAGATCATAAATGGCAGAAACCGACACACCAACATGTTTGATTTTAGGCCCGTTTTGGAAGGACTATGGGCACCATAGTCCACCCAAACAAGGCAAACATAAGGTGGATGTAGAGTGCACATGCCTATGACATTGGATCAAGTCACCTCATGAGCATATGATGATATTTTGGATGAGATAATGCCAAAATATACTAAAAATGACCCAAAAGGAGGCACACTAAAGCAAGGGCCCAAAAAGGAGTGTGAAATTGTAAGGGGTTACAATTTATAATACTACACGTGATAAAAAAAATATTGCCATGAAAATAAATTCATCATGTGTAATAAACTCCAACTATCTTATAGCCCTAACTCATCCTGAAACTCATAGGTATATGGGTTAAAGTATTGTTATGTCTATTTTATTCAAGTGTATTTTATTCTTTTTTCTACAATACATGTAAATAAATTATTCCCAGATTCTTAAAAATGACCCCCTTCACAAGCTATTTTTAAGTGTTAGTGCATGCTTAAATTGCAACTATAACCATACATCTAGCTATCGAGTTATGAGAAATAACTTAAATTATAAACACAACAAAGGAACAAAATCAACACTAAATTTTAAATAGTAAAGGTATTACAAAAATGGAACTTCTAAGTCTTCTAAAAAATAACACAAACAATTATCCCTCAATCAACAAGTTATAAAAATGGAATCTCATTTTGCCCTAAAAAAAATAAAACTCAAACATAGATCACACAATTTGTGAAAATAAGAAAATTAATAACACGTATTGAATGGGATGTTATAGGTATTTTCAATTTGGTAATATGTTCTAATGGTCCCAACATATAGTCCCACAACCATGTCAATAGAAACATCTTTAGTAGTTCTTCAACTCATAAATAAACAAACACAAATCTCATTAGTAACATAGGTAATCTAAATAAATAAAGATTGGAGTGAGATGGCGGCACTGGATGGCAACAGGAGTGGTGCTTACCAATCTGAGGTATTATGACTTTCAGTCCATGAAGGTTGGTTCTTGGAGCGATGAAGAGGACATTTATTTTCCCACGAAGACTGGTAGAATGCAAGTGGTCCAGGAACCGGATAAAGTGGGGGTAACAGATAGGTTTTAGGGCTCCAAATATTCCAGTCTGCGGTTAAACCATGGAAATCCCTACTCAAGTGGTAATTTGTGTCTTATTGACCCGCACAAGTGGAAGGCGAATGGTTTCAGTTGGAACAACAAAGGCTGGTTCTGCAAGGCTAACCATCCCGTATCCGAGGGGCCCATAAATTGGTATCCACCACCTAAACCTAACACTTCTGATGCACCGCTTGAGAGAGACATCCCTTATATCGACTCTTTTTTGGCTCCCCTAACTGATCATGGTAATTTCCAAAAATAGAATGGGCGCTTCAGGCAAGGAAACTCTAAGGCAGATCAAGCAAGGTTTTGGAGATCTAACTTCCGTCCGATTAATCAGAACCCTCGACCGAATCTGGAAAGACGCCTAGATTTTTGGAGAGCAGACTCTCTCTCTCAGCGACCCATTTTCATAAACCGGTAAGTAAAACCTCAAGACCCACTATCTTTCTAGATGATAATAAAATTAATTCTGCTCGGTCAAATTTGCTTGAGTCTTGTCTTTTTATCAAGTGGGGTGATGGAAAGCGAGTTAAGGACAACTTTGAATCCTAGTGTCTTGCCAGATAGCAAGGTATGGATATGATTGTATAATTGTCCCTCAGATTATTGGTACAATGATGTCATTAAGAACATATGCAAAAACCTTGGTACCTTTGTATCGACCGATGATATCTTGGAATATAAACCATGGGGAAGCTTTCTCAAAATTTGTATTAGCACAAATCAAATCAACAAGATTGCTGACGAAGTCAGAATTATTGGGGCTGGAAAGATCTGGATTCAAAAGATTGACAGGGAAGATCAGCTGCATATTTGTCCTAAATGCTTCTCATTGGATCATTTCGGTACTAGTTGTGATGTGTCGACAATGATACAACAAAATTATTCATGTATGCAATCTCCTATTGAGGATAAAATGCAACCGGAACCTCTCATTACTGATGACTTCGAGTATGCCCTTTGCAATGATACTCTTGAGAAGGAAAATGTTATGCTAATGGAGGCAACCCCTTTTATCATAGTCCCCCCCTCCTCTGGTCAAAGCGAGAGCCAACAAGATCTTCTCAGACTCTTGGAGAATACCAAATCCCTATAGGTAGACATTGAATCCAAGATTGCAGACTCTCTTCCACCCTCCCCCTTTGTGCCTAGGAATCAATTGGCAATTGAAGACGAAAATCCACCCTCTCTGGATATGGAGAATGACACTATAGGGGTGTTGGGAGGGCAAACTCACTCTCCGATAGGTATTGAACTAGAAGATGGCAAAAATGAAACCTTCTCCTCGGAGGGGGAGGATGACATTGAACTTGACTCAAAGCTTATAATGGAGGGTTCCTTAAAAGGTTTTCGAAAATCAGATTCGACTATTGATAAACCAAATTTTAAACCAAAAGGTGTGCGGGAGCGCAAGTCCAAAAAAGTCATACTAGCAGTAGCTGGTGTTTCCTGTGGTCAAACCAAACTTAATTTAGGGAAGGGAAATGCCCTTCCCTAGGAGTCATGAGACTCTTATCTTGGAATGTCAGGGACATCAATGCCCCTAATAAATGGTGCTTGATTAAGCGCCAGATTGATGACACCAAAGGAGATATTTGGCTACTACAGGAAACTAAATGGAGCAAGGCTGAGATTGAGGCCAAAATGAGAGTTTGGAAATAGTGGAATGGGTTTTTTAGGCAATCGGATGGAGCTTCTAGTGGCTTGGGAATTATTTGGAACCCCATGAATGTTAAGATCTCACTTGTGGGAGAAGATAAGTATTGGAAACATTGCTTGGTCACTATTCGTGGACGAAATGAGAACTTCAATCTCTTCAATGTGTATGGACCTTCTTCTACTGGTGATAAGCGGGCTCTCTGGGATCTCCTATCTATTAAGCTAAACAATATTACCGATGGTAGTTGTGTGGTAGCTGGGGATTTTAATGCGATCCTTTCTAGCACTGAGAAAAGTGGGGGTATTTAGAGGATTGGTACATCCCAAAAAGACTTGTTGGACTTAATTGAGAAGAATCACCTCTTAGACATTGTTTCGAAAAATGGAATTTTCACATGGTCAAACTGGAGATTGGGCTTCACTAATATTACTGAACGACTTGATCAGTTCCTTGTTTCTGGTGATTGGCTAGGCCAAAAGGGTATATGCATGAAGTTGCGGTACCAAAAAGGTGCCACACTTCAAAAAAAATGAAAAATGTGCATAAGGCGCATGCACTATAGGGCGCGTGCCCTATAGTGTGCACGCCTTATAAGGCATGCGCCTTATGCACATTTTAAACTTTAAGAAAACCCCGCTCCACATTTTTGATGCATTCTGCAATCCAAACCCACGTTTTGGCGATTTCAGGTGCCATTTTCTTGCACACGCCCTTTGTAAAAGCTTGAAATTGGGCACTAAGTTGTCCATCTCTCATCAAAATTCCGCCATGCCATCGAAGAGCTCAAAGAGGTATGTATATTTATTTTCTTATTGTCATTTTTTTATTAATTTGAAGATTAAACTAGGTTTATTGATTTAAATTTATTTTCATTATCAGCAAATGAGATAGGACAAGAAAATGTTGAAAACACTCAATCACCTCCTCATGAAGACCATATTGAAGAAGAAGCACATCAATCACCTCCTCATGAGGACCATATTGAAGAAGAAGCACATCAAGAACCTCCTACAATCCCTAGACATCCCATAGGTACACAAGAAAACCTATTAGGTCAAATAGAAAATAGCCAAAAAGAGCTTGAAGGTTTAACCACAAGGCTAAAAGATCCCACTGGAACAAACTCCCATAGGCCAAACCTTGCCAGTTCTTTGCAATCTATTGTATCTCACATACAATCTGTGAGTGGGCAAATAAATTTTTGGTCCCGTAAGAAGGAAGAACAAAAGCAATTTTATGCTCACAAATTATCATATGTAGCAGTGAAGAAAAAGAAAATTAATAAATTTGACTTGTGTGCTCTTTTTACGAACCCCCGAACGAATCAACCTTTACACCCTGGATGTAGGAGATTCCCTATTCATTGGTGTCATCATGAAGGGATTAAGAACAATTTTTGGGATAGGTGGTGGATGGTATTTGATCAGCCCCCATGTAATAATCATGAGGTACCCCAATACTTTTTGAGAAAACTGTATTGTGAGTTTGTCCTTAATGAGATCCCAAACTATTTTAATTTTATAGATTTCCAAGGTAGAGGTGGAGGTTCCTCGCATGATAGAGAGGGTGCACAACGTGATCCAAATCTCCCACCAAGACCCTTGGGCAAGACCTATGGTGGAGCATGTTATTATTCCTTCCATTGTGAAGGAGAGTATTAAGGTCGAAACTCTAGACTCGATTAGCTCACTCACTCACACCCTTATACAGTATGCTAGGCCTCTAGTAGAGGGTGATACGAGTGATGATGTTGATTCTTCTAGGCATCGAGTTCCAGCTTATTTTTGTCGATCTTGTGGTTCTCTTTGCACTTATGATCCTAATAGTTCTGAGAATGCACGTGCACGAGCGAAGTTTGCTATAGAGAACATTGTCATGACAAAATCCTTGCTGAGTGAAACATTTGGCATTGATACCCAGGTGAATTTCATTACAAGTTCATTTCGTTATTTTTATTAAATCTTATATGTAAATTTGAGAATATATCTAAATTAGTAAATTATTATGATAAAAAATCAGGGTCAAAGTGTTCACAGTATTAGCAACATTCCTACAACAACCTTTTTCACTACTTCGTCAACTCCACAGGTATACAACGAGTGAAGAAATATAATTATTATATGTAGATAGTTGAACCTTATGTGAATGATTTTCTAATTACTGATTTTGGATGTCAAATAGTTTGATGCTAGAGCTTCAACATCAACACCTCGTAGTGTATTTCATCGACAATCTTTCACCCAGGTAAACAATTTATCTTTAATGTTGTTATTAAATAATATAGATAGTTTTGGCAATTAATCAATATACTTTGTTTAATTTTCAGATGTTGACATTAGAGACTCCTCCTGTTGTCCGCGTGTCAATGGAGTGCGGTGTTGCTACAGCAGTAGCAAGTTCAACTGCTTTAACAGAAGTATGAGACATATATGTAAATTTAGTAAATATAGCATTACATTTGTTATCTTAGTAATATGTTATTGAAAATTTTAACGACACTTGTATTTAGTTTAATTTATATTGTGATGCTTACAGGAGGGGCTTGTCACTCCAGATCATGAACGTGCACCTGTTGTGGATGAACGCCATGATTATTTGTATGCGGTAAGTGACCTTCCTATTTTATGTCATTCTAAAATTCAATTTTTGTATATGCTAACATCATTCTTTTCATTGTATTAGGTGGAGTTACAAAAAATTATGGAGGGGAGGTTGAGTGGACATACTCGAAAGACCCCTGCATCATATATATCTCCATCCCCTCGACAGGCAAAGATATCTCGTGATTTGTTTCCTTCCCCTAGAGGGAAATGAATATAATAGGGTCCTATGTTGTATGCCTATATGGCAATTTTGAACATATGTTTTGTATTACGAATATGTGAGATTCTATCTCCATATGACTTTTGGCAAGCTCCTATTTGACTTTATTGGATACCATGTTGTATGCCTATATGGCAAATTTGAACATATGTTTTGTATTATGAATATGTGACATTCTATGTCCATATGGCTTTTGGCAAGCCCCTATTTGACTTTATTGGATATCATGTTGTATGCCTTTATAGCAATTTTTAACATATGTTTTGTTTTATGAATATGTGAAATTCTAAGTCCATATGGCTTTTGGCAAGCCTATTTGTTTGTATTGGATATATTTGATAGTTTTAACAGTATACAATGTTGCATGGATTTGTAGCTTTTTGGTTAATGTAAATCATTTATCATGGTTATCCATAATTGCAGTACAAATGATTAAATGAATAATTGCCCAAATTTTATTGTTACTTAAGCTTTGAACCTAAATATGTGTTTGTAATCCAAGATACAAGCTTATCGAGATCAACATAAATTCAATAGTTATAGTCGAAATAAGACTATATAAAGGAAACATGGAAAGAACCAAAATTAGACAATGTAAGACACCATTGTACTAATACCCATTCTAAAAAAATTGCATAGCCCATAAACTTATATTCATCTAATGCATGCACTTAGACGATTTCGCTGCTAGGGTGTGGCCCGCAACGATCGGGCTAGTGGAGAGAAAAAAGAAGGCATTCCTAGCGTAAACTCGACCACCCCGACGCGTATGAGCTGATGGTTCGGTGCTGCGACAAGCGGATTGAAAGATGGGGCATTGTGCAACTTTTCATTGAACTCATCTGACACTTTTTGTCGCAACCGAGAAAGTGTTGCCACGAGTAACTAGATCTGAGTCTACTGAAACCAAGAGAGGATTTTTAGAGTGCCATAACATGACCCCGTAGGATCAGATGAATCATTCTTATGTTTAATGGGCACCGAGAAACACGATGTCAAATATTGACAACTTTGAGCAATTTGAGCAATTAGGCAATTTCGCTACTAGGGTGTATCCCGCAACGATCGGGCGAGTTGGAGAGCAAAAAGAAGGCATTCCTAGCATAAACCTGACCACCCCAACGTGTACGAGCTGACGGTTTGGTGCCACAACGAGCTGATTAAAAGATGGAGCATTGTGCAACTTTTCATTGAACTCATCTGATGCTTTTTGTCGCAACTGAGAAAGTATCACCACGAGCAACTGGATCCGAGTCTACCGAAACAGAGAGAGGATTTTTTAGAGTGCCATAACATGACCCCGTAGGATCAAATAGATTGTTCTTATGATTAACGAGCGCCGAGAAATGCGAAGCCGAATATTGACAACTTTGAGCAACTTGAGCACTTGGGATGATTTCGCTACTAGAGTGTGGCCCGCAACGATCGGGCGAGTTGGAGAGAAAAAAGAAGGCTTTCCTAGCATAAACCTGACCACCCCGACGCGTACGAGCTGACAATTCGGTACCACGATGGGCGGATTGAAGATGGGGCATTGTGCAACTTTTCATTGAACTCATCTAATGCTTTTTGTCGCAACCGAGAAAGTGTCACCACAAGAAACTTGATTCGAGTCTATTGAAACCGAGAGAGGATTTTTTAGAGTGCCACAACATGACCCTGCAGGATCAGATGAATCATTCTTATAATTAACGAGCGTTGAGAAACGCGATGCCGAATATTGACAACTTTGAGCAACTTGGGCACTTGAGCGATTTTGCTGCTAGGGTGTGGCCTACAACGATTGGGCGAGTTGGAGAGAACAAAGAAGGAATTATTAGTGTAAAACCGGCCACCCTCACACGTACAAGTTGACGGTTTGGTGCCGCGACCAGCAGATTAAAAGATGGGGCATTGTGCAACTTTTCATTGAACTCATCTGACGCTTTTTGTCACAACCGAGAAAGTGTTGCCACGTGCAACTAGATCCAAGTCTACCGAAACCAAGAGAGGATTTTTGAGAGTTCCACAACATGACCCCATAGGATCAAACGTCTTTTTCTTATGATTAACAAGCATTGAGAAACACGATGCCGAATATTGACAACTTTGAGCAACTTGAGCACTTAGGCAATTTCGCTGCTAGGGTGTGGCCCACAACGATTGGGCGAGTTGGAGATCAAAAAGAAGACAATCCTAGCGTAAAACTGACCACCCCAACATGTACGAGCTGACGGTTCGATATTGCGATGAGCAGATTGAAAGATGGGGCATTGTGCAACTTTTCATTGAACTCATTTGACGCTTTTTGTCGCAACTGAGAAAGTGTCACCACGAGCAACTGGATTCAAGTCTACCGAAACTAAGAGAGGATTTTTTAGAGTGCCATAACACGACCCTGTAGGATCAAATAGCTTGTTCTTATGATTAACGAGCATCGAGAAACGCAATGCCGAATATTGACAACTTTGAGCAACTTGAGTACTTAGGCGATTTCCCTGCTAGGGTGTGGCCCGCAACGATCGGGCGAGTTGGAGAGCAAAAAGAAGGCATTCCTAGTGTAAAACCAACCACCCCGACATGTACGAGTTGACGGTTTGGTGTCACGACGATCGGATTGAAAGATGGGGCATTGTACAACTTTTCATTAAACTCATCTGATGCTTTTTGTCGCAATCGAGAAAGATTCACCGCGAGCAACTAGATTCGAGTCTACCAAAACCAAGAGAGGATTTTTTAGAGTACCATAACACAAAACCACAAGATCAAACAGATCGTTCTTATGATTAACGGGCACCGAGAAATGCGGTGCCAAATATTAGAAACTTTGAGCAATTTGAGCACTTAGGCGATTTCGTTGCTAGGGTGTGTCCCGCAACGATCATGCGAGTTGGAGAGAAAAAAGAAGGCATTCCTAGCGTAAAACTGACCACCCCAACACGTATGAGCTGACGATTCGGTGCCGCAATGAGCGGATTGAAAGATGGGGCAATGTGCAACTTTTCATTGAACTCATCTAACGTTTTTTGTTGCAACCGAGAAAGTGTCGCCACAAGGAATTGGATCTGAGTCTACCGAAACCGAGAGAGGCTTTTTTAGAGTGCCATAACACAACCCTGCAGGATCAAATGGATCATTCTTATGATTAACAGGAGCCTAGAAACGCGATGCCGAATATTGACAACTTTGAGCAACTTGAGCACTTAGGTGATTTTGCTGCTAGGGTGTGGCTCGCAACGATCAGGCGAGCTAGAGAGAAAAAAGAAGGCATTCCTAACGTAAAACCGACCACCCCAATGCGTACAAGCTAATGGTTTGGTGTCGTGACGAGCGGATTGAAAGATGGGGCATTGTGCAACTTTTCATTGAACTCATATGACGCTTTTTGTCGCAACCGAGAAATTGTCGCCACGAGCAACTGGATCCGAGTCTACCAAAACCGAGAGAGGCCTTTTTAGAGTGCCATAACACAACCCTGCAAGATTAGATGGATCATTCTTATGATTAACGGGCGCCGAGAAATGCGATGCTGAATATTGACAACTTTGAGCAACTTGAGGACAAAGGTGATTTCGCTGCTAGGGTGTGGCCCGCAACGATCAGGTGAGTTGGAGAGCAAAAAGAAGGAATTCCTAGTGTAAAACCAACCACCCTGATGCGTACAAGCTAATGGTTTGGTGTCGCGATGAGTGGATTGAAAGATGGGGCATTGTGCAACTTTTCATTAAACTCATCTGACGCTTTTTGTCGCAATCGAGAAAGTATTGCCATGAGCAACTGGATCCAAGTCTACCAAAACCGAGAGAGGCTTTTTTAGAGTGCCATAATATGACACCGTAGGATCAAATGGATTGTTCTTATGATTAACGGGCACCGAGAAATGCGATGCCGAATATTGACAACTTTGATCAACTTGAGCACTTAGGCAATTTCACTGCTAGGGTGTGGCCCGCAATGATCGGGCGAGTTGGAGAGAAAAAAGAAGGCATTCCTAGCATAAACCTGGCCACCCTAATGCATACGAGCTAACGGTGCGGTGTCACAACAAGCGGATTGAAAGATGGGGCATTGTGCAACTTTTCATTGAACTCATTTGACACTTTTTGTTGCAACTGGATCCGAGTCTACTGAAACCAAGAGAGGATTTTTTAGAGTGCCATAACACGACCCCGTAGGATTAGATGGATCATTCTTATGATTAATGGACGCCGAGAAATGCGATGCCAAATATTGACAACTTTGAGCAACTTGAGCACTTAGGCGATTTCGCTGCTAGGGTGTGGCCTGCAATGATTGGGCAAGTTGGAGAGAAAAAAGAAGGCATTCCTAGTGTAAACCTGGCCACCCCAATGCATATGAGCTGATGGTGCGGTGCTACGACGAGTGGATTGAAAGATGGGGCATTGTGCAACTTTTCATTGAACTCATCTGACGCTTTTTGTCACAACCGAGAAAGTGTCACCACGAGCAACTGGATTCGAGTCTACCAAAACTGAGAGAGGCTTTTTTAGAGTGCCATAACATGACCCCGCAGGATCAGACGGATCATTCTTATGATTAACGGGCATCGAGAAACGTGATGCCGAATATTGACAACTTTGAGCAATTTGAGCACTTAGGCGATTTTGCTGCTAGGGTGTGGCCCGCAACGATCGGGTGAGTTGGAGAGAAAACAGAAGGCATTCCTAGTATAAAACCAACCACCCCAACCCGTACGAGCTGACGGTTTGGTGCCGCGATGAGAAGATTGAAAGATGGGGCATTGTGCAACTTTTCATTGAACTCATCTGACGCTTTTTGTCGCAACTGAGAAAGAGTCGCCACAAGCAACTGGATACAAGTCTACCAAAACCAAGAGAGGATTTTTTAGAGTGCCATAACACAACCTTGTAGGATTAGACAGATCATTCTTACATGTCACTAACATCGAGAAAAACCATGCCGAATTTTGACATTTTTTCACACTTTGAGTGATTGACAACAAATGAGCAATTTTTACATCTTTTACCATATTAGCATGGTATACTTCATGAAATGATCCCATGTAATCTCTAATGGTCCAAAATGACATTATTTACATAAAATCACACAAAATAAGACAAAAACACAACTTTTAATATTACAATGCCTCGAGTAGTAAAAAATGCAAGTCATGTACATATATCTAAATAAGATTGATATTACAATTTTTTACATTTACATTTAATCCAATGAACCATCTGGATCTGCTCTACTCTTTATCGTGTCTAGTATGGCCTCATGGTCAGACTCATTAACCTTCCATAGGTTCTTGTTTAGTGGTCTACCCCCATATCTAATCAAATGAACATTTGAAGCTACAACATGGTTAGAATAATGAAGAATCTTCCTGTGTCTCGAAGTCCTCGAACAACCACAAGTTAGACTTCTTCACTGGGTACCTTCTAAGCCATGTACCAGTAACAACTACTGATCCTGTGCGGTACTCAATGTTTTCTCCATCTACCACAGGGGGATCCAATTTCTTATTTGCGTCCACACAATGACACAGGTGATAATTTGTTCCTTCTTCATTGTCTTCGGCCACAATTACTGCATAAACATGCCCTGCAATGATAAAGTGAGAAGAATTTAGCAAACAACTAAGGTAAACTATTAAAGTACAAAAAATTGCATGTGGATAATTTACCTGGTTGGGCTGAATCTGACACATGGTCAAAGTCAACTGATGCTTCCATCTATGTGAGTTGTAGTGCACTCAGAGGTTGGTATGTCTCAAGTGGGATTAGAGGCCTCATACACCATTCGTCCACCCACTCCTTTGACTCACACTCATTATAGGCACCATCTCTACATGAATAACAATAACATGTCATCCATTGTGTATGGATAGTCCATGAACCTGCATTAGAGCTTTTGAAAGAGTGTAGCTCACTCGATCCTATCAATGTACAACAATCTTCTAATTTTGCAATGTTAGTATCATCTACCAACCAAAAAAATTTGCGAACTGAAGACTTACCTTGATTACCTGGACCAATTGTACCATTGCACCATTGAACAATTGATTTTGCATCTTTCAAGTTTGCATTCCCTTTGTACTTTAACTCTTCTCGTACTCAAGCTCTTTTAATACATGCTCCTGCACCATCATGCTCCCCTTTTCCATGCCCAACCTCAGAGAAACTCCACATATGTTGAATAGCAGTCAACTTATGCATCCTACTCAACCAATAAAACATCTGAGAGTTCTTAAATTGTGATGCACAATTATGTGACCATATGATATGTTGACGGAATGATATGCCTTGGCTAGACAAATCATCATAGAATATCTGAAAAACAACCTTGCACAAACTCTATAGAGTGTGAGTGATCATCACTGATGTAAAAATGATACTCCTTCAATATCTTCCTATCCTCTTCCATACTATCATGTGCATGAATGAATGCTATATGCACAAATATGGCAACTTGTGTGGAGTTGTAATATTGTGATTGCACCTCATTCTACGGTTGTAGTGTGTAGTTCTATGCAAAGTCAACAATTTAAATGATTGTATGAAGTGGAAATGTGTCCTTGCATAACTTAAATTGTGAGTCCAACCAATGAGCTCGATGGTTATGCCTTGCATACTCATACACTATATTCTCATGAAAGATGCCCATAAACTGATACACTGGAATCTTCTCACTAACCAATTCACACCTTTTTGCTTCTTTTCCATCTTTTAGCATGTAGGCCACTGTCTTATATTTTCCAAATTCTACTAATTCATTACCAATTTCTTGTCCAGTATCCATATGTTGAGAAATTTGTAAATGTCGCAATCCACCGCAATCAACACATGTGCCATCCAAGCAACACTTATTGTAATATACTTGACCATCTACTCTTTCACATAAGATGCTAGATATGAATTCCCTTGAAGATGTCGGTGGACCATTTATGTTGCATTCTTGTAAAACATTGCTAGCATGCAAATCTATACATATGCGTTGATAAACATAATAATGGTTAGAAAATTCAATATGTACTCTACAACAACAAGTTGTGTGTGTGTGATTTATTTTGACATAAAAAGGCTTTACCATTTCAAAGAATCTTTGACTAATTTTTATTTGAGGATACATACATTGAAACTTGGCAAAAAATTGTGTTTGAGTCATATCCAAAAAGTGTTTCGGATGTGGATCATGGATTTTACTACCAATCCTCCTTCTTACAACATCTCTTTGATTTGGAGAGACACTTGTGTTATTCTTCCAAAAATCTTCAATTAGAGATCTCAAGGCTTCAACAATTGCTTTATCTTTCCGTGGTAATCTACCGGAAAATGCCCATAACTCATTGTTATATGGATCCTCTGCTCTTTGTCGCCTTCCCATAGCTCTCATTAGAGTTTGTCTACTTATCTTCAATTGTTTACTTGTCTTTCTAAGGAGACGATCTTTCTTAGTTTGAGTGCTTACAATTGTTGACGTAATGACACATCGTGTGGCATTACTATCTTTTGTGCGTGAGTTAGAACCAACAGTATCATATGCATTCATCAGATTCTTCACAATAGATTTGTCGCTTGATTCAATCGATGTTCTTAGCCCAAGAATCTTCATTATAGACCTAAATTTCAGATTTCTCATCATTTCAACAAATAGTTGACATCTTCCTGTCTCATTTAAAGGCTCAAAAAATATTTTCCATATCCGGTTAGCATGTCTTTGACAAGTACGCTTTGGAATCTTGTCAACCATTGGTTTCAAAACATTAGCATCAATATCAATCAAATAGTTAGGCTTTCTATGCAAAACTCTAGGAGGTGTTCTCAAACTTTGAGTTACCTCAAGATTAGGAATGTCAACAACATTAGGGATAGGTGGCATACCTTCAACCGGAGATGAAAATGATGACATACCTTGAAATTGAGGTGTACAAGATGTTGAAGCTCCAATACTTGATGTCAGTCGTGAAGTACTTGCAACGTAAAATGCCATAGAGGGAGTGCATTCAATATGAAATATTGTAGACACCAATGGTTTGCCAATAAGAGATGGTGTGCCTTCAACTTGAGATGTAAGAGATGGGGTGCCTTCAACTTGAATTGTGGTAGACATGCTCTCAACCTTGGGATTCAATTGTCTCATTGCATGAAGGTTTTGCATCTGTTGCCTTTGTGTGGCCAAATTTGTCTCTCTCTTAGATTGGATAGATACTTCATGTTCCTCTTCAATTGGCACCTCTTCTTCTATGGTATTCAATTTCCTTTGTTCACGAAGTTGCTTCATTCCTTCTCTTTTTTTTGCATTCTTAGCTTCACGCTCTTTTGGTGTTACATTTTTTGGTCGTTTCCTCGGCATGATGATGATTTCTACATGCACATGCACATAAAAGAGAATAAAGTAAAATTATGTATCTATGACTGTCCTAATTATGCATATGTTAGAATGGATATACGAAATTAAAATTATTTCATGTATTCCTTTTCTAAATTATTTCATAAGATCTTAAAAAGGATGTATGAAATTGCACATTTTGTTTAAAACCACTAAACAAATAATTTTCTTATGCAACTTCCTTCAAATGCATTGTTAAATCTAATTTAAATCTAATAGGATTATAATCAATTTTGACTCACACTTTTATTCTAACATTTAAACAAAATAACACTTAATAAGTATTTGAATTCTAAAAACAAGAAAATATTACCTCAATTATTCAAATTTGATTTAAAAAACTATGTTCTTCCTCTTTGACGTTGCCAAATGAAAAAAAAGGTGGTGGAGACCTAATGGAATGTATAAAATAACCTTGCATAAAATGTCAACACCATGCAAAAAGCATTTTTTTGTCTGATCATGCATAGAAAGAAGACAAAATGAGAGAATGTGGGCTTGGATCACGGGTCAAGGGTCCCATATAACCGTTTTTTAGTGCAGCTCATTTGGCTAGCGCCAAATGACCTCCATTGAAATTTTTTAATCTTTCATAAATTTCTACTCTATACCCTATAACCATTTTTTTGTGCAGCTCATTTGGCTAGCACCAAATATGGCGCTAGCCAAATGACTTCCATTGAATTTTTTAAACCTTTGATAAATTTCTACTCTATAACCTATAATCTATACTCTATACCCTATAGTTTGATAGCCACAACCATATGACTCTTTAGGACACAATATGGTATCGTTATGGGTCGTATGGTGTCGTAAGGGGTCATATGGTGCCCTATGACCCCTTAGGACACCATATGACCCCTTAGGACACAATATGGTGTCATTATGGGTTGTAAGGTGTTGTAAGGGGTCATATTGTGTCATATGACCCCTTAGGACACCATATGACCCCTTAGGACATAATATGGTGTTGTAATAGGTTGTATGGTGTCGTAAGGGGTCATATGGTGTCCTATGACCCCTTAGGACACCATATGACCCCTTACAACACAATACGGTGTCATTATGGCTTGTATGGTGTCCTAAGGGGTCATATGGTGTCTTATGACCCCTTAGGACACAATATGGTATCGTTATAGGTCGTACGGTGTCATAAGGGGTCATATGGTGTCCTATGACCCGTTAGAATACAATACGGTATCGTTATGGGTCGTATGGTGTCCTAAGGGGTCATATGGTGTCATATGACCCCTTAGGACACCATATGGCCCCTTAGGACACAATATGGTGTCGCTATGGGTCGTATGGACACCTAAGGGGTCATATGGTGTCCTATGGGGCCATAGGACACCATATGACCCCTTAGGTGTCGTTAGGGATCATACTATGTCTTAACGGGTCATATGGTGTGTTATGACCCCTTAAGACACCATATGACCCCTTAGGACACCATACGATCCATAATGACACCATATGGTGTCCTAATGGGTCATATAGTGTCCTAAGGGGTCATAGGACACCATATGACCCATAATGACACTATATGGTGTTCTAAGGGGTCACATGGTGTCGTAAGGGGTCATATTGTGTCCTATGACCCCTTAGGACACCATATGACCCCTCAAGACACAATATGGTGTTGTTATGGGTCGTATGGTGTCCTAAGGGGTCATATGGTGTCCTATGGGGTCATAGGACACCATATGACCCCTTAGGTGTCGTTAGGGATCATATTGTGTCCTAACAAGTCATATGGTGAGTTATGACCCCTTAAGACACAATATGACCCCTTAGGACACCTTATGTTGTCATTATAGGTCATATGGTGTCCTATGGGATCATAAGACAACTAATGACTACTTAGGACACCATACGACCCATAATGACACCATATGGTGTCCTAAGGGGTCATAGGACACCATATGACCCCTTAGGACACAATGTGAACCCTAACAACATGTAAGGGGTTATGTGGTATCCTAAGGGGTCATAGGACACTATATGACCCGTTAGGATACCATATGACCCCTTAGGACACCATATGACCCATAATGACACTATATGGTGTTCTAAGGGGTCACATGGTGTCCTAAGGGGTCTTCTAGTGTCCTATGACCCCTTAAGACGCCATATGACCCCTTAGGACACAATATGGTGTTGTTATGGGTCATATGATGTCCTATGTGGTCATATGGTGTTCTATGGGGTCATAGGACACCATATGACCCCTTAGGTGTCATTGGGGATCATATTGTGTCTTAACGGGTCATATGGTGTGTTATGACCCCTTAAGACACCATATGACCCCTTAGGACACCTTATGTTGTCATTATGGGTTGTATGGTGTCCTAAGCGGTCATACGGTGTCCTAAGGGATCATCACACACCATAAGACCATACTGACCCCATATGGTGTACTAGGGGCTCATATGGTGTCCTAAGGGGTCATAGGACACCATATGAACCATACTGACACCATATGGTGTACTAAGGGGTCATAGGACACCATATAACCCCTTAGGACACAATATGACCCCTAATGGCACCTAAGGGGTCATATGGTGTCCTATGACCCATTAAGACACCATATGGTGTCATTATGCATTGTATGGTGTCCTATGACCACTTAGGACAAAATATGGTGTCGTTATGGGTCCTATGGTAACCTAAGAGGCCATATAGTGTCCTATGACCCCTTAGGACATCATATGACCCCTTAGGTGTTATTAGGGGTCATATTGTGTCCTAAGGGGTCATATGGTGTCCTTTGACTCCTTAGGACCTAGAGAGAGGAGGGAGTGAGGAAGAAACTGAGGGAAAGAGGAGAGAGAGGTAATTAGATGGTTGTAAGGATGAAAAGGGAGATAGCTTGAGGGATAGGAGAATAAGGGAATTGTGAGAGCTAGAGAGGGGAGGGACAAAGAAGAGTATGTATCTATAAGAATGAAGAGCCCAAGAAGAGGTAAGGGGAGAGAGAGATGGAACTACGAGGGAAGGGAGATAAAGAAGGGAGAGGTGAGATGGGGGTTTCTATGTACACATTTGGCGCTCTCCCTATTTGGCGCACACCAAATGTGGAATATGGACCACATTTGGCGCACGTCAAATGGAAAAATCCATTCATCACATTTGGCGCATGCCAAATAGGGCGAGTGCCATATTTGGCACATGCCAAATAGGGAGAGCACCATATTTGGTGCATGCCAAATGGACCGCTTTGGGAAACACCAAACCTATGGGTTGGATTTGCCTTGGGTATCCAACCCAAAGGTTTGGACGACCATTTTAGGCTAGAGACGTGTTTTTATCAGAACATTAAAAATTTTGACATATTTTTGGTCGTTCTCTTCATCAGGTTTGTACGTGTTTCAATGAAGTTAAAAAAAAATACCATGGTAAACTTGAGCTCCCTCTTAGCTATCCAACAATGTAATTTATTTCAAAATTTGATTTCGTTAAGTCTTTCATCTATAATTTCTTTTGTCAGTGTGTCCATTTTTTGTCAAAAACCAACATGCACTATTTTGGGTATAGATTTTTACACGTTCATCAGATTTTGAAAAAACTTACATTTTTAGAAACTAGACTCCATTCTACACAATTTAAAAAAAAAGTTTTGATTTTTGATTAGTTTTCAATGATTTTAGGGGGGAGCACGCTCAAATTTTTGTTTTTCAGGTTGTGTCCACTTCAAAAATTAGTAAAAAATCATATACTCATTAAAAAATTAGCTGAAAAATCTGGCATAAACTACAAGGTGTTAGCTAATTTCTCACTAAAGTGATTTTAAAAATTCAAAAAAAAAAGTTAACATTTTAGGGGGGCCACAATAGACGTTATGTTATCTTTTTTGTATAAAAACAGGACCACTTTTTGTGGCCCCCTTTTTTGAAGCCCTTAATCTCCACCATTTTAAAAAAAAATTAGTAGTTTAGAAAGTAGACTCGAAGCACTCCGACTCTTGTTCTTGTTGCATCTTCAAATTTGGAGTGTAATTATCTTTAATTTGTTGTTGAAGTTCAAACTTTGCTGATTTCAGAAGAAAAAAAAACTGGCATCTTAAGACCCCCTTTAGGTACCACGGCTTGGTGCACATACCCAAAAATCCAGCCTTAGAATCATCGATTCGTTCACTCATCAGATCAGATCACTACCCGATCTGTCTGGAGGTCGCCTTGGCTCAAGCGGAGGGAGGTACTCCATTCTGGTTTGAGAAAATGTGGCTCAGAGTGGTTGAACTACTTGATCTTATAGCAGCTTGGTGGAATGAGTCAGTATTTAAGAATCATTCAAGACTTCTCATTCTCAATAAAAAACTCAAGTATATTAAGGTTAAGATCAAGGAATAGAATAATAACCACTTCAATAATATTCATATGGAGAAATTAAGAATTAAGGCTGAACTGACAGATTTAACCAACTTTGTTACGTCTTCAGGAATGACTGAGGAGCTATTCATCAAAGAAAATTCTCTCAAATCTAACCTAAATGAAATCCTTAGATGTGAGGAAATCCACTGGCGGCAAAAATCAAGAGAGTTATGGTTAAAGGAAGGAGATAAAAACACCAAATTCTTCCACCAGTCGGCCATTGCCAATCAAAATAGAAACAAAATATCAGAGAATATGAGTATTAGGATTCCCACAGATGCTGAGAGGGGGGGGTGAATCAGTATCTAACCAGTGATTTGATTTTTTTAACTTAAAACATGTAGAACATATTAATACTAAATACTGGTAAACAAGAAATAATGCAATAAACAAAGATAACAGTACCCACATGAAAAACACACCATAACACAGTAGTTTAAAGAGGAAACCCAGTGTGGGAAAAACCTCAGTGGGATTTGTGACCCACAATATTCGCTTACTAGCCAATAAGAGAATATTACTACTACAAGAGGGGCCTGCACATGTAGGAAGGCCAAGTGCCTAGAGCTCACTGCTCAATTACAAAATGGGAAGTCACACTGACTTACAAAATGGATTATATAAATCCAATGTCTTGTACTACTTCAAAATAGCATCTACTATGCCAGATCTAGTACCAATTTATAGCTCTGCATCATACATAAACCCTTAACCTATAATTCGCATAATAGGTCTACCTTATTTCGCCTATATATTTCCTTTTTTCTGTTACAAAATATTCTACAATGATCTCTTATATATATGAGTCATTTTACAACTTGCCAAGTTGGCTTACAATGATTTTACAATAATAAACAAAATATATTACAAAAAAAATTCTTGTCGGCTTCTATGCCAGTATGCTTCCTTTTGTTGTCGGTGGTCTCTGTGCCGGTGTAGAGTCTGTCTTTGCCGGTGTCGGTGAATTGTCTTTCCGGTGTCATAGGATTGTAAGGTTGCCATCAATGACAAAACCTTCAATCACCTACAATGTCTCATTGGAGTGTGCATTTGCCAACAATCTCCCCCTTTGGCATTGATGGCAACACTCATGAGAAAAATGCAAAAGTGTATCCAAAAATTGAATTCCAAAAATTGTTACCAAAAATGTGTGCTCCCCCTGAGCAGATGATCCCTAAGTTATTGAATTTTTCTCATACCACTACTCCCCCTTTGGCATCAATGACAAAGGTTGTCAAAGTGTCAATAGAGTGTGGTTTCCTGCTTCATCCTTGTAACCAGTTGGTTACAATCTGAAAAAGATCTGCCAAAACCAGATTCAAGCTCTCAATGAACTTTTTGTTGTCTTTTATTGTGGCCTCTATCCTCTGAACTGTACCGGTGAGGTGTTGCATTTGCTCTGCCGGTGTTTTCTATCCTTGAACCAAGGCATTAGATATTTATTTCCTTAAGGAGGCGAGATAGTCCAATTTTGGACTAAGTCTCCATTTAAGATCTTTAGCCTTTCCTTGTATTCTTTCTTTGTCTCTTTCCAACTTTAGTAGTTTTTCCTCAAAACCTGTTATTTTTTGCTCAAAAACTGATAATGAATCATATGAATTGATGAAATTGTCAGCTAGTTGATTTATTTCTTCCTATATCTTGCTAATTTTCTTATCTATATCAGTTGTCAGAAAGTTAGTTTTACATGTATCCCTATACAAAGTTTTGAAATCCTTCAATGTGCTACATAGTTCCGGTAGAAGTGTGTCAAATTTCCTTGTACACTTCTTTATTTCTTCCTCAAAGAATTTGTGTTTTTCCTTCTCTAATCTCTCCTTAAATGCTTCCTCTTTTATTTGTTCAACTGTCACAGTGTTTTCAGTAATATACTTAGACAAAGTGTCAAGTTGACTCAAAGAATCTTTATTATCTACATTACATCTTGGTGCTATCATTTTCAAAACTGGAATGGTGTCATCTATTGCCTTGTAAGCCTGTGAGCTACAATCTATTATCTTCTTTATAGAATCCAAAAGAACTTCTATTACATTAGTTGGTTTGAATTCTGTACTTGAAGAGCCAACACTTTGTATTCCGTCGGTGGGAGCAATATCCTTGCTTGTGGTGACCTTTGGTAGGTCAGTTTGTGTTTCCATTTCTTTAAGCAAAGGTTTGGTTTTCTCAGCTGATGCCGGTGGCACTGACTCTGTATGAACTTGTTGTGGTGATGGAGCTTGTTGCTCTGCTTGTTGCTCTATGTTATCATCTGCCGGTTTACCTTCTATACCATCAATTACCGGTTGCTCATTAGCCATGTCTATCTTCTCAATTGTATCCTTATCTACCACAATATTGACCTTTTGAGTATCAATGTCCACTGTGTATAATACCTCAGAGTTAGGATTGTTGTCCTCTTGTGGTATGTCCATACTCTCACTATCTGGTTGATTATCAGTAGTCACTACCGGTGGAGTATTCAAAGGCGGTGGGGATAAGTTATCTTTTATTTTGATGCTAGGTGGTCCACCAACCTTGCCTTTTCCCTTATCCTTATCCTTCTCATATACTTTTATGGGTTTGGGGTTTCTATATTCTTCCTGCTTTTCCTTCTCTACAAGGAATATGTCCCATGCATTTACAGTTTCCTCTGCAACCTCGTTTACTCTACCAACCATAAGTGATACATGCTGGTGTGTAGTTGAAAATACTGACCGATTAGCCTCTGAGATCAGATCATCTATCTCTTTTGGTGAGTTGATAGGATAAACAACAAGTAGTTTTTCAATTTTCATTTTCTTATCAAGTTCTACAACAACTTGCCTTCTAGCTTCAAGTCTTTTAAACAGTTCTGCCGGTAATTCATCTACAACTTGCATTAGAAATTTCTTGTAAATGTCCAAGTGTAGAATTACACCATTTTCAACTTTCTCCTTGTCATCAACTGATAATGAATCATATAATTTATTGATGTTTTTCAACTGTCCATCCTCTGTTATTTCATCTAATAGTTTGTCAATTGGAGCAGTGTTTTGTTGAGTCTTCTTTTTGGGTGCTAACTTCTTCTTCTTAGGAGTTATCTTCTTAGCCAAGGGCCTTACTGCCTGTTGTTTCTATCTGGTTCTTCTAGGAGAAGGTATAGATACTGGTGAAGGTTCTCTTTTCCTCACAACTCTTTTAAATGCAGTTGACAAGTCACTTTCTGAAGAAGTTGCTACCGATGAAAGGTGAGTTTTTGGCTGTTGTGCTTCTAACTCATCTTCAATGATACCGGTTTGTTTAAGTACATCTTCTTTGATAGCCTTTGCTTGCCTAGATCCTCTTCTTACTATTTCTTCTACCTTCTTTACCCTTTTCTTTGATTGGATTTGGTTTTCAATAGTCTCAACACTGCCAAATATCTCTTCTTTAGGTTCCTTGGGTGCTTCTAGAAGGGCTTTTGCATATGTTTCAATTATGTTCTCATTAGTTTCACAACCCATTTCAGTAACCCAAATGGTTCTTGGGACAACTGCCTCCATCCAAATCTCATCCTTCTTAACAACAAAGCATATTTCATCCTTATACTTATTTACAATTTCTTGTGAAAGTGTGACTCTAGTATTCATCCAGGCCTTCAATGCCTGAAAGTACTCATTTATATTCTTTTCTTTGTTTTCACCCATGTTATTTAGTAAACTAGACAATTGTTTGCCAACCGGTATATCAAAACCAAGATTCTTATTACCGATATCGGGCACCTATTTTGTTATATGCAACATTAAACAGACAAGTAGGTTCCAAATCTAAATGTCCCCTTTTTGTCAATCGAAATAGAAACAAAATATTGAAGATTATGAGATCGGATGGAGTCACTGTCAAGAATTACGAGGACATTGCATAGGAAGCTATAAGTTTCTTTGACTCTCTATTGAATGGTGACCATTAGATCGATCATGAAGAAAGAGCCAAAATTCTAAACTCAATCCCATCCATCATTTCTGCTAATCAAAATACAGCTCTCTATACGCCCATTTCTATTGATGAAGTAAGGAAAACCACCCTCAAGTTGAAACTAGATAAGACTCCTAGCTTGGATGGCTTCCCTATCGCGTTCTTCCATCATTACTGGGATATCATTTCTTGAGATTTACACCTTGTTATAGAAGAATCAAGAAGAAGATGACTATGTTAGGGGCCATCAATCACACCTTTTTTACTCTAATTCCGAAGAAGCTGAACCCACAACAGATGAGTGACTTCAAGCTTATCGCTCTATGCAATATTGTATATAAGCTTCTAACAAAGATCATAGCTAACAGATTGAAGCCCCTCCTTAAGCACATCATATCAGAGGAACAAAGCGGGTTTGCCCCTGGAAGATCCATTGTAGAAGGTATCATTGTTGCTCATGAAACACTCCACACAGCCAGGAAAACCAAGGACTCCTGTATAATTTTAAAACTGGACATCTTGAAAGCTTATGACATGGTGGACAAGGATTTCTTATTTGATGTTCTCAATAAATTTGGCTTCTGCAAGGAATGGCTCACTTGGGTCACGAGTTGTCTCTCTTCCCCCAAATTCTATGTTTTGGTCAATGGTTCATCCCATGGTTTCTTCTCTTCGACAAGAGGTATTAGACAAGGTTATCCATTATCACCCTTTCTATTTATTATAATGGCTAAAGCTTTAGGTTGATCCATAAGAGATCTCCAGCAAGATGGTCGTTGGGTTGGAGTTAATGTGGAAACAGGGGTTCAAAAAATGACTCATTCTCAGTTTGCTGACGACACCATTCTATTTGGATCGGCCTGTAGGCGGGAAGCCAGATCAATCAAAACTTGCCTTGATGATTACTATTTGGCTTCTGGACAAAAAATCAACTGACACAAATCTGAAGTGTTTTTTGTCAACACTCCGCTCAACTTGCAAATGGTATTATCAAGGATTCTCAATCTTAGAGTTGCTAATTTCCCAAGGAAATTTCTTGGTACCCCGCTCTTCATTGGTAGTAATAGAGCTCACTACTAGAAGCACCTCATTGATAAGTGCAAATCCAAGCTTGCAACTTGGAAAGGCAAGTGGTTATCTTCTGCTAGGAAACTCACTATGATAAAGTCGGTCCTTTCAGTGCTACCGGTTTTTTCCATAGCTTGCCTACGATTACTGGTGGCAGTTAAAGATGAATTAATTTCTCTAATGAGAAATTTCCTTTGGAATGGGTCAGATGATAAAGGTAAATTTCCCTTGATAGCTTGGAAAAAGATCTATCAACCAAAAATGGTAGGTGATGCTAGTATTCGCCAAATATCAATTATGAATTTAGCAATGGGTGCTAAACTGGTTTGGGAAATCTGTAGTGGCAGGACGAAAAAATGGGCAAGGCTCCTGAAACATAAATATCTGGACTTTCTAGAACCTAAGAGGATTCTGACTATCAACAACCCTCCCAGGGGTTCGGCTATCTGGAATTTCATTTTGGACAACAGGGAAATCATAAGCGATCAGGTTACCTAGGAGGTCAAGAATGGCAGGGATGCTTCCTTTTGGTTTGATTCTTGGTCGGGTGAAGCTGCCCTATGTCACAACCCCTCTCTACATCCTGTTATGGAGGAAACTTGTTGCCTATGGGGACATAATATCTGTGATTATGGTTATCCAATCCTATAAAATGGTATTTCTAAATGGAAATGGAATTCCTTGGACGAGCTGGACTTGGATCAGTTTCAGAAGGACTTATTTACTGACATTCTCAACAAAATGATTATTTTCCCTTCCCCTGATAAGGATATTATTAGGTGGTGTGGCTCCTCTGATGGAAAATACAAGGTATGCTTTGGCTACAAGCTAAAAGAAGCGGCTATAGACAAAAAATACTGGCATGTTAATCTATTTTTGCATCAACACCTCCTTCCCAAAGTGGGTTCCTTTGCCTAGTTGGCCTGCCAGAGGAAAATCTTAACTCAAGAAAGGCTCCATTCAATGGGTATCAATGGACCCAATAGATGTCCTTTATGTCTAGAGTAGGAAGAGACTGTAGGTCATCTTCTTCTCCATTGCAAATTCTCCAGTCATTGTTGGTGGTATTTCATGGGAAAACTAAGATTATTTGGGCCCTTCCTAGTAGGGTTGGACAAATGGTTTTTGCAATGGCCTAAACTGGTAGGAAAGGCGGTTTTTTATGATTTTCTCTTCATCCTCCCATCACTTTTAATTTGGGAAATTTGGAAAGAAAGGAACCGCAAAATCTTCTAGGGTAAACATATGGGCCCCTAGTCTCTTTGTGCGAAAATTGAGAACCACCTAATTGAGCTCCTGAATGTGGCAGCCCACTACAAAACACTTAAGAAAAAATTGTTCATGGACTGGGATTGTAAGATTAAGATGGCTCTTCCAAACCTACTCATCCCACTAATTTACGGTCTGGGCTCTCTAGTGGATCAGACCAATCCAAGAGCGGGGGTGAATTGGGACGCACCAGCGGTTGGGTGGAGCAAGGTAAACTTTGATGGTGCTTCTGCAGGCAATCTGGGCCAAAGTGGTATTGGTTGCATTCTAAGGGACTCTGATGGTCTCTGTATAAAATAAATCTCTGAAAATATTGGAGTGACTACTAATAATGAAGCAAAATTCAGAGCGGCATTAAGAGGTCTTTGGCTAGGGAAGGAGCTTGGGTTGCATAAAATTCATTTGGAGGGTGACTCATTAAATGTCATTAACATGATCCATTGTAATAGCACCCCTTGTTGGCACCTTAACCAGTGGCTTCAACCGATCCTGGTGCTGCTAGTTACCTTTGATGAATTTTGAGTTAGCCATATCTATAGAGAAGGAAATGGTGAAGCCAATAGACTTTCTAAATTGGCTATAACCGTTAGTGACCCCCCCTGAAGATCCATCGATGATGTTCTCTGTTGGGCTGATTGACATGCTTTCCTCACTTAGGATGGGTCCTTTGAAATATGGTGCGTACCGGTGGGTCTCCTGATAGGTGTGCAATCTCCGTTTCTATTTGCCCTCTTCAGTTGTGGAGCAAACCGGTGCTCTTCTCCCCAGTAGCCATGATTCCCCCTCTCCACCTTTTGGTCTTGTTTTTGGTGGAAAGAGTGACCGACTGCCTTGTTAACCGACTAAGATCTCCTCTTATCATTGTGATATGACGCATTGCTGACACTATTGATTAGTGCTAGCTTTTGTCTCGTGGCTATTAAACACAAGTGTACTTGAGTATCTAGTTACAACTGTATCCTTTCAAGATTTGTTTATGATCACTTGATGCTTAAAGTCAGTCAACATCAAGTTGAGGAGTTTTGGAGCAGATGGTTAGTCGGATACCGGCAGCTCACACATGTGGGCATTTATTGGAGATGCAGGTGTAGGGTGTGGTATTCTCTGGTTTGATTCCTTTTTATTTAATAAAGGAATACCCCTTCTTTCCACCATATTTTGCTTTCCTCTCTTGGTAACTCAGTATGGAGACCCCAATCCTCCTCGAAGCTCTTGTCAACAAATGGCTTTCCTAAGTGAAATCACGGACAGACATCTACAAGAGATCCTTTTCTCTCGACATCCTCTCATTCTCCATAGCTTAAAGATGATCCTGGGAAAGGAATTTCTTATGGCTTACCATAGGTACAGAGCCAATGCTGATATTCCAACGTTTTTTCTTGCAATATTAATCTACATGGGGACTAGTAAGCAGCAAGCAAAACTGCTAACCTAGATGATGTTCAAGCACCGCCCATTGGGAGAAATAGATGTTGTATTGGACAATATTGATGCCAATCTTAGAATTCCGCTTCCCCAAAACTACTATATGTCACTTAGAAACGGAGTGGAGGTGAAGAAGCTTGTGATTGTTAATTCTCTGGATTTTGAATCCTTCCAAGCAATTTGGCCCGTCATCTCAAGGAACATTGAGTTCCTTCTGAAAGCGGCTGGTATACAAAGCGGTTTCACGTTGAATTAGAGGGTAATTTTTCTCTGTGGTGAAGATCTAGTGGTGACTGATGACCTCAGAATCCTTGAGAATGGTGATCTGGTGGATGGAAACGACTGGGGGTTTGGGCTGGGTGAAGAATAGTATCCAAATGATTACCGACTCCCTAAGGAGAAGGCAGAATCGACAACTCATTTGAATTGTGACCCTGAATGTCCCATTGTCTTAGATGCGGCCAATGCGCTCGTGGATGATGCTTCTGATGGCTCTCTGTGACTCCGGTTGACTCTAAGCCCTCCGATCTCTTTGCCTTTTGAGATTGTCTGTTTTTGTCTTATGACCTTTGCGTCCTTAAGAGGTCGGTATATTGTTGTCCTCATCTAGTCGTGTGTTGATTTCTCTTTTCCATGGATTAGAGCTATGGTAGGGGATTTTCTTCCTGATTCTTTCCCCCTAACGCTCTTATTGAATCAGGCCTTGTATTCTCCATCTTTTTTAATACAAGGGTGCTGCCCCTCTGCAACTATTTACTTATTAAAAAAAAACATAGGTAATCTAAATAAAATAATACAATATGATAGTAATTAACTAAAATAAATATTTAATAAAAATATCATATCATAACTTTTTTATAGCAATTTAATTAATAATAAATAATCATATTTAGTCTTAGTGCAACACCTAATGTATTAAATGATTCATGAGAGGGATGTAATGCTTTTATATTTATACTTCTAGATGAATTAGGTTGAAATAAAAATATTTGATATCTTGTTTTGTTGTGAATGGTTGAGTTGATATTATAAGTGAATATTATTATTTTGGCTTCACCATTGCCTAACTTAAAATAATCTTTTTTTCACATTGGAGATAAATCTAGAAATGACAAGGCCATCCAAAATTTTAGCCAAAAAGTGTCGCTCAATGTTGCTAAGCGACATTGATGCAACAAAATAGGTCCAATCTTTTAAGGTCATGAGATAATAGGGCACTTATACCATAACTATAATTTATATGAAAATTGACAATATAAGTGGGGGAAAAAGTGCATTAAAATTTAAAATGACATAGGACCCATATAAGCTTAAAATGAAATAAGATAAAGGGCACAATTGAAATGAGGATATAAATAAGAGTGTGATGATATATTAAAGTAAAATAGGACTCATGATATTGAATTATATATAAATTTAATGCAAAAAAGGTCCAACAATGCATAGAGGAATGAGAAAATTAAAATAAGTCCTAGGAGAGTGTGAAATTTGACTCATTAATTAAAGAAGTACAATTTACGACACTACATTTTTTTATTTTAAAATATTTCCATGTAACACCTTTTTTAATACATTCTCATCACTATATTTAAATATTTGACATAAAAATAATTTTCTACATTAAATACATGCCAAGTTTAAAAATAGACACCATAATTGATGGATTTATAACTAATTTACTTTGTTAAATCCAATTTATTGATTTAGTCAATTTTTAGAATTTTTAACGTAATTAATCTTTGTTTAATATGTGTCACTTAGTAATTTGATGATTAACAAGGGTAATAAATTATGTGTGAACATCAAATGTGAATTTTCAAATACTTTGATTGGAAAATAATATTGGATCAACTACTTCATTGAAGCATTTATACCTCAGTTTAATACCTAAAGAGTGTAAAGAAACTAAAGATATGGTGTCCATATTGATTCTAATTTACTTGTATGTTTAACATCTTATCTATTCATCTCCTTGTAGAATGTAGTATTGTAAGGTGGTCACAATTTCCATCAAATCTCACCTTCAAGTTTATCACACTCAAAACATTTTAGAAATTATCTAGGGTACCTTTGATATCTCTAAAGGAGTTTTCATTTTATAGAATCTCATGCTAACTTGGTTTCTACATGTGAGATAACTTTCCCTTACCCTCCTTAAATTTGATAAATTAGATCATAGGTTGATTTGGTGTTTGAGTCATGTGGTGTACAAGATTATTCTCTTTGATATCTTAGTTTGTAGTTTACTACTATGATGATGAGTTTGCATGTTTTAGTGTTTGGATCTATGAGTTATTCATAGGTATGCACAACCTCTTGATTGCAGTAAGATTACTCAGATGTCTACTACCTATATCTAGTAGGTTTGATTAATTTTTTTTGAAGACTTTGTTAGTTGGCCTTGTCTATGGTCATTAGTGCATTGGTATGTTTGCTTTGGGATGAGAGGATATATGATGTTTTAGTACTTGGATACTTGGTGTTGAAATTTGTAGCATGTGGTTTTATTTAGATGTCATGATATCTTGGTTTTTATTTTATTGGTACACTTTTCAGTGTGAGATTTTGAGGGTAAGTGCACCAAGATGGTGAACAAAAAGGGGGCTATAAGTGGCCACTTTTTTTTTTCTTTTCTTCTAGAAATAAGTAAACCTGAACTTCAAAGAGATATTTGAAGGTCATACACTAAAAACTAGGAGTTGAGAAAATAATAAGAATTATATTTCTCTGAATCTAGTTTCTAAACTACTATTTTTTTTTGAAATTGGATAAGATTAAGAGGGCCAAACCTCTCGTGCATGAAAAATTGCTCCTGATTTTTTCAGAAAAAACACAACATAGCTGTTTTTGTGTGTTGAACAAAATAAATAGTTAGATTTAGTATTTTGAAAAACCCTTTGGTAGGATGATAGGTAAGAGTGAAATCTAGAAGTTGTGTATTTTTTTGTAACTTTTCATTGAGTACTTCTTTTTTTATGATTTTTTAATTGACCGCATCTTGAAAATTTGGTACATGTTCGTGTGTTGGGCATAACTTGCATCAAAATAATAAAAAATGCAAACTTATTTTTTTAAAAGTGTATAGAATCTAGTGTAGAACAATAATATGTAATTTATTTTGAATTTGGTCAAGTATATCAAAAGTTATTAAAAAAATGCTAGACATATGTCTATGAGGACTGTCAAGGCACTGGTAAAGAAAATTAAAGTTTACTATGCTAATGTTGCCCAAAAATAGAAAAAATTATATGGCCAGAAAACTGAGAAGACGTGTGAGATTATGGTGGTAATTTAGAGATACCCACTTGATCATTTGTAAACCTGATGACGACGAAGTGGATAAATCATGTTGGAAGATGAAAAAATGTGTAAAGCGACAAAAGTGGGGGGAAAATGGGCTTGCAAGCCTGAGGGTCATTTTCCAACCCTCTTACCAAGTGAAAACCCGCACAGGTTTTGAAAAACAAAAAGTATTATTCACAGTTCTCCATAACCCACACGGGTTTTGAAAAACAAAAAGAACTATTCACAGTTCTACATAACCTGTACAGGTTATGTAGTTCACTAAAACCATTATTTTGTGTTTCACAAAACCCGTGCAGGTTATGAAGACATAATAATGTATGCTTGTAAACTCGGCATTTACTACACATATGTATAGACATACATATTTAATGTGTTTATGTATGTATATATGCAAATCTATAGCTATATATATATATATAGCTATATATATTTATATAGATATATTTATATATGTTTGTATACATGCATGTCTCTCTTATTTTCCTCTCTCTCTCTCTCGTCTTCCTTCCCCCATCATCGTCTCTATCTATTCTGAGCCCTAATTATCCTACTTGAGTTCTATCTCATCTCTCTCCCCCTCACACTTCTCTCTTTGTCAAGTCTCTCACCCTTTTCTCCTTCTCATTCTCTCTACCTCATGTCTCTCACCCTCTCCTCCTTCTACTCTGTCTCCCTATCCCATTCTCTCTCTCTCTCTCTCTCTCTCTCTCTCTCTCTCTCACACACACACACACACACACACACACACACACACACACACACACACACACACACACACACACACACACACACACACATTATCCTATCCTATCCTATTCTCACCCTCTCGCCCTTATCTCTCTTTCTCTACCCCTCCCTCTCCCTCTCCCTCTCGTTATCTTATCCTATTCTCTCTCACCCTCCCCCCTCTCCCTCTCTCTCTCTCTCTTGTTATCCTATCCTATTCTCACCCTCTCCCCCTTCTCTCTCTACCCCTCCCTCTCGTTATCTTATCCTATTCTCTCTCCCCCTCCCCCTCTCTTGACCCTATTCTCTCTCTCTCTCTCTCTCTCTCTCTCTCTCTCTCTATCTTATTCTCCCCATCTTCGACCTCCCTGTCCCTCTCTCCCAATCTCCTCTCTCTCTCCCCCTCTCTCTCCCTATCCCTCTTCCTATCCTATTCTCTCCCTTTCTTCCTATCTCCTATTCTCCTCTCTCTCTCTCTCTCTCTCTCTCTCTCTCTCTCTCTCTCTCTCTCTCTCTCTCTCTCTCTCTCTCCTTTTCCTAATATTCATCTCTTCCTCTCCCCCTCTCCTTTTCCTAATCTCCCTCCGCCCCCCTCTCCTTATCCTATTCTATCCCTCTCTTCCTACCCCCTACTCTCTCTCTCTCTCTCTCTCTCTCTCTCTCTCTCTCCACTTCCTATTTGGTTCCTAGTTCTACATAACCCATACCTAAGGCCAAAACTTCTAGTTCTACATAATCCGCAGGTTTCTAAAAAATATAATGTTCAGGTTTTGAGGAACTTTTTTTTTTAATTATTTTTGGCTAGGCTTGGTGTTACCAAGCCTAGCACATTTTTGAATTTCCAGAACACACACGGGTTATGAAAATTTTCATTTTTTTTTTGCATGTGGCCACTTTTTTGTTCACCATCTTGGTGCACTTACCCATCATAGTGATGATTTGGAGGTGTAGGATTGATTCATGATTAGTGATTTGTTCATGGTTGTAAATATCTTCTTGGCTTGGATGTTATGGTTACATTTGATCTTATTGACTTTTCAGTTGTATTTGTGTAGACTTGGATGATCTTCATTTAGGAGATGGTTATCATGATGCCATGTGTGACTCAGTATCATAGTTTAGTGAGATTTGTTGACAATGATTTGGATTCACCATTAGATGGTGGATGATCTTCTTTAGTGTTGCAAATGTTTGGAGGAATCTCTAAATCCTATTGTTGCAGAAGGGTCGAAGTTCACATTTGCAAGTTCAATGGTAGGAGATGGTTATCTTCATGATGATTTAGAGAAGATGACATCTTGGAGCCATAGAGGACTCATAGAGTCTTTGGTTGAGGTGTGGTTTATGCTTTCATTTGACATGTTATTCTTGTTTGTCAGGATGGTTGTTATTACGTCATGATACACTCTTGATTCTAGATTAGAGTTTTGGCATGATACATTATTTGTGAGATCATATTTTGTTCACTAGTAGCATATGAAGATGGTTAGGTAACACTTTCAAATTTTTTTTCTAATTCCATGGCTAGAGCTTTGACATTGATCTTGGGTGGTTCTCTTTGTTGTGAGTACATGATCATTTTCTTGATACTTCATGATGATGCTATGTTGCATTTGGACTTTGTCATGGATTGATTGGTTAGAGTTCTCATGGATACATGGAGACTTAGGTGAGGCTAGTATTCTCTTTTGATTAGAGACATGTGTTGAGATGGTTGATAGTTTTAATAGGAAGACTAAGGAGCTTTCACCTGGTATGGACTTGAGAGGATATTGTTTTTAGAGTGATTCATGATGGCTTGAATTTATTGGATGAGAATACTCATTCCACACTCTTGGTATACTTGATGGTTAACTACTTGAAAGGTATTGCCCATTGTTCCTTTCAAGTGAATTATATTTATGTTTATCTTTCATAGATATGGATCTTGAGCTATAGATAGATGATTAGTTCTAGAGGATTTGGTTTGACAAAATATTCGACACTGATTATCTTCTTGTGCATATGGTTTAATATTATGATATCATTATGAGAATATTTGGATATAGTTTATTGGGCCTTGTTTTCCTTTATTCGGAATGCTTATTTTGAGTTTTATCTTCTTGGTTATGAGAGGCTTACATCCATGTTGGCATTACACATGTGATACATATGTTTGTTTGGTCTAAAGCATTGAACATGGTTATGGACCATGTTGTTATGGATTTTCATTTGGGGTATTGTGGAGGAGATCATACTTGACACAATGTTGCTTCTTTGAGGTATTGATAGAAGGTTGAGTTATGGTTTACAAGTTATCTCTCTTCATTCTATGGTTTCTTTCATTAGTTTTAATGTTATATGATTTGGGAGGATGGTGGCATATTGTGGGAGAATATGCAACATTTGAGTTGCATATGTGGATCATTTTCATTGTTCTTAATACAATTTTTTTTTACTTATCACACATTGATATGTGTATTGATTGGTAGACTTTATATACTTAAAGCTTCATTTCAAATTTGGTATTACCCATGCAGTAGTAGTTCATGGATATGTATGTTATTCATTGACAGGTTTTAATATAGGGAGCTTGATTTAAGTTTATGGGTTGATATGATGTTGGCATGAGTTTACTAATGTTGATTATACCTTGGAGGTATGGATAGTTGGATGTGTTGGGCTGTGTTGTGGAGGTCATTTCCAATCATATGATTTTTTGCTTTATGATTGCAACTTAGAGCCTTTGTTATCACATTGGATTTGATGTTTGTGTTGTTGGATTGGTGCATCATCAAGACATGAGTTGGAAGGAGAGGAGGGAATTGATCTAGAATAAGCTTGGATAAATGAAACACAAGGATCCTTCAAGGCTTCATTCTTAGATTGAGGTGGGTAAAAGCACAAAGTTGTGTCACACTTTTATAAAGGAACTGGCCAATGTTGATTCATCTTTTTAAATTGAATCAATAGAAAGTGATATATGCATTGAATTTTAAAATGATGTAAACTAATAAAATGCATATTTTTTAATGTATTTTATGTTTGTAATTTTTAAAAAAATTTAAAAAATTATTTGAATGTACTTTCTTATAAAGTAAACACTATAATTTAGTTGCTGATAAAATGTTGAAATTGAAGTTACATGAGGCGTCACACTTTATATAGTAAATTTTACCTTTGTTCTTCAATTTTTTTGAGTATATTGATAACTTGAAACTTTAGTGCAAAAATATATTTTAAACTATTTTATATATATATATATATATTTTTCAATAAATTTGAAAGTCATGTGTACTGAATATAACTCTTTCCATTCGGTGTCACCTTTTTTCTTAATTATTTATCCAAATTAGAAAAAAATTATATCATCTTGACATAGACTCTTTTCTCTAGTTCTTTTTTAAAAAATTTTAAATAAATTTTATTAATTTTCCTTCACAAGATAATCAACCTTATATTTTAGTGTTGATGACCTACTTTCAATAAAAATAAAATAAAAAATATAAAAATATTTAAAAATATTAAAAGATATACATTTTGGAAAATTCACTTATAGATCTATAAAAGAGTATTTTTACATTTCAAAAAAAAAAATTATTTCTAAGAGTAAGAGTTGTTGAAACATTGAGTTTTTCAAAAAATAAAATAAAATTGGTAATTAGACCCAAAGTTGTATAAAATATACATTTAATAGACAATTCCAATTGGAAAAGTTGTGGCCCATATATAACATAGCTATAATGAATCTCTATAGACCATATGTTTGACTAAAATTAATTTTTAGTTAGAATTACTTAAATTCACTTGTGCTGATAAGTTGGCCTGAAACGTGACATGGTTTTGTGCTTTTAAATAGGTATCTTATACCCATTGAAGGAGGGTAAAAATTCTAATGTACCCTAATTCCTTGCTAAGGAAATATCATTGATAGGAGATTGTGTTGTTGCAGAAATCATAGTATTAAAGGGGGGAATGCATCCCACTTTATCATGAATGAAATTATAAGGATTAGGATCGACCTTGATTGTGTGAAGTTTATTGTTATATATGAATTTGATTGTGCAATGAAGAGTAGAAGGGACTGCTTTCATAGAATCGATCCACGATCTATGTAGAAGAAGGTTATAACTAAGATTGTTGGGCATGACATGAATAGGAGTAGGTAAAGTCATAAGTCCTACTTTGATAGGTAATATGACTATACCAAGTGACTCTTTAGGAATACTATCAAAGCCACAAACACAAAGAAGATTGGGTTGAATAGAAGAATTATCCCAATTTATCTTATCTAATAAGTCAACACCACAAATTTTAAGTGTTGAACCATTATGAACTAAAGTACCTATAATGTGTTGTTCATAAATGCAAGGCATAATCATAAGGAGATCATCTCTATTTTTAACTTCTATCAAAGACAATTCATCTTGTGAGAATGTAATATCATTTGGTTTAGAAGAAGGATGAGGAACCACCTTCTGTAAGGCTTCTTGGATCAACTTATGGTATGAGTCAAGTCCCAAAGGGAAATCTTAGCTAGGATATCATGGAGTTTCTCCACAAGATCAGTTTCCTTATCAACATGTTTCTTAGGATGAGTGGGGGAAGGAAGGAAAGTGAAAAGAACATTGGGATCATTCTTTTTGACACAAGCATTATATGTGTGATGTACTTTGGAACCATATTTTGGTTCTAGTTGCCTTTCCATATCACCTATTTCACATATAAATTTTGTAACTTTTAGTATATTCAAAGATTTCTCAGGGTTAGGCTTCTCATTGTTAGGATTCCCAAAAATAATGTGGGGGGGGGTGTGAATCAGTATCTGACCGGTAATAATATTTTCTCAACTTATAACATGAAAAGCATATTAAAACCATGTACCGGTAAACCAGAAATAATGCAGCAAATAAAAATAACAACCACAACATGAAAAACACACCATAACACAATGTTTTAACGAGGAAACCCGGTGTGGAAAAAACCTCGGTGGGATTTGTGACCCACAATATTCACTTAATGGCCAATAAGAGAATATTACTGCTACAACAGGGGCCTGCACATGCAGGAAGGCCAAGTGCCTAGAGCTCACTGCTCAATTACAAAAGAAGTCACACTGACTCACAAAAATGGATTGTATTAATCCAATGTCTTGTACTGCTTTAGATTAGCATCTGCTATGCCAGATTCAGTACCGGTTTAAGCTTTGCTACATACATAAACCTTTATCCAATACTTTGCATAATAGATCTGCTACCTTCTAACTTTCGCATCATACCCTAACATGTATAAAGTGATCTACAATGATCTCATACATATATGAGTCATGTTACAATCCACCATGTCGGCTTACAAAAGATTTTACAATTAATTACAAAATACATTAATACAAAACTGTTGTCGACCAGGGTGCTGGTAATCTTCCTTTTCGGTGTTGCTGTCCTGTATGCTGGTGTAGAGTCTGTTGGTGTCACATGATTTTAAGGTTTCCATCAATGACAATACCTTCAATCACCTACAATATCTCATTGGAGTGTGCATTTGCCAACAATCTCCCCCTTTGGCATTGATGGCAACACTCATGAGAAAAATTCAAGAATGTATCCAAAAAAAATCTTGCCAAAAACTGTACCAAAAATTGTACCAGATGTGTGCTCCCCCTGAGCAGTTAATCTCTACTTCCTTTTGACCATTTTTCTCATCACACTACTCCCCCTTTGACATCAATGACAAAGGTTGTCATTCGCTGTCAGTGGAGTCCTGCTTGGATTCTTGTAACCGGTGGGTTACAATCTGAAATATATCTGTCAAAATCAAATTTAAAACATTGTTGAATGATTTGTTGTCTTTTAGTGCCTCTTGAGTTCTCTGCAATGTACCGGTGAGTAAATGCATTTTCTCTTCCGGTGTCTTAAGTCCAGGAACCAGAGCCTCAGAAATTTCTTTTCTCAAAGAAATGAGGTAGTCTAGTTTGGGACTAAGTCTACATTTCAAGTCCTTTGCTTTATCCTCTATTCTTTTTTTGTCCTTCTCTAACTACTTGATTTTCTCTTCTTGCTCTGCAATCTTCTTCTCTATCTCCAAAAATGAATCTGATGTACCTATCAGATTGTCAACAATATTGTTAATCTTATCTTGTGCTTTGTTGATTTCCTTGTCTAGATCTTCTGTTAAAATATTTGTTTTACAAGAATCTCTATACAGTTTCTTGAAGTAAAAAATTATCGCTCCAACTTCCAGTAATAATGTTTCCATTTTCTCCTTATTCTTCTTCACAATTTCCTCAAAGAATTTCTCTTTTTCTTTAATCATTCTTTCCTTAAATGTATCCTCATTTATTAGATCAACAGTCAATATGTTATCAGTGATGAACTTAGACAATGTGTCTAGTTGACCTAAAGAATCTTTGTTATCTAAAATACACTTTGGTGCTATCAGTTTAAGAATGGGAACTGTGTCATCAATAGCCTTATAGGCTTGTGCATTACATTCTGTGATCTTCTTTATTGAATCCAATAGGACCTCTGTTACATTTGTAGGTCTGAATTCTACCATAGAAGTACCAGATGTCTGTCCAATTGCCTTCACAATAGCCATGCTAATGGTTGTGGTAATCACCTTACTTGATTTGACCTCTGGTAGGTCAATCTATGTTTGCATTTCTACAAACAAAGGTTTAGGCTTTTCAGTTTTAGCCAGTTGCACTGTTTCTGTCTGAACCTGTACCTGTTCTAGTTTCTCTATTTGTGTCTCAGAAGGTTTCTTTGAGCTTTCAAATGCCAATTTTTCATATGTATTCTTAGTTTGTACCTCTATACTTTCCTTAGCCGGTTCTTCTGATGTTTTGCCAGTTGTATCTACCGGTTTCTTAGTGGTATCCTCTTTCGGTTGCTCTATCTGAGTAGGTTTTTCTATGTTTATTTTTACAATTTCATTTACCTCAACCTCAGCATCTGCAGCCGGTGACTTAGTAGTCACATCTGTCCTCTTGTCCTCAGTGGTTTCTCTATTAACCAAAACATTTACTTCTTGAGTATCAATATTTATAGTGTACAAAACTTCAGACTCAGGATTAGTATCCTCTAATGGAGTCTCTATACTCTCAGGAGCCGGTTGACTGTAAGTAGTATCTACCGGTGGAGTATCTAAAGGAGGTGGGGGTACATCATCAGTTATTTTAAGGCTTGGAGGACCACCTACCTTATCTTTCCCCTTATCCATGTCCTTTTGATATACTTTAATAGTCTTTGGTGTAAGTAATTCTTCCAGTTTTTATTTTTCCACAAAGAATATATCCCATGCATCTGATGTTTTCTCAGAGACTTCATTTACTCTACCTGCCATTAGTGCTACATGCCGGTGCGCAGTGGAGAATACTGTCTGGTTTGCTTCACTGATTAGTTTATCTATTTCATCAGTTGAGTTGACTGGATGTACTGCAAGTAATTTTTCAATCTTGATTTTCTTGTCCAGCTCAATGATGGCTAACCTTCTAGCTTCTAATCTCCTATATAGATCATTTGGTATTTCATCAACAACTTGCATCAAAAATTTCTTATAAATATCTAAGTGTAAAATTACACTGTTCTCTATGCTTTCCTTGTCATCTGCTGATAGTGTGTTGTATATTTTGTTGATGTTCTTCAGCTTACCATCCTCAGTGATTTCACTCAAAAGTTTATCCAGTGGAGCAATATTCTATTTTGCCTTCTTTTTCTTTGGAGTCATTTTCTTTATCAGAGGCCTAACTGCCTATTGTTTTTGTCTGGCTCTCCTGGGTGTAGGTGAGGGTACCGGTGAGGGTTTTCTTTTCCTTTCTACCCTTTTAAATACTACTGGCATATCACTCTTAGAAGAAGTTCCAACCGGTGAAATATGAGTTTCAGGTTGAAGTGTTTCCAACTCACTTTCACTTATACCAGTTTGCTTCAAAATATCTTCTTTAATTGCTTTAGCCTGCCGGGTTCCTTTCCTTACTATTGCTTCCACTTTCTTAACCCTTTTCCTAGACTAAATTCCACTCTCAATTGTTTCAGCATTTCCAAAAACTTTCTAAGTGGCTTCCTTTGGTGCTTCAAGGAGGGCTTTTGCATAAGTTTCAATAATATTGTCATCTGTCTCATAGCCCATTTTAGTTACCCAGATAGTTCTAGGGACAACTGCCTCCATCTAGATTTCATCCTTTTTTATTACAAAACAAATTTCTTTCTGTTACTTGTCCATAATAGCTTGTGACAGTCTTATTGGTTTTCATTTGAGCCTTTAATGCTTGAAAGTATTCATTTAAGTTTTTCTCCCGGTTTTCTCCCATGTTCAATAGATCCAATAGTTGTTTTCCTACCGGTATATCAAAGCCAAAATTTCTTGCACCAATACTGGGTACTTGTTTAGTTATGTACATCATTAGACAAACAAACAAATTTCCAAATCTGAATGTTCCTTTCTTATCTCCTTTAATCTTCCCCAGATTGTCTATCAATTCATCTTTGAGCCATTCACATATATCTATTCTAGCATTGTTGTTGACCATGTCATAAGCACTCTTAATACATAGGCTAGAAACTGAGTTCAACCTATTTTCATGTGTAGCTTTATAACCTAAGCTCATACTGATAAATCTCACATTTATGTCCTTTACATCATTTACCCTTAGAGACCTTTTGTCGAATGTTGCACCAGTTAAATCCATCACTATGTCATTTGAGACTCTCTTCGTTTTATCAGGTCTGCTACCGGTGGAAGGTAACCCTGTTACTGCCTTGACGACTTCCTTTGTGACTTTATGGATTGAATCCAACCAGAAGAATTCACCATGAACCCTGCTTAACACAATCCTTATAATATCCTTGGGAAAATCCGGGACACTAAGGATTTCAGTAAAACCTAGGGTTTCCACTATCTTATGTTTTGGCTTGATATTTCTAGACTCATCACAAATCATAGTCCTATACATATTTTTGATCTCATCATCACCTAATTCCTCTATATGACAATGTATATACATCCTAGGGTCTTCATAATATACTACTCCCTTATGAATTTGAGAAAATGCACCTATGCTATCATCTTTCTTCGCAATTTCAAGAACCAATTTGAAAATGGGTCTAGGGTGCTTAATTACTTCATTCACAGTAGGGTTTGCAATAAATTTAGGAGTGGATGAAGATGCCATGATTATAAATACCTCAATATTCTTTTAGGAAGAATGCTTTGATGAACTGCTTCACTTTTTCGCTAAGGATGCCTTCGCTCGGGAATTTTCACGCTCTCGAAGGTTTGAATGCTCAGTGAATGAAAAAAAAGCCAAAACACTTTCTGTATAATGTTATTTTCTTCAACTACCACATTTAATGCTTGCTGGTTAAGTCACAACTTAACTCATTTGCTGGTATATAAGTAATTTCAACTTCTCACCATCAGTCGAGGGAATAATAGCCTATTTTTCATTTCGTTGCTAAACCCCCAAAGGATTTTCCTTCAGTTAGATGAAGAGTCTCCTGCCAGTGGAGTGATACTCTGTTCTACCGGTGGAGGGGTATTCCCATCAACATTCTAATCTGACCTTCTGATCCATTGTTTTGATAATTCTTGCTTTACCTCTTCAACCTTTTCTTTACCTTTCAAACTAGGACCTAAGTTGTTATTTGTCGATGGGGACTTGCTTCTACAAAATTTTGCAATATGTCCAATTTTGTTACAAGCATAACAAGTCACATTGTTTTTCTAAATAGCTTTCCCATATCCTATGCCGGTATGTGTTCTGCATTCATTAGATAAGTGTCCAAATCTTCCACAAACATAATATCTTACATTCATTCTCCAATTTTCTAAGTTATGACCAACTTTGTTGCATTTAGAGCATTGACTGGTGGGTGTATTAGTGTTCTAATAATTTCTAGATCTACACTGATTTGCTCTATGACCATACTTGTTACAGTTAAAACATTTCCAATTGAATTTATAAGCATTAGGTTGTCTTACCGGTTTGCTATGATCATGATTGTTTGCAATACCGGAGCTTTCACCAGTTTCAAAGCCAAGGCCATTTGTATCACCATTAGGTTTCTGATTCTTCAGCATGTCACCAAGTTCTTCTGAACTTTTCTTGAATTTCTCCTTGTGTTGATTTGCAGCAGTCAGTTCATTCTCCAAGATTATTTTCTATCTTATGAGTTCAGTTCTGTCATTTTGTGTATGTATCAGATCTGTCTTCAACATATCATTTTCATGACTGAGTCTTGTGTTTTCATTTCCAGCATCATTTAGTCTTCTAACCAAGTCTTCTTCATTCTTCTTTTTGTCTTTAATTTCTTTACAAAATCTCATAGTCATATCTTGCATCTCATTCTTTGTTGTACTGATTTCTTGTCTTAGCTTGTTTACCAAATCATTAAGAGTTTCCTTTTCATCTTCCTCTTTATGCATCTTTTCACAAAATTCTCTTCTTTTATTCCTTTCTATAGTGTAATTTTCTTGAAGTGCTTGAATGATATCCTGAGCAGCCTTCAGATCATCCTCAAGTTTGATATTCTTCACCTTTTTTGCATCATAGTCTGAAAAAGTTGTTTCTAATTGATTTCTCAAGTTTTCCATCTCTACCTGTGACAAGATCTTCCTCAAGCTGTTAGGCTCCTAAAAATAGAGGACTAGGCTCTGATACCAATTGTTAGGATTCACAAAGATACTGAGAGGGGGGGGGGGTGAATCAGTATCTAACCGGTAATAATATTTTCTTAACTTATAACATGAAAAGCATATTAAAACTGTGTACCGATAAACCAAAAATAATGCAACAAATAAGAATAATAACCACAACATGAAAAACACACCATAACACAATGTTTTAACGAGGAAACCCGGTGATGGAAAAACCTTGATGGGATTTGTGACCCACAATATTCACTTACTGGCCAATAAGAGAATATTACTGCTACAACAGGGGCCTGCACATGCAGGAAGGCCAAGTGCCTAGAGCTCACTGCTCAATTACAAAAGAAGTCACACTGAATTACAAAAATGGATTATACTAATCCAATGTCTTGTACTGCTTCAAATTAGCATCTGCTATGCCAGATTCAGTATCGGTTTAAGCTCTGCTACATACATAAACCTTTATCCAATAATTCGCATAATAGATTTGCTACCTTCTAACTTTTGCATCATACCCTAACATATATAAAGTGATCTACAATGATCTCATATATATATGAGTCATGTTACAATCCACCATGTCGGCTTACAAAAGATTTTACAATTAATTACAAAATACATTAATACAAAATTGTTGTCGGCCAGGGTGTCGGTAATCTTCCTTTTCGGTGCCGATGTAGAGTCTGTCGATGTCACATGATTGTAAGGTTGCCATCAATGACAATACCTTCAATCACCTACAATATCTCATTGGAGTGTGCATTTGCCAGCACTTGTAACTAGATACATGAATGGTATTGACTTGATTAAGCTCTTTGTTCTCCAAGGATTACTCTTTAGGAGGGGAGAATCAAGGAAGGTGCTAATAATTTCATCTTCTTTCTCTAATGTATCTTTATGGGTAGGAAAAACTTGGGGAGAAGGATTATAAATTTCCATCAATACTTATTCTCTAGGAGAGGTACCATGCATGGAAGGTAGAGTAACATTAAGGAAGATGTTTATGATATCATCCCCTTCCTATAGGATATGTTTATGGGATAGACACATTTTAGGAGAAAGATCAAGATCAATTTTCAAAACTTCGTCTTTAAGAGGAAGAGTTGTAAAAGAAGTGTTAATAATATCTTTTTGCACCAAATTATTCTCATGAACAAGAGAAGATGTAGGAGAGGAATTATCATGGTTCATTAGGGCCTCATCTCTAGAAAGCTTAGTAAAGAGGATTGTCAATGACATCAACTTTTTTTATCACAAAAGCTTCTTCATAAATAGGATTGATAGAAGGTTAAGGTTCAGAAAGTGGATTGTCATGCATGATAATATCTTTGTGAGTTTTTGGAGATTGAGAGGATGATTTAGAGGTAAGGGTGAAGTCATCAAGGGTTTCATCCAACATCTCAAGGTCATCACTACTAAATGGCTTACACATTATGTTAATTAACCTTTGGCAAAAGGATGGTTTAGAAGATGATGGCTTAGGATAAAGGAAACCATCAAGAGCCTCCTTAGGTTCTTCTCTACTATATACTTCTTCAAAAGGATAGTCATCATAAGAAAATGGAGAAGGCATTTTCCCTTTAGGTTTGAAAAAATGTGGACTTTACATCCAGATCTTTCTCATAAAATTCAGGAATGGTGGAACATTCAAGTTGAGGGTACTGCCATGTATAGAGTTGTGAAAAAACTTAAAAGCATAAAAGACATCATAAGGACCTGGAATAAATCCAGCTTTGGGAATATTTTTGAGGCCAAAGGAAAAATTTAGAAAGACCTCAACAAAATTCAGGTCCAAATCCAGAAGGATGGATTCTCTACTGTGACCATTGTAGAAGAAAATGAGATCCTCAAAAGATACCATGATATCATTGCTAAAGAAGAATCTTTTAGGAAGTAGAGATCTAGATGTATTTGGCTGAAGGAAGGGGATAAGAATACACGATTCTTCCATATGTCGACTATCAAACACAAAGCGGCTAATAGGATCAAAAAATTGATGGTGGACAATGTGGAGTTGGTCAAGGAGGAGGAGATAAGAAATGAGGCCAAAAGTTTCTTCTCAGATTTTCCTTGTAGGGATCAAAGCTTGGATGATGATGTTCAAAATTCCTTCCTTCAGAACATTCCTTGCCTTATCGATGAGCAGAAGAATGCTTTCTTAACTTTCATCCCTTCAGACTTGGAGATAAAAAATGATGTCTTTTCTTTTGAAGGCAACAAAGCCCCTGGACCTGATGGCTTCCCTATGTTCTTCTTCCAAGAGTTCTAGGATATAGTTGGGAAAGATGTCTCCAATAGGGTTAAAGAATTGTTTGGGGCAAGAAAACTTCTGAAAGAAATTAATGGCACCTGCATTGCTTTGATCCCCAAAATTCAAGGAGCTGACTCCATGGACAAGTTCAGGCCAATCAGTTTATGCAACTCTTTTTATAAGATAATTTCCAAGGTCCCAACCTCTAAACTCTTGAATGTCCTTCTGTCTTTGATTAGTCATTAGCAGAATGGTTTTGTGCCAGGAAGGCAAATTCTTGATTCTATCATTACTATCCATGAGAATATCCATTCCCTTGTTATGGACAAGAAGCAAGGTTTTATTCTTAAGCTTGATCTCTCTAAGGCTTATGACCGGGTCGATTGGTCTTTCCTCATGAAGGTTCTTTTGGCTTTTGGCTTCTCTAACATATGTGTGGACCTCTTCAAGCAACTTATCTCCTCTGCCTCCTTTGATGTTCTTATTAACGGATCTCCCTCCTCCTTCTTTAAAGCCTCTAGAGGCTTGAGGCAAGGGGATCCCATCTCCTCTATTCTCTTCATCGTTATGACTGAATGTTTTGGTAGGTTCATGGGAAACATGGTGACTAGAGGTATTTTTAAAGGTCTCCAACCCTTCTCTGTAGATCATACTTGCTCCCACCAACAATTTATGGACGACACCATCATTATGGGGGATTCAAACATTTCGAAAGCCAGAATCCTGAAGGACACCCTATGCAATTTTGTGTCTGCTTCTGTCCAGCTTATCAACTGGGTTAAAAATGAAGTGTTTTTCATCAACACTCCTGAGAGAAGACAACATAGAATTAGCAGAATTCTGGAATGTCGGATTGCTGATCTCCCTACTACCTACCTTGGCCTCCCCTTGGGCATTGCTCCCCCTGATTCCTTTTGGAGTTCTTTGGTGGGTAAATTTCAAAGGAAGCTTGCTGGTTGGAAAGGTTCTCTCTTAAGTCAGGCTGGCAAGCTACAAATTCTTAAAGCATCCCTTCAAAGCATTCCTATTTATGCCCTTAGTCTCTTCAGAATCCTAGTTAAGTTTGTTGATGCTATTGAAAAAATTCAAAAAAAATTCTTTGGTCTGTTGTTGAGGAAAATAAAAGAATGGCTTTAGTGGCTCGGGAGAAGGTTTGTAGATCAAAAAGAAAGGGTGGTCTGGGTCTGAGGAGAATCAGGACCCTCAATGAAGCTCTTTTGTCTAAACAGGTATGGAGATTGTTCCACTCTGATAGTGAGTGGTGTGAAATTTGGAGAAGTAAGTATCCTCTTTTGTCTTCATCTCTTATCTCTTTCATCAATTCTGATTTCAGTATCAACGGGTCTCACATTTGGAATCATGCTTCTAAGTGTAAAGACAACATCGCCAAAGGGGTGAAATGGAGAGTTGGTAATGGTAGGAAAGTTAGATTTTGGGAAGATCCCTGGCTGCTTGATAAGCCTTTGCTGGAAATCCCTGATTGGGCCCCTTTTGCTGCCCCTTGTAAAAGAGTTTTTGGTTCCTTGGTTGAGGGGTATTGAATAGGTGATAAATGGTAGAACATTGAAGGTATTCACCCTGACCTCATCAATCTGAAGAAACACCTATCTTCTGCTTGGTTGAATAATGAAGAAGATATTATTATTTGGAAATTTGAACCCAAAGGCAACATTACTGTTTCTTCCATGTATGAAATGTTGACTCCAGCCCCCTGAAAGAACCCCATTTGGTCTAGAGCCTGGATAAAGGGTCTTATTCCAAAGATCAATATCTTCTACTGGACCATCCTCCAAAACAAAATTTTGACTCTAGACAACTTGAAGGTTAGAGGTTTTATCTTCCCTAATAGGTGTGCTTTGTGTCTTGAGGAGGAAGAGTCTGTGGACCACTTGGCTATCCACTGTTCTTTCACTGTCTCAATTTGGGAAAGCTTTCTTAAGAATTTTTGTATGGAATGGGTGTTTCCTAACTCTATTCAAGATTTGTTCCATTCTTGGAGTTATTATTGGTCAAATCCCTCTTTGAGATCTTTGTGTCAGCTCTCTCTCCCTCACATCCTGTGGAGGATTTGGAAAGAAATAAACAACCGCATCTTTAGGGATACTTCTCTCACCCAGGCTGTTATTTTTCAAAAAATTCAAAGGGAAATTGTGGAGAACCTCAGGATCATTGGAGAACCATGCAATCCTGTCAATTGCCTGGAAGCTCACATCCTCAACTCCTGGAATTTGAAGAGTGTTGTTAGTATTGATTCTAAACAAATTAAGAGACTTGAAGATAAATGGCACTCTCCCCCTCATGGATGGCTCAAAATCAACTTTGACGGTGCTGCCAAAGGCAATCCTGGACCAGCGGGATGTGGTGCAATTCTCAGAGATGAAAATGACATTTGTAATGAAATGGTAGTTGCTCCTATAGGTTGCCAAACTAACCACATGGCAGAAGCTATGGCTGCTCTCCAAGGCATCCTCCTGGCTAAAAGGTGGAACTGTCCCTACCTATGGATCGAGGGGGACTCTAATAATATCATTAAATGCCTTAAAGGAATTTCTAAGCCCTCATGGACAATCAACAATATTATAAAGGCTGCTAGGGATCTCATTAACACCTTCGATAAATGTTTTATTTCCCACATTTATCGTGAAGCAAATGGCCCCGCTGACTGGGCTGCTAATGTGGTGGTCACTCATGACAACATGGTTACCTAGAAGGGTGAAGAGGATCTCCTCAATGATGTCAGATCGATCATTTTCATGGATTGATATAACTGCACCTCAAAGATCTTAAATGGATTATATAATGATTAATAGCATGACTTGGAGGGCTATTACTAATTATCATTGTGTCAGTACCATTAATGACAAGACGAATTCCACCTTCTCCCACGCTTTCTGGGTCTTTGGGGTCACTTCGAGAAATTTCTTTCCTGTTGCTATCTGCAACTCTCGATTTTTTGGTTTGAGCTGTGAAACTATGGGAGGTAACATGCATCGCTATGAGCCCAGTAATTGTAAGGAGTGGAAACAAAAGAAGGAAATTTGGAGTATCTTGCAGAAGGGCGGGCTAACGAAGCATATGGAAAGACTCCATGGGAGGGATGCTAAAATCACTAATTTTTTCAGTAAAAAATTGGAGGAAGGGAACCCTGAAGATGGGAGATCAAACTATCTCCATTGATGAAGACCTCATTGCTCAGGTGATGGGTCTTTGTAGGGAGGGAAGTAATTTCTATAGGGACAAAAAGCTTAGCAAGGAGGCCATCGAGCGATCCGCTGAAACTACTAAGGAGAAGAAGCACCTGGTTAAGCTTAGAAAAACCTACTACCCTCCCATGGCTTTTGCTAAGCCTTGGAGGGAGGTTCTATTTTCTATTATGCGCCATATAACCTTGGATGGCAGATTCACCAAAGTTTATGTCTACCATTTTGTGTTGCTCAACCATTTCAGGTATGAAGACAAAGTTAACATACCCTATTTCCTGATTTGTTCAATGAATGCTACTATCAAAGCCCATAGAGAGAACCCTAAGGGAGACACTGCCATGCACCAAGGTCTTATGGTTTTAATCTATGACCATATAAAAACTAATCAAATTGCTCACCCCTAGCTTTCTATCTTTGATTCTGAGGAGGAAGGGTCGGACTTTGATTTTTCTATGGGTGATGATTCTGAAAGTGATTCGAAAAGTGAGACTGAGGAGAGTTTGGAGGACTCTGAAGCTAAACTTGGTAAGAAAAGAAAACAGGCGAGCATTAAGCCGTCCTCTTCTAAGGGCAAGAAAAAAAGTAAAGAGAAGGTCTTCCAGATTTACTCCTCCTCCTCCTCGGAGCTCTCTGATGACTTTGAAAAGGATGATTCTCCGTCCCCTTGGAAGAAGAAATCTAAATCTTCCTTTCAGAAAAGGAAAAAGCAGAAAAGGTAGGATAATTCTGAGTTGGAGTTGGAGGACAAAGTGTAGAGTAAAGATCCCGATGTGGACCAAAAAGTTGAGGAGGAGATTATGGGGGATGGTTTCAACCAGAGTGTTGGTGGAAATGCCAAACATATTACTGGTGGAGATGTTCCCAATACTAAACAGGCCAAGGCTGGTGAAAAAATCCCCCCTTCAAACCATCAAGGGGTTTGTGGACACCCTCGACTCGATCATAAATAGTCACAAGAAAGTTGTGGAGGAAAATAAGAAGCTGAGCCCCAAGGTTCAAATTCTGGGGATAATCAACATTGGTGAAGGTAGATCCATGGCTGAGTATGTTGATGATTTGGGAAAAACTATTGCCAGAGCTGAAGAGTTTAAGGAAACCTTCAACCCAAGGTTTGAGCAAGTGGAGAAGGCCCTGGAAGAGATAAAAACCAATGACAATGCTACAAACTAGAGAATGGTGGACACTGACAACAAACTCAACAAAATTGAAACCTATCTCAGAAGCATTGATGAACAAAGCCATAACATTCTAAAGGCCTCGGTTGACAACACCAAAGTCCTGATTAGTAAGCTAGAGAATAAGAAGGAATCCCTAGAGCAGGAATCTGACATGGAAGGCATGGGAGATGTGCAAGGACCAAGAACAAGGACTAGAGGCAAGAAGAAGGAGAAAAAGCCAAACAAGGAAATTGAAGAGCTCAAAGTTGCTTCGGCAAATTATGACCTATTGGTCATCAAGGCGGCTGATCTTCTTAAGTCTTTGTAGTTGTTGTTAGCTGTCTAGGCCTTTTATCCAGTTTTATTCAATTTGTTGTTCCTTTCTTTTGCTATCCGTTCAGTTTACTGGCCTTCTTGCTAGTCTTTTGTATGTTGTTTCATTGTTGGTCTTGTTGTTCTCTGCTGAACTATCTTTTGCTCTTATGTTAAAGGTTTCGGGTCCTTAAAACCTATTTTTCATATTAATCAGAACTATGTGTGCATAAACTATATAAAAATTAGAAGTAGGTATAAGATACACCGGGTTCACCAAAATGTATGGTATGAAAATGGAATAAGGTGGAACATAAGATTAATATCCACATAGAGAAGGATTTGAATTAGATAGGGCCACCAAATTATCCTCCTAAAATTCAAGGAAAAGTGTGGGAACATGGTGCCTTGGTCTCGATAATGTTTTTTCAACTTTTGGGGAATGAAAGATAACAGGGTTCTAATGTCGCTTCCAGCTTGATGGCTCAAACCATAATGCATAGATATGCAAAATGTGCCTTGAAGTTAAAATTGGGGTAGAAATAGGGACGGATCAAGATAAAAGGAAGAAATAAAGGGTACAACTAGAATCAAGGGCCTAAATAATAGTGTAATGATGTAGTAAAGTGGAATTAGACCCATAATATTGAATTAAATATTAATTAATTGCAATAAAGGTCTTATAATGCACAAAAGAAAGGGAAAATCTAAAATAGGAGCTAAGAGAGTGTGAAATTGGATAGACTAATAAAGGTGTACAATTTACGACACTACATCTACTATACCCCGATGCTGGCACAATTTGATATAATATTTTAGTAACCTCACATCAACAAATTGTCCTTTTTAAGGATTGACAAATAATGTAGATAATTGGGCTTTGCTAACTTCAATAATTTCGCCCCATCATATGTCAACCCATCGGCGTATTGTTGCCTCATCACCTCTCACCACAATAGTAGGAAATTGTGTTGCCTTGTTAGGGTTTGGATGTTAGAAATTATTGACTGTAACATAGACGCCATTGACAATAGACAAGGGTGCCTACGATACAACTCACAAATGTTCCTCAACTCAGTTCAATTAATATTAATCATTTATATTGAATTGATGGGTGTTTTGGTGGAGGATTTGGAGGTGCAAGGTTTCGATTATCAACCATGATTATAAGTTACTTGATTGAAGTTCAAATTTAAATTATTTAATCTACAAACTATAATTCAAATTAAAAAACCCAATTTGTAATAAAAAACTAAAAAATAATGGAAAAATGAAAAAACAACTAAAAAATAAATAAATACAAGTAAATTACCTACCTTTGATCAAATTGGAGGTGGATTTTTCCCATGGCTACATATACTGTCACCCAACCCAACTAAAAAGTCAAAATAGATTTTGTCATTTTTGGGCTAAGAAAAAAACCATTTTTTTCACATCGCCACTTTTTGGTGGCCCATGATCTTGCACATACCCTAAAGTGGATTAATGGTGCATTATATATCCTTGGTTTGGCATTAAAGTTACTTTCTATAAGTAAATTGAATGATTTAATGTGTAGGTTATTTTATCAAATAGAGGGTACAATATGGTTCAAGGATCGATGGTTCATGCTAAGTGTTTGTATATTAGCACTCTATTTTAGGTATACATAGATGCAGTTTAGTGTTATAGTTCTTCAATTCTTTTAGTGGATATATATATATATATATATATATATATATATATATATATATATATATATATATATATATATATATATATATATATATATATATATATATATATATATATATATATATATATATATATTCACCCTCACAATTATAATTAGCAAGGAAGTGGTAAGTTGTGTCTAATTTGAATAGTCATGTTTTTTGGGTACTTAAGGGTAGTTATACCTTGGAGAATAATTTACCATTAGAGAAAACCATATTATGGCACTAAAAGATGGATCCCATAGGTGAGAAGGGTTTAAGGAACCTAAAAAATAAAAACCATGTTCTGGGGTTGAATGATTGTAGTCTTGAATTTGATTTATGTTAAAATTACTTATATGATAATAAATTACAGTAAGTTTTACTATAGTTCTCATAAATTTTCGAAGGTGTTAAATTTAATCCGTTCTAATAAATTTGGTTCTATTAATTATATAGTTCCTTCAATATTTGAATCTATATATTATTTTTATTTAATTGATGATTATAGTAGAACAATGATATATTTCCTTAGAAGTGAATCTAAATCCTTCAACCATTTAAAAGAGTTAAGGCTCTTGAAAAGAATTAGATTAGTGGGAAGATTAATATTTTGAGGAATGATAATAGAAATGAGTTTTATTAGTATATTTTGATATATTCTATAAGTACCATGGAATATAAATATATAAGACAACTCCATATACCCTCAACAAAATAGGGTTATATAGATAATTAATAAGATGTTGGTGGCGATAAATAGGAATATGCTAAGTGGGGCTAACCTAGAACAAAAGTTTTAGGTAGAAGTGGTCACCATAACTTGCTACCTAGTTAAAGGTATCCTATATTAAATCTCTTGTTGATAAGAAACCTATAGAGGTGTGAGTGGGAAAAAAATCCTTATTGACCATCTTCAAGTCTTTTGTTGTGAGGTACATGCATATGTTGCTACAGAGAAACAATCAATGTTAGAGAACAAGGTTGTAAAATGTATCTTCATTGGCTATAGTGTTGGTAATAATATGAGTGCTAGGAACCTATGGCTAAGAGAATTTTTATAGTAGAAGTGATATATTTAGATAAGTCATGTCTTTGAGATTACATAGTATTGTAACCAAAGGAGGATGGAAAGAAATATGTTGTTTAACTATCCCAAGACCAAGTAGGTTGAACCACAAGCTAACGAAGGACTTGAAGAGGAGGATGACTTATATAGTTATGAAAAATAAATAGAACATCCACCTTATTCATTAAGGAGGGCCAATGAGTAAAGAGAATAACCATAAAGGCATACTCCCTCTAATTGGAGATCTATATTTTTTCTTTGATTGCTATCATTAATGAGCCTAAGATTATAAATGAGGCAATGTGTATGAATGATTAAAAGTTTTGGAAGATGACCATGGATGAGGAGATGGTTTCTTTGAAGAAAAATAACCTATGGGACCTAGAATCTTTGTATAATAAGAAAAAATATGTTTGATGCAAATGGGTGTTCAAAATAAAAATAAGGTTTGATGACAATGTTGAGAAGTACAAGGAAAGATTTGTTGTGAAGGTTTATTCCTAGGTTGAGGGAATATATAACCATGATGCCCTATAAGAAGTAGAATGCTCTAGCCTTTTAAAATTTATTTTCTATATGATTTTATTTACAACTAAATTAAATGAATACTACCATGACCAATAATCACCTTGCAAAATTTACCTCTACATTTACTTATAGTTCTCATAAATATTTTCTTTGTATAGGTTCACCCAAATGTTTAAAAGGAATCAACATTGTCCTAAATAATATTGATTCATCTTTCTCTAGCATACTTATTAATTACTAGAATAAATATTTTCACCCAACGTGTTTCTCTTATGGTACTTATAGATCTCCTACCATACTTTCCTTGTGACTAATTACACTTAAATTCTCTATTACCTTCACCTCCACACCTAAAAAAAAGTGTTCCTTCTTGATGATCTTCCACCCCATCTTCCATATCTAGGTCAATTTCTTTGATAATTATAAGATCTACTCTTGTTTCTAGTTTAAGAGATTTTCTTGGGTTTAAAAAAATCATTATGAGTTCCTATTCTACTTCATTTATTCTCAACTCTTGAAAATATATCAATTATTCCTCTCTTATTTTCTGTTTGAAATCAATGTTTCTAGTTTTCCTCAACCTTTAAGAAAAATTGATGTGCTCCTTCAACAATATAGATATTTAACATACTTAACTCTTGATAAATTGATCCAATTATACCATCAATACATCTAGCCATATTTTCTTGGTATCCTCATGTTTACCTACTAATAAATAGTTTATAATAGTATCTAATATGCCCTTTCACACTTATGTCTTTACCTTTTTTTATGTTTTGTAACTTCTTTAGTATATCTAATTGATAATTTTAAATAATAAACATAGATTTCAGTTTCTTTACCATCCTATCCCATTTCCCAACATTAGGCTTACATTTTTTATTCCCCTCTGGCTAAATTTATCTCTACAAATTTATAGTGTGACCTTTCAAATTTATGTTTTTAAACTTTACTTTATTAGGGTCAATAATATCCTCATATTCAAAAAATTCTAAATAATATCATTAATCAGAACAATTAATTCTTTATGATATATTAAAAGAATAGTTATTCAAAATCATTTCACTTTTCTTACCAATTCTAGTGAGTTTGTAATATCTTGGAATCTTTAAAACCGTTTCATCAAATAGAAAATATTCAACATAAATTTCCTCTTATTATTCATCATCATTATCATCTAATTTATGGTTTATAATATATGTGTTTGTGTCTTCTTCTATCACATCCTATTGCATCTATACATTCCTCGTCATTGTGAACATTCACTCTATTCACTCTACCATAAGGTTTTAACCTATATCCATCCTTCTAGGCAACATATTGAGAAATAATGCGAACTACCTCAAAGTTCAATGATCTAGACATAACCAATTCAATCTTAGGAATCTTATACCCAACCTCCAATTTGAAGATTCACAATGATGTTAATTCTTTCTTGATATGCCTTAATTCATCAACTTCATATCATGACTCATGAAGCATGTTCTATATCAAACAACACCTAAAACTACTCTAATTCCATCTAATACAATCAATATGAAAAGGTCTAAGTCAAGGATTAACCAAAAACCTTGTAGCCAAGATATCTCTTTTAAACCTAAACCTTAATTTAGCATAAATAATAAAATCACTTAAGAATAAATGACTCATTCTTGTAAGAGTTTTATTACAAATTTTTCTAAGAAACAACCATAATTTATAATTAGATTGTAAGATCTCACATTATTCTACTTCATTCTTATTTTATTCTTAGTTATCTTCTTTATCAATTTTTTTCCAGATACTTTATGGTTATACTTCTTATCTTTCTTCTTTGGTTTTTATCTTTGGTCTATGCTCAAATTATATCAGGCTTCTTTGTATATCAAAGATGTAGAACATAATATTACGATCAACACCATTATCCATGATCATGGAGTAAATGATATAAAGATTAAATTAGCCCCAAATTTAGATGTTTTTTCCAAAGGTATACCTCGAGAATTAGAACACCACCCTCACATAGTGTGCAGGTTTACAAGTAATATGTATTAATATTCTTGATAAACTGTGTCTTAATTTTAACATGGTTTCATATACAACCCTTGCTAGGACCTACAGTGAAGTAGGTAATATAAATTTTTCGTACATGTTTCAAATAATTATCATATTGATCAAACAAGTTGTCTTTATATAGTAAATACCTAACACTAGCTTGAACATTGGGTGAATAAAATATATGTAGTGACCAATAATACATAGAAATCAATTGAATTTTCTAAGACATAATGCAATATATGAATCCAAGCACAACTAATGGTAATAATATGTGGTGACATGTGATGCTTATGGTTATTTATCTATGCTTGTAGTTATAATTTTGAGGTCCTAAATCTTGAATATATGAGTGTGGTGATATCCAATTCCTCAAAATTGACTTATACTACCACAATTCTTGTAAAATCTTCAAAACAAAAACTAAAAATAAATATTCTTGTTAATGCAAGATTACTATAACACCCCAGGTGCCCCTACATCATATATGAAACATATTGACCATGGATTTTATCCTTCAAACTAAATTGGCAACAATTCCATGGACTTCACATACAACACGATCACCATCTATCTACACAACCTTTATTTTAGGTTTTAAGAAGGATAACTTGGTGACATCTCCATGATTCCCTTTTATATTTGAACAATATGAAACTTAATTTCTTATAATTATATAAAAATATATTTGATTTTTTTTTTCATTATGCACATTGATTTATTCACTACATATTTTTATAGAATTTGAGACATTGCTCAAATAAAATACAAGAAAAATAACACAAAGACCCAAAAAATTCTCTATCCTTTGAATTAAAAAGGTTATTAATATAAATTTTATTTCTGTGCTACGGTATACTTGATTCACTTAGCTCATAGGTGAAAGAACATTAAGTGAGTTCTACTTCTAGAAAAAAATATTTTTTCCCCAAAATTGAAGATCTATTGAAATGCATGGCTCAAGCCATAGGGGGTTCAACATTATGCCTCATGATTATAAAAATGCTAACAAATGAATAGTTTGTCTTCACCTTCTTGAGAAACCAATGAAATCAATCAAAGACGTCATTTATGAATGTAGCCCCCAATGTCATATTTTTCAAAAGTGTACTATGCACTATTATTCTTAATATTATATATTTTAAAAAATTATAATAAATGTGGGTCCATTATAAAAAATAATTACCTCTATTTGAAACAATAAGAAAGATTAATTTTTTAAAGTAAAATCTCAAAAAAAGTGTGTTCTACATAGATGTACTTATTCAATGAAAACAAATAAATTAATGTTGATATATACACTTAGAGTAAAAGATTATAGTAAAATAATGTTTTAAAATTTCTATTAACACTAATTAAAAATCAATAATAAATCAAATTATTCATTATAAATTTACAAAATATCCATGTCTAGACATTATAGTTAATGATTAGATGTTTAATTTGTAGTGAAAGTTATGTGTTACAATAAAATGCTACTCAATAAAAAGTAATAGAATTGAAATTAAAAGAAAAAGTGATTTGAACTCATTCTTATTAAAATTAATTTAAAAAATGAATTTACATGAAAAATATCATAGCTCATCACTTCCCATTGTACTTGATTCTTTATCATTTGTTTTATAGAATTAACATAATTTTGATGGTTCAATTTTTTATGTATTTTGGACACATTATTGTGTTGTCACCACCACATGTATGCTTAAGTGGAGGAAAAGTATAAAGACAAAATGTACCTACAAAATAATATGTTGTTATGGCAGGCATGACTATGTGTAGTAGTGTCTATAAGAACCAATTTTTTTTTTTAAATTCTAATATCTACTTTTCCTTCATTTTGTATGTAGTGAAAATAACTATTTTATCATTTATTTTTATTTAAAATAAATAATAAGATAAAAATAAGATAATATAATAAAATATGAAACAAAAACATACAACAAGAATATATAAGCAACCATTACAACTTGAAAATTTTCCATTGTTGAACCTAGTTGCACACATTTACCTAATACTCACACTTTGAACATTGTTCAAGAAATCCAATCTAATCTTATCCAAAATATTTGGAAGGCTTAATTAAGAAGCGAAATGGAAGCTATATCTTCTACATGTTGGAATATGAAGTCAATTCTAGTGTTATTCCAGTAGCAATGAATATTATTTGGAAGACTTAGTAGCAATGAATATTATTTGGAAGACTTAGTTAAGGTGCAACAGGGAAGTTATATCTTCTACATGTTGGAATATGAAGTCAATTCTAGTGTTATTCCAGTAGTGATGAATATTCAGAAGTGGGTAGGGCACTAGTGTTATTAGAAAAAGTAATGAATAGTCATCATGGGTACCATGAGTCATACTTTCTACTTTTTGAAAGTTGTCTTCAATTAGGTTTCTACAACTCGAATGACATCTGTTACAAGAAGTCATGTTTTCAAGATACTTTTGAAGATTGTTGTAATTGTAAAAACTCTTGAGAAATATAATACAAAAGATCTTTTCCAGTGGTTTTTTTCTGGTATATATTTACCAAGTTTTTCCATGTAAATATGTGTGTTTATGGTTTATTGCTTTCTCCATGTAATTCTGCATTGTATATTTTCACAACATTACATCCTTGTATATTGAATCCCCAAACATACCTACAAAATTACATTTGTCCTAGATGGTAGGGTTTTTATTATAGGTACAAGTTATAGAGGATGTCTTTATAATAATACAAGATGTCATTACAATAGATGATATGCCACCATATCAAACAAAATTGTACCACATTGAAGTTTGTCAAAATGACATAAAGCATAATGAAAAAAAAGTAAACTAAAATTAGAACCTCCTTATGATCTATAACAAATATCAAATGATTGAACAAAATACACTTTCTTAATCCCTTCTCTCAAATGCTTTTAAATGTTCCTCTTCCATTTCTTCTTATTTAAATTATAAATAAATAAATAAAATCTAGGGAGGAGGTAGTGCTCATGTTTACACTCCCGTATTTTCATGTTAGTAAACTTTGTTTTTGATCATATAAACTGAGAAAAAAGTCCCAAATCCCTTACATAAACATGGAGTTCAATGTTGGTAAACTTTCTTATCGTAAATATATGATAGCTTATTTTTTTATTTGCCTTGAATGTTTATCGAGCATTCGTGAACGATGAAGATAGAGAACGAAAGATCGACTCAAGTGATTCCAAGATCCCTCCATAGAAGTTATAAGATAATTCTAGATAATTCTAGATATGAATAAAGAAATGAATGGCAATCAGATGTCCAATCATGAAAACCATCCTGCTATCAGATCCAGCAGAAAACGTTGCGCCAAGGTTCGATCCTACGACCACAGAAAAAGTTTTTTTTTTCTTTTTTTTCTTTCAAACAAGTTTATCCCAGGAGGGCCCATCGTCTGAAGCTAATTGTAAGATGCTTATAAATGTACAGTTTTGCCCCACTGGACACTCTTGACATGTACTTTGCTAGATCTCATAGAGTACCGTGTGAAACACCCTCCAGATTTTAGGTTTTCAATCATAATCGTTAGAAATTATGTATAAAGTCAGATTGTTCAGTTTTTTCTGAACTACAGTGTTATTGAATTCGACAGGCTCAACTCTTTGATTAAATTTTTGGGTGCATATCTTCAGCCCTAAGAAACTTAAAGATTCCGTCATCAACATCTCGATCAAGGCAACTTCTACAAGTAATATTGAAATATGGGAGTTTCTAATCATTGTTTAGAATTTAATGGAATTGCACCCAACGTATTCTAGTAGAGTGCACGCTTTCTGCTCAAGGGCGCTCTCAAAACAATAAATATTCTATTGTAAACTAAAATGTATTAATCCAGGAACTGATCAAAAAAATGTATTAATCCAGGAGCAGCTATGGCCATTACATCAAAATCTGTAGGTGTTATCGAACTTTCAAATCAACATCTTCATTTATATTCAAATGGGTCATAACGGATTGTTCCACAATATCAACTCTAATTCAAGAGTCAAGAGTACCAAATTATATTAGATCTGGATTAGTGGGTTTATTATAAATTATATGAATGGATGAAGGTGGTTGTTATCTTATTAATAGACACAGTGATAGTTATCGGGCGCTATAATGGTGGTATGATTAAACTTTCACGATGTACATCGGCTATGGATATACAATCTTACTTTGTGAAAGCTTACTGTGTTTTACGCACATTATAGGCTCATTTTTTCACAGGAAACCACACCTTGCCCATGCTAGGGTTTATTTATAAATTTACTACGTTGATCTACTGCAAACAAAAACAGGCGATAATGAAGTACAAATTTTAGATCCATTGCATGATTTCTAGCATACTAATATGTTATGGGTTAATAATGTATTTGCAGACAAATCGTTTTGTAGGGTGCAACTCTGATGGGGATGATCAATGCTGGAGGATACAAGCAATTGTAAATAAGAGATTGATTGCAGTGCCTATTGTTCAAAGGGGTAAAGATCACCATGCACAGAATTCGTTTCCATGGTGCAACATGTTTGGTTTGTTAGCCAGGGTTTAAATTTTTATGTTCAAGTGCTCAATGAAGCCCTTCAAGGGAACAGGAAAATTTAAAAAAAAAATCAAGATTTCATTAGAGTATCACGAACCAGATGATTGGAGCCAAATCTGTCTCATTTTCGTTATATACAATGATTCAACACTGGATGGTCATCTAAAAGTAATGCGATCTTGACAAAGTGCTTTCTTGCATAATCACTCAAAATCTAATAGATGCACTCCAAGATTAAGTCTTTAAAGGCTCGGTGAGAGACAAGAAGTGGATATAAATGATAAGTCTATAAGCATTTCATTTGCAATTACAATGATACTGCTGTTGCTGCTGTATGTGTGGCCTATCTATCAAGCAGCAACCAAAACACTAATCCTATCTAATAACTTGCCGATTCTCAAAACATAAGAACAAGTACAATGAAGCTGTTGTAAAAGGAAAGCAGAACTTGTTATGATCTGCGCAATAAAGAGAGTTGAAGTTACCAATGGATTAGATGAGTGCATGATGAGTGGGTCTCCAAGAAGAGGCAGTGAGGAGAGAGAGATCCTTCCAACCCAATTTGAGAGCACCATTGTCCTCCACAAGAGTATATCCCTCACATGGAAACATGCCCAGTAGAAGAGTGGCCTGAGTTGCAGCATTCCCAGCAAGGGAAAGAGATTTGAAGCCAGCCTGCCTCATCTGGTCCCTCCAGTTCTCAAACTTGACTTCACCAGTCCTTGCAGGTCCACCCACGGCCAATATGTTCTTTATTTCTCTTGACAGTAGCTGCTGCTCAACCACGTGCCTTTCATGGCTGTCATCTGGGTAACTTGCACCAAGAGAATCAAACAAGGCAGAGTAATAGTGTATGGCTTCCACAAATCTCTCCAGGAAGGACCCTGCATGGCTCAGATCCTGCTCCACTATAGTTATAACTTTAGGACACAGTTTCTGCAAGAGCCAAAGTGTGTTTGTATCAGAGCCTGTCACGTCATAAAGAGAATGGTGCAGCCAGTGTACTGCCAAGGCATCTCCTTTTCTAACCTTGAGCCTTTCAAGATCCACGTTTCCTACCTTGTCTGCAACTGGGTGGAATTCGAAGGGCAGATTTAAGGTCCTGGCAAAGTCTGATAGTCTCTTGCCTGTGGCTTCCAGTGATTCTAGAGAGGTGCCAAGGCCTGTGATTTTCACATGGGGGGGACCTCCTGGCCTAGAAGCTAGAATATGGAACAGACCGGGCCATTGCAAGCCTTGCATTATGTCTAGGTCAATGATATGCACTCTCTGTTCTCTTTCAAAGGCCTCTTGTATTGCCTGGTTTGCTGTGAAATGAGAGAACTTGACAAATGGGCTTATACCATTAAAGACTTGGAAGGCGGTGACAATCTTTTGGCTATGAGATGAATGCATGCGAGAGAGAGGAGAATACATTCCAACACAGGAATTGACTAACCTTGCTGACATGGCTTCTGCAAAATAGGCAGCCACACGCTGCACTGAAGTGCCATAGGGAGTTGAGAGTTCAGTAATCTGGGGAAGTATTGCATTGGCCTCATCAAAATTGTCTGCAGAAACTGCCTCTGCACACTGTAGCAGGAGGGCCAAGATATGCAGTCCTTCTTCTTCACCTCTTGGGGTTATCTCAGCCTGCTGAGAACCTCTTGAATGTTCCTGATTGGGAGCTGCTGCATCAGCCTTTGGAGCTTCAGAAACAAAATTATTATTGTTGCTATTGTTACCTGCTCCTCCTCCTCCTGCTGTTGCTACCACCTTGAGAGGGTCTTCATGGTGTTGTTGCAATGATAAAACCGGTGGGTGGGTGTTGTGGTCTGTTGGCCTTTGTATCCACATGTTGCTGCTGCTGTTGGTAGCGGTGTTATTGTTCACCATTAGAGGCTCCGAGAATTGGTGGTCCTTGGAGCTATTCCATTGATTTTCATTGTAGCAGTTGCCTGAGGATGAGGAGTTCAAGTAGAGTTTAAGGCCAGAATCTGGTTGTGGGTTGTGTTGCAAATCATGAGAATCTCTTGTATTATGCATCCTCAGTCCTAACTCTTCACTTTCACGTCTTACTCTCTCGCCTTCTAGATGCTCATCATTAGCACTTTGTCTTGCTCCAGCAGCAGCATCAGGATTCCCAATACTCTTCCACTCCACAATAATCTGTCCATTCACATCTCTTCGACCTTGATCATCAATCTGCTGCTGTTCTAGGCTGCGCTTCAAACCTCTGGCAGCATCAGAAGAGTTCATACTGACATTCTGATCTCGGCTCATCTGACCACCACCTTGAAACCCTAACTGACCTAGGGTCCTCAGACGGTACTCAATAATGGATGCCACATGAGGGTTGGAGGGATACACGACTTCTTGGATGTTTTGAATGATTTGCGCGAGGGAGGCAGTGGGAGAACACTGCATCAAGTCCTTAATGAGACCATCAGCCCAGACTGCAGCTGTGGATTCATCCATGGATTGGATTGCATTCAAAGATGATGATAACTGTCGTGCACTTCCATCACATCCTAAACCCACATCAGGCTGCTGCACTCCCTGTCCCCATTTCCCCCAGGAGTTGGCAACTGCCCTATCCATATTTGTAGTGTGGAATAAGGGAAGGCTAGAATAGGGACCATTTACAGAACAAAAGGGTTGACCATGAGATTCCGGAGACAAGATACTGTTAGACAGCCCTGAGCCAGTACGGGATGTAACAGTGGAAGTTGGTGAAGGTGCAGTTGCTCTGTTACTGCTAGCATTATTATTATGATGATGATGATTATGATGATGACTCACACCATCAACTGTGCAAGACTGGAACTGCTGCCATCCCAAGGGGATATTGGGGTTGGGGGATTGGGAATCCCTCATGCTAGAACTAGAACTCACACTATTCCACTTGATTTGCCCGTACTCACAAGTTTCAGAAGGGCTAATCCTTCTAAACAGAGGTGCACTCAGTTCCATCCCAGCCCTTTTTCTCTTGTTCTCTCCAACTCCTTCACCACTAGAATGACTAATTATATCACTATTGCCATGATGATTATTTGTTTCATTAGCTTCTTCTTCTTCTCCAGACCTTGCTGATCCAGTTGCAGCATTATCTCCCCCTCTAAATCTTGTATTAAGTGCAATACAAGCTGCCATATCTTGTCCCTAGATCTCTGCTAATCCTCCTGCGATAAATCTAAACAATACGACAGAGCACTGGATCTACAACGGCTAAGCTTTAGGATAACTGGTCCGTGAAGTGTAGTGAACAAGGTCATGCTGCAAGATTGTAGTTTTGGAGGGGTTACAAGTAGTAGCCCTAGAGATTCATCTGGTTGACACCAACGAAGGCTAAAACACATGAATGCATGCACAAACACACCCACACATGGGCAAACTGTTCAACATTACCGGCTCCTCTTGCGATTCCATATTCTTCTTCATCATCATCCACGCTTCTCCTCAGCCCTGCCAGCACACCCTTCAAAACTTACCCACTCCACCAAACCCAATTAAACAAACCCACAAATTTCTCCATTCTTTTGTTTGTATTCACATTCTCATCACCCTCCACATCACAACATTTCAATGGCTCCAAGACACGTATTTTATAGTTTTTAAGGGCAGGAGATAAAGAAGAGCATGTAGACTAATCCTTATCTTAATTAAATTAGGTCAGTAAAACTAACCAGAGTAATCTCTCTCTCTTGGGACCTGCAATATTTCACGTGATGAATAAAACAGGACATCCTATTTCGAACGCAGAGATCGAGTAGAGAAGAAGATCAGACATACAGAAAGCGGAAAGAAGTTGTATTCCCAAAGGAGATCCCTCCCTTCATCACCCGTGACCATCTGCACTGTTTCGTCGTTCTCTGTTTGACTTAATACCCAGTTTTAAAATCTTTAAACTTAGGGCTGGAGTCCGCGAGGCCTCTGTCTCCTGCCTGTCAATTTTTATCAAACAACGCCCTTGCACTTGTCTAGATCTGTGGGGGCGGCTGCACATTTTCTTTCCCCTCAAACACACCATCATATTTTATGTTTTTGTTAATCAATAGATCTACATCTGGATGTCATGCTAATTCATTTTATAGTTTATAAAATAAGTTACTACAACCTGGGTTTATATTGGGTTTTGACTCTGATTTGAGAAAAAAAGGCTAAAATTGACAAGCTTAAGTTCAAATTTCAACCATGGAACATTTCAGCTAAAAGTCAATTACCAGCAAAAACTGTAGCAGCCTCAAATCCAATTCCTATGTGCTGGATTCCACCAAGCAAGATTGATCTGTGGATTTAAAAAACTACAAATTATGTCTGTGCATGGATGTTCTTTTCAGCCTCGCTTTGCCTATTTATACAATTTTCCTCATTCACCCATTGTTAAGATCTCTAAATTGACCACCAAGCTGTGATTTTCTGGTCCGGACAAGATTTGTTATGTAATTGTTGATTGCAGAAGGTTTCCTATGCTCAATCGGCCAAAAAATAAAACAAAAAGCTGTTATATATCAGAGATCTATTCGTACAAAGAAGCGTTACTATAAGAACATTACAGGCACCGTCACTTTTATGGAAATTTTCTTGAGACTGTTGATTTTACCCAGTTATTGAAACTGTTATTGCAAGAGTGGGATTACTTTTAGTTTTAACTCTGTATATATTTCAATCAAAGTTGAACTGATCATATTTAAGAATCAATCATGTTAAATTTTTTTTGGTTGGGTATAGTTTTAATTCTATATATTTCAATGGAAGTTTCATATCATATTAAAGAATTTCTTAAATTTTCCTTTTAAATATGATTTGTTGAGTTCAGTATTAATTGTATATTTTTCAATCAACATTTTTGATCATATTCAATAATCAAACACTAATTTTAATTGTTATATTTTTCAATGGACATTTTAGATCATACTGAAGAATCAATTATCCTTAATTTTTTCTTTCTAAATATAACTTGTTGGGTTTAGTTTGAACTCTATTTATTATTCAATCAATATTTTAGATCATAGGCAAGAATCAATAATTTTCAATTTTATCTTTCCAAAAATGACTTATTGAATTTAGTTTGAACACTATATTTTTCAAAAGATATTTCAGATCATACTCAAGAATCAATCATCAACAAATCTTTTTATAAAAATTGCTTGTTTAATTTTAATTGTATATATTATTCAATTCACATTTCAAATCATACTAAAAATCATCCACAAATTTCTCTGTCTGACAATGGCTTGTTGGGTTTAAATAGTTAACTGATTTGTCATTGTCTGCACAAGGTTTCTACTCATCCATGATTTCTGAAATTGGCTTGTTGGGTTTATATAGATTTGTCATTGTCTGGACAAGGTTTCTATTCATCCATGATTTGCAATCTAAACCTCAACAGCATTGGATTACCCAATGAAGAGATGAATCCACCTATGCATTGCATTAGTGTCACAAAATGAGAGAAAAGGGTCTGCAATAGATTCCAAACATTAACAGAAACCCAGTGTACGTTGCCATGTCATTTGACCTGGTAAGATCAGGTAGTAGATCTGAAATGGACGTATGCATGGGCAGGGACATAAGTGGACACATCACTCATGAGGCCAGAGCATCAAAACTTTTACCAGGCTTAACTTTTAAAAGGACTTTTCTCTGAATCAACGTACATACTAAGGACGGTGTACATTCATCCTAAACTGTTGGGAACAAATCTGGGCCGCTCATCACTCCACCATTTTTATATAATCTGTCGTGATCCAAACTCAAACATCATAATATACATAAAATAGAGACAAATCCATCTCTTCCAAACGTGCATGAAGGACCACATGCTTGGGTGGTTTGGAGCAGTCAGGCCAAATTTGACCTCAATATTATATTATATTATGGTACATCACCATTCACCGTCCTCCAAAGGTAGAATTGTCTTTTCGTCCACTTTACAGAACCTTTTGAAGGTCATGATGTTCTTAATTATTTAAGATCCATGGCCATGTTCAAACTGTGTGTGTCTCGGGGATAGTAAAGCCTAGACTCGAACCTGTGTCCTCGGTATCACAATGTACCTACCTAAAACATGTGGGTGTTGTGCCCCAACTGAGGAATGGTGAATCTCTGGCATTAACAAAAGTACATTTAACTTTTCTGAATTCAGAAAGTCCAGACTCTTCTTCGCTCTTGTTCCATGTGATATGCCTTTCTCTTTCTTGACTGACACAGTCATTTTATATTGTCCTAGCTATTTGTAATTTATGCAACCTTATTGACCAACTGTGACTTGGTCGGACATTAAATAATATCCAGTTTAAAACAGACATGCAACAACTCGAGTTTCAACAAAAAAGTGATTGAAGTGGTTTTGAAAGATGCAATTTCATCGATGGACGTATTGACAATTGATCGTGAGCAGCTCCTTTTGTTTGCCTAGAGTGAAATTGTGTCATTATCTGCAAATAAATTTCTTGTATATTGGAAATGCCCAGACAGCAAGAGAGTCAATGCAAAGGATCAAGGAAGACAGAGCCAACAAGAGAGAACAAAAATAGCCATTGCTAACAACTGCAACAGAAATGATAAAAAAAAGAAGGAATCTCTTAATAAGAAATCATTCTTTAGTTATTGGAGTGTTGTGATCCACTCTTATTTTGGGTACCTATATCACCAACAATCTTGTGGATGGTGTGAATGCTTGGCATCTGAACTGCCCTTACAGTGTACTATCCCTACTGACTGAAAGTACTAATGAAAGCATACAGTCCTTGATATGCTTAGTGTGAGGTTTTTCTGCTTATCAACAAGCTTAGAGATGTGTGTTGAAGACTCTTTATTTGTTATGCAAGTTCAGAGTACTAATGAAAGTATACAGTCCTTGATATGCTTAGTCAGGCTTTTCTGCTTGTCAAGAAGCTTAGAGTTGTGTGTTGTGGAATTCTTATTTATTATCTAAGTTAAACATTGGGTTATATTTTAGACAAGTATGGTGCATCTTTAAGGCCAAAGCTATTTTGGCTCCAAAAGAGACCTTCTGTACAACGTGATAGCGACGTGTTAGTCAATCGCAGTCATTTATTGCAAAATCGATGGTGTAAAACGCGCGACTAACACACGTGTTAGTCAATCTGTACTGCCGTTTTGGAGTCAGAATAGACGCGTCCCATCTTTAACAAGGAAATAAGAGGTGGTGGATTTCTAATGTTCTTTTTTTGTTGGCTTTATTCGATGATGGATATATATGAAATATCTATTGTGATTTGAAACATTGATGATTAAAGTTATCATACAACTAAATTAAGAAACACTCATTTTTAATATTGTGGTTCTTAAAGATGACTATTTATCACTATTTACGACAATAACAAACAAGATATTTAATTTTCTAAATATGTTTTATTCTAAGTTGTTTTAAAGACCAACATAATATTATATATAATATTATTACCAAAAAGAGTGTATTTTAGACTTACATTTGATAGAAATAGCGTCAAGTAAGATCACGATAGACACAATATTTTCAAGTAACAATGAAAATTTTAATAAAACAAATTTAAGTAACTTTATGTAAGATATCAAAAGTTTTTAAATCATTTTTCTTTCTAACTTAAGTTGGTGTGTGTGTATTCAACAATAAAATTTGATTAAAAAAATTGAATTTAAGAAACAATACATATTTTAACGGTAATTATTATTTTAGAATTTATATCCATTATGAGTTTAGATATTTTTAAAATTATGAGGGTTTCCTCTACAACCACTTTTCTTTTTATACTCTCAAATATCTCATAATCTCTTCATTCTTGGATTTTTTACTCACGGGATGGATCTAGTGAGGTAGTACAATTCCTTAGTGAAGAAGGTAATCTATAAATTATGCTTTAATTTAGATATCTTGAAGAAAAATAATAGATCTCAATTTGATTTATTTAAATCATTTCTTAAAAATAACATATTTTCTTTCTAGTGAAATAGAAATTTATCACGTGTTTTAATGTTAGAATATCTGATAATACCTCTTAATTATCTCAAGTCTTTGAATATCTCTAAAAAATTATCAAAGAAATCCACAATAAGAACATAGAGGAAGGAAATGAGAGGAAAAACATTTCTTACAGATTTGTGCAACATGAAATATTTAGCAAGGGAGTAATTGATAGTGACCCTAGTTGAGGCTTCATTGAATAGCATTTGCATAATGTGAATAAATTATATTTTCAAAACTTATCCATCTTAGAAGATTGAGAATGAATGGCCACTTAATTTTTTCGTAGTTCATCAAATTCAAGCTTGACAAACATAGCATATTAATTGATTTTATAGATCAATGCCACATTTTCCTTGACCAAGAAAAGATTGTGTAGGCTGAACATTCCCTCTTAATATTAGTTTATTTATTTATTACAATATATTTGGTAATATCAATTTAATTCATCGAGGGATAGCCATGGTTAATAATTCATTACAATACATTGGTTTAAGTAAATTTCTTGGACAAAGACCTCAATTATCAATTTTATCCAAAGAGAGAATAAAATTGGTAATTCTTAGGGATAAACTTGGTATATCCTTGATTGATATCGAGCCCAAGGGATCCTTTTTATTTTCCTTATATGTAGATGTGAAATCATTTAATGTCTAATGTTGATGTAGTAATTAGATATTTATGACAAGTGTATTACTAAGAATTTAAAATACTAATTATTAATTAAGTAATTGATTAATAAGTTTAGTGGATGTATGTGCAAATATGTTGCTTGCACATATTTGACAATTTAATGTTTTGTATAAATAGGAAAGCATATTCATGGGTTTCTTTTCACATAAAATAAATATGTCGTAGTCATAATTTTAGAAGAAAAATATTGAACTAAAATAAGAGTGTTGTAGCTATATAAGAATTCCTTCTATGTATATGTGAGCATATATTGAAAGTTGTGATCTAACACATCTTGTGTTTTGTAAAAAGTTAGGAAAAGAAAGGAAATGATGATAATGTTTTTCAATTTATTTGTATGTAAATTTAATTGTGAGGATGCATACATAGAATGTTGCTTGCACACAAAGAAATATTAATTATATTATCTATTTAGGAAAAGCATGTGTGGAATTGTTTGCACATGAAATAATATTAAAAAATGAGGTAGAGTTTTGTGAAGCTTTTCTAAGGAAGAGAATATTATAATAATTAATAGTTCAAATGAATTTTTTTTTTTTTTTATATTTAGACATATCATATCTTATCCTATGAACAACCTAGAATTGAAGAGAAAAAACAGTATAGTTTGAGCTAAAGTCTAATGAGATTACACCTAATGATGAACTGGAAATTCATTATTAACTCAATGAAGAAGGTGACATTGAGGAGAATTTAGAGGGGGAAGAAGAAATTGTTGCTCCACATTCAGGAAGTCGACTTCATATAGGAGAGAACTCAAGAGATATCCCAAATAAATTTTATTGTATTTTATGTTATAAATATCAATGATGATAAGCCAAAGGCATTAGAAACAAATGAGATTAATTCTTAGGAAAGGCTCGTGAGTAATAATATGGTCCCACTAGAGAGGAATAGAATTTATAAGTTCATTAAATTTCCTTAGGAACGACATATAATGGTTGTAAATGGATTTTTAAGAAGAATTTTAATCTTGATGGAAATATTAAAAAGACATGGTTTGTGGCTAAGGGTTATTTCTAGCTCGAGGGCATTGATTTTGGTAAGATATTAATCTCTTGTTGCAAGGTTAAATTATTTTATCATTATTTATTATTGTTGCAAATGACTTAAAGGTTGAGGAAAATGATGTTGTGACTTTCATTTTTACATTGTGATTTGGACGATATAATCTACATGACATAGCTTGGGAAATTCATGGTTAAGGGTATAAACAGCTTGATTTATAGGTTCTCTATGTTCTAGGGATTCATACTACATGGTCCTAAATGTTGATGAATGTTAATCTTGTGTGAACAAATTTATTTATAGATAAATTTCCTAAGACACCTAATAAAGTAGAGGACATGAGCCATGTTCCATGTGTAGGCGATGTTAGTCACTTTATGTGTGTTATAGTCTATACTAGAATATATGTTTTCCATGTGGTAAGAGTCTCGAGTGGATATGTTTCCAACCTAGGAAAAAAAAATTCAAATTGTAGTTAATAGGGTCATAAGATATTTTCTTAGCTCTCCATATTATATTCACCATTAAATTAGACTAGTAAATATGTGGGACTTTATTGATGTAGATCAAGGGTAAGTGATTGATAGCTAGAGAGCTACTTCTAAGCTTATGTGTTTAACTTGTTTGGTAGTATAGTGAGTTGGATGGGCAAGAGACAAGATGATATTTTTTATTTTGATTACAAAATTTTGGTGCGTTGTAGTTATTTGTGCTTTTTAGGAGATGATTTCACTTTAATGATCATGTTTACATGTTGATATGGTATATGAGTTAGTGTGGATTAACTACATGTTATTCAAAGTACTAAATTCTTTTGGACAAAACCCTTCTTTTCTTGTGTGGAAAAAGCTCATTCATGTGCACAATATCATTTTTTTCATGACTTGGTAAAGAATAAGAGGTTGATACTTAATAAGATAAAAATCTTAAATAAAGATCTCTATTTTTTGACAAAGCCAATGATCATACAAATAATTTCTCATGGTTTAGGATTTTTACAAGGATGTTGACATTTTACAACTAGAATATTTTGTCTATGTTTGGACCCTTATGTAATATATACAACAAATGGAATAATGTTGCTCAAAATATGTAGTACACCTTACATAACATATTAAATTTTGTACATTTGTCCACCTTGAAGTTGGAAGCCATACTTTAGGTAGTGCAATATTTTCTTGGGTAGTAGTTGTGTGTAACATTGAAAATGCATTTAATTTTGGAGCAGATATAAAAATTCATTTATTGTGTGCTTGAATTAAGAGAGAATTCAAATTTTCCTTGAGAGTTGTAGTGACTCTTGGACATAGAGTCAAACTTAGATGCCTATCTTAAGAAATGCCACTTCCCTATCACAACAATAACATAGCATAAAAATACAAACAAGACCCCACAATAATACCTTCTCTTCTTATTCAAATGATTAAACATCTAATTTAGATTACTAGAAAACAATACAAACTTTATTTTCACTCCTTTATCTCTTATACATTTCAATTATGATTCAATCTCAACTTTATAATTTAAACTTATTTTAAATCTGAAATACATTATTATTTTTTTTCATTACTATTCTTAGATTTAAAAATAAATAAAAAACTACATATTAATTCAAACTAAACAATCAAAGCAACCCATTTTTAGTTACACTATAAAAAAGAAAAGGTCCTTGTTTATCTATGTGTATTTATAGAGAAATGTAGCTTAAAATAAATGTTTTTAATATCAATATTACTTGAGATGGACATGATAAAAAAAATGTGCTTATAATATCAATTACAAAGGTCGGTTGGAGTACTTGAAGTAAAGTAATAAGAGTGTTGTTTAAGAAAGAAGTGATGCATGGAAATCACCTAGCCATATAATATTCTTCATTTACAATGATAGGAGTAGTTTGATTCTTCTTATTCATATAATATTGTTTTACATCTTCCTGACTTATGGTGACTGCTACAAATGTACACTTAAACTACCATTTTATATTAATATATATATTGTAAATATTTCTACAAAGGCTAATTAGGTATCTATATTATATTACTTCTCCCATGATTCATATTGTTATTATTATCTATATCTTAAACAAAGAGATTTGCTTGGATATAACAATGACTTTCTAGTAGACATATCTTTTCAAAAGAAATTAATTTACAATTCTCAAATACAATATATTAAACCTTCACATCTACACCCATATTTTGTCCCTTGAGTCAAAGGAACAATTCAAACTTGATTTAATAAAACAAGACCCAACATTAATACATAGGTATCTCTAATTCCCTTGCTGAAAAAGCATAATTATTGGCTGTATTAGTCTTAATATTTTAAGTGAAAGGATTAGGAATGGTTTAGTTATTTAATTTGATAATTTGTATTTCATTTTTTTAATTGATATAGTGTGATTGATATGATATAATATAATTTGATAATGGAATGATAAAGCTATGAGATTTCCACAATCCATCTTATATTCTTGAATTTTTTCTAGATTCGATGGTGTGTATTTTTTTCCATCAACGTTTCGAATCACACTCCGTGATTCATCTTTCATGTCTTTGGAATTCTTTTCATGTTGATGATGAATCACAGAGTGTGATTCGAAATGTTGATGGAAAAAAATACACACAATCGAATCCAGAAAAAAAATCAAGAATAATGGAATGATAATTAAAAAATATGTAAAGATTGATAATGAAGTTTTGGACGTCTTAGACAAATCTATATATGTGATATAGTTCTTCTACTACAATCATATTCTTTGTTGTTAATATATTTTGAAATATAATTATTTATGTAATTATTTATATATTAAAAAAATGATACTGTTGAAAAATAAGCTATGGATCTAGTAAGTTTACGACTTCATTGATAATGGCTGAAATATTATTGTCAATGTACAATAATTAAACAAGTATGCAAAAGGAAGATACAAGTGCATATAACAATAGATTGATACCATATTTGTTGATGTACTATTTATGCATGTTTTATGATGTTCTTGATGGATTTCTTTAATTATTTATTTTTGGTGATTGCTAAAATCCATGGACTTGTCTTTAAATACAAGATAATAGATACTCAATTTTGAGTATTTGGTATGTAAGCCAACGAATAAGGATTAAATTATTTTAAAAATATTAGCTTAAAATTAAAAAAATATAAGTTTGAATTATGAGGATAAGGTTGTAGGCATTGTCAATTGAGGGGATAGATCCATGCCCACTATCTATTAGGAGGGAAAATCATATAAGAAAAGACTAGTGTTCTTTCTAAGGTGAAGGATATTAGATATAAGTGATATGTTTAAGGTTGAGGTAATCTTATGCATAATAAGGTAAATTGATCATCAAAATAATGTAATGATGATAACATCTAAAAATGATTTTTTTTCATTTATACCACATTACCACTTAATTTTGGTCTTATTGTAAATACATTGTTCAAATTTTTAGTTTATATTTTTTTAATTTTTTGGCTTAATGATGGTAGCAAGTGGTATTAAAGATAGATTTTTGTTTACACATTCTTAAGGAAACTAGAAATTTGAAGATGTCTTCTAATATTGTTGTGTTGGGTAGAAGATAACCAATTTCATTGAATGTTGTTCATAGAGCATTAGAGGAGAGGTAGTCAATGTCACATTAATGCAGAAGAACTAAGAAGCTTAAGAAAATAAAGCATTGATCAAAGGATAATTTTTAATAGTAAATAATAAGAGTAAAGCAAGAATATTACCCTATAAATAGAAGCCCCCATACTAATGAAATTTAGTAGTGGTGTATAAAAAAGGTACAATAAGTAAGATCTAAAAGTGATAATGAAATAACAAGGTGGATAGATCATTAATATTGAGTTAATCTAGTAAACATAAATAATCTAATGAAAAATAAGATATGTGTGTAGATTATATCAAGTACCAAAATTTAAAGAAATATGCAAATAATTATTTTTATTATTTAAATTATTTCTATGAAGAGTCTAAAAGAATAAATATAACATATAGAGTTAGGGTTTCTAATATGAAAAGAATTCTAGAAAACAAATGAGAAAAGTAGGTGTTGGCAATGAATAATGTAGTAGATAGATTGGATAATTTGTAGCGAGAAAGAATTATAGACATAGACTTAAAATATTACAGAGGAGGAAGAAACAAATTTAAAGAGGAAAATGTAATACTATGGAACTATAAATAATGCAAGGTGCAATAGCACAAAGAGTCATAGAGTATAAAATAAGATATTTGGCAAGAATAAAAGTGGAAGAAAAACTTTCTTGAATGAAACTAATTATCATTTACAAAAAAAAATAAAAATTGAAGAACATCAAGATGATATAAAAGATTACCATGTTATCTTATAAATTAAAAGAAAGCTTTATTACTATGAAAATAATATTCTGGATAGACTAGAAAATATTGAGGAGAACAAAGGAATTGATGGGATCAATATGAAGAAAATGAAGAAATGAATTTTATTGTAAATATGTGTAAGGAAGGAAAAGGGTTAGATGCTTGTGAATTAAATTTTTTTTTTGAAAGAATAATAATGGTAGAAGAAGAAGATTTGAGAAATATGATTTTTAGGTATTTAATTATTTTTTCTAATGGACTTAAGTGAAAAGCAAAGAACAAGATAAAAAATGAAAACTTATCTAAGGCATATAAATTATTGTAAGTAATATTGAAAGAGATAAAACTAGCATAAGAGATATTAGTAAAAAAAATTAAACCATTACAAATGAAGACACATGTAATTGTAGAAATGTAGAAGGTGAACATGAAGTTGTTATTAAAAAAAGTGAATATTGAAGAAGAGTAATGAAGCATTTTCAATTAAATAATATATAAATATGAATCAAAGATGACATAGTTATTTGTTAATGAGAAAATGAAGAGAAATAAGACACTTATATAAAAGATGGAATGATTTTGAGAAACTGCTCTAAACAAAAAAGAAGATATGAAGAATACGAAATATATTTACCTAGAGGAGGATGTGAAGAATGGTTAGAAAAGTGAACTTGTAGTGATACAATATACAAAATTAACTTTGATATGTTGATAGAAAAATGTATAGTAGAAGTTTGGAATAATTTTCGAAAGGTAAAAGGTTTTTATTGTAAAAAAATCAAGTTTGGGAAGATCATGTAAGGGAAGGTAAATTATTTTATGTCATATGATAAATTTAGATATGTTTTGTATAAGTATGGAACAATTTACAAAAGTGATAAAATAACTTGGATATAATCAGTGATCTAGATAATATTATTATAAGAGAAGAGATATATGTTGTTAAAGGTACAATGGCTACTACTTATTTAATAGAAGATAAAGAGAATGAAGTGATTTAGAAAGGTGAAGTAGAGGTACTTCCTAAAGGAATACAATAATTAAAGAAAAGATTAGCTTTAACGAAGAGGAAACAATATGGTAGAAGAAATTGAAAGATAAAAAAGTTAAAAAAAAATACTAGTAGATCTAGATGGACATATGAATATATAATTTGTAGAAAATGAAGTTGAAAGATAGTTACAAAATATAGATAAAATAATGATAATTAATTTTATAATAATGTACTTGAATGATGTTGAAAATTAGAAAACATAGATCCATTTAGAACACTTTATATAAGTATAGAATGTAATGTAGCAAAGAAAAAAAGGACTAGAGTTAAATTAGGTATCACATGATAAATACAAAGAAATTAAAGGATGACATTGGGAAGCAATAAGTGATTGCAAGTTGAAGTTTTTTTGGTACAAAGAAATATATAAGAATAAATAAGTGTGATGAGGTGGCACACAATAGAAGTATATCATATTGAACATGCACAATTGATTGCCATATTTTAATAGAAGTTGGTAATTAGAGAGATGAAGATATAGAGTTATAATTGAAGACCATAAGATTCTCCCTTAAAGTGAGGATTATAGAAAATCTAGCTATGGATCAAGAGAGAAGCTAGGTGATGTTAGATACCATAATAAAAAAGAAAATTGTATAAACATAGAAAAGAAAAAGTGAAGTGTGATATTTAAATTTAAATTTGAAATAGAATAGTACGAGATGTCATTATATTTTTATTAAGAAAGTATAAAATAAATAGATGACAAATCATTAATCAAATGAAAATAAAAATTATGGAGATTGGATGGGTTCATGAGGTAGTGGCATATAAAAGGATAGAGTAACACAAGAGTAGTAATGGCAATTGTATTTGGCATAAATTATATTCAAAATGAAAATTAGTTCAAAAAATTACAATTTGCATACCATAGAAAATACATATATTAAATAGTATAGAATGATGAAGGTCCATAACGAAGGTAGAATACATAGCATTTATAGTCAATAATATGTATGAGGTTAATTTTTTTGCTATAATTATTTATGAAAAAAGAACTCAAAAAAATGCAATATCTTTTTTCTATAAGAACTCAAAAAAGATCTCAAAACAATGTTAGAGCTACTATAACAAGTGAGATATATCATCACTCATACAAAAATGGTACTCCCAAATTATCTTCCTATCCTCTTCTGTACTATCAAGGGCATGTCTATATGTGATGTGGACAAAAATAACAATTTGAATAGAATTGTAATATTGAAATTGTACCTCATTTCATGGTTACAATGTGTAGTTTTCTACAAAATTGACTACTAATATTACAATGCCAATCAGGAAAGAGTCCTTACACATCCTGAATTGTAGATCCAACCACTTGTATAAAATATTTTCTTAAAACATGGAATAAAATTGAAGTAACACTAACTTCTGTTGTGACCAACTTGCATCTAGAACCTTCACCTCCATCTTCAAACTATATTTCACCATCTCATATCTTTTTCTCTACAATTTTCTTTCCAAATTTGTGTTCACTGCCCTCATGAAAACATGAAACAAACTTTGATAAGAAACCACATTGTGAGCACTTCTCAATTAATTAATCATCTCTATAGAAAATGCAACCATCATCTCTAGTACACTAAAATAGATCTAACAAGTCCCTTAATGACTTTGAAAGTTGCATTGCACCACACTCCTACAACATTTTGTTGGTTCATGATACATTGAAAACTTCACATGGGATTTACAACAACAAGTATTAAGAATTTTAAGAGTTACACAATAAAACGACTTACAACATTCAAAATCCCTTTGTGAGATTTGCAAAGTTGGATGTGTTTCACAAAAGTTTTTGTACAACATTGTTTGGCTTGATTCCAAGAAAATTTTAGGATACACAGTGTGCAATATGATTGTTGATTCTTAACTTTAAAACATCCTTTAGATTGGGTGATACTCTAGAGTTAGAATGCCAAAATTGTTGAACATCCTCCTTTACATTATCAATTAGCTTATCAACATATGGAAGCCTCCCCACAAAACCCATGTATCATTTTTAAGAGGATCATCGAGCCTTTCTCTTCTTGCGATTGCTCTATCCAATGTTTTACAATTTATGTTAAAATCAATACAAGTTTGCATCATAAAATGAGCCTTTCTCAAATAATGGCTTACTAACGAGGTTGTGAACACTCTATGAGTAGCTCTTTTATCTTTTTCCTTGAGTTAGTCTTTCTAATAGAATAGAGAGAGTTAAAGATATTTTTGACAATAATAAAAAATCTCTCCACCTTTTTGTTCACACAAAACTTCAATTTGGCTTGCAAAGGTCTCATTTTGTGTATCTTTAGCAATTGTACAAAAAATTGGCATTTCTCGATCAATATCTTATTGATAAAATATTCATTGAAAAGTTGTGTAGCCCACAATTGAGCAGTTCGTGTTGACCTATTTCCTTCACAAATTTCTATAATGTTTCTCATCAATTTCAAGTATCCATTTTGGGGTTCTTTAAGATCTTGGATTTGGAAAAAAAATTCTTCCACACAAAGGTCTTCATTTCTCATGTACTATGGTAATACACAACATTCAATTGTTTTATAATTTTCAATGTTTTCATTTTGCATCTTGTCAATATAATCAAAAAATTTTATATCAATTCCAACATTTTCATTTTCAATATCTATTCAACATTTTCATATTCAATATCAATTCCAATGTTATCATTTTCACATTTAATTTGATGTTCAACATTTTCAATATCAATATCATGTTTAACATTAACATTTTTCAAATTCAATTTTGCCTTCTCTTCCGATGAATTTCTCTACATGCTTCAATTTTCTCTATTATGAGTTTTCTCTTGCACTTTCATTTACAATGACTATTGCTCCCCATTATACTTACAGAAAGATGCACAAAAATGATTGATAAAGTGAAATTTGTGTCAAAGTGTGCACCAAAAGCCGACTTTTGTCTGTATCAAACATAAAACCCATGTTTCTCATGTGCAAAAGGAATATGGGGACCATTGGAATACAGGAAATGACCCACTATCTTTTTTTGTATGGCTCACTGAATAGATATAAGTTCTAAACTGATATCCATTTAGTTTTAACAAAAAAGCGCGTCAAAGGATTTTCCTTGGCCTCTTTTTTTTAAACATGGTTGAAGTAATTGATATTAGTTAGAGATAGATATAAATTACCATCTAATATTCATTTAGTGTCAACATATATTACATAATATATGGGCATGGTGTGCCAAAACAGTCCCTTAAGTGGTAATGAAATTTCAGAAAATCAGAGTTATGCAACTTGACATGAAAATTTGAATAAGTTATGAGCATTATTTTAAAAATATGTAAGAAGAGAATCTATACAAAATTGAATGTAGTTTCTAAGCTACTAGTTGTTTTTTGAAAAAAAAAATCCTATTTGATGAAAATTTCAAATTTCAATGTAGTGGTACTAAAATTTTAGAAAAAAGACAAGAAGTAGACATATGTCTGACCACCCTAATCATAGTCAAATCATAATATTTTTTTATAATATTTATAATATTAGTATAAGACTCATGTCCGGATGTGACACATATTTTTTGATAATTGTTTATAAAGTAAATAATTATTTATGAATTTTTTACTACAACTTTTTAGAAATTCAGAAACTCCTACGTCTGACCACCTTAACTTGGTCAAAACCTTATGAAATTTAATTTTTTTTAATTTTTCCCTATAGTAGACGAAACATAGGATGTGATGCATGTTTCAAATTAAAAAAATGTTATACCATTAGAAAGTTATGAGTGTTTTTCAATCAGTCTATCAACCGGGACTATTGCCAGAATTCAATTAGAAAATAAATAATAATAATTTATTAAAGTCAAAATAAGACAACCCTTATATTGTTGGAAAGTTGAGAACGTCCTTAAAAAACCCTTTTTGTTTTATCAATTTTGGCTTAAAAAAAAGTCATAAGTCACTAGTGTAAAGTCTGGAAAATCAAGGAATACTAAAAAAGACGTTTTTTTAGTTGGCTTTCTAGGCTTGTCACTTCCAATCCAAATCCCAAAGCATTCCCAAGCCAAAATTTCAAATTTAAGATTTGTACAACAAAAATTGGTTATCCGGTACAATCGGATATCCGATTTTAATAAGTAAATTCACTCACTAAATTTGCACATAATTAATCTATTGTTTATTAATATGTTAATATATTAATATATAATATTTTAATATATTAATTTATAAATAAATTAGTATATGATATTAGTGAGAGGGAGAGGGGAGAGAGAGAGAGAGAGAGAGAGAGAGAGAGAGAGAGAGAGAGAGAGAGAGAGAGATATGGGGAGGGGGAAGGGAGAGAGAGATAGAGAGATTAGGGGAGAGGGAGAAAGAGATTAGGGAGACATCATATGACCCCTTAGAACACAATATGACCCTTGACGACTCTATACGGTGTCGTTATGGGTCATATGACCCCTTATGACACCATACGGTGTTGTTAGGGATCATATGGTGTCCTAAGGGGTCATGGGACACCATATGACCCTTTAAGACACCAAATTGTGTCGTTATGGGTCATATTGTGTCCTAAGGGGTCATATTGTTTCATATGACCCCTTTAAGACACCATATGACCCCTTAGGACACAATATGACCATTTATGACTCTATACGATATCGTTATGGGTCATATGACCCCTTATGACACCATATGGTATCATTTTGGTGTCATTAGGAGTCATATGGTATCCTAAGGGGTCATGGGATACCATATGACCCCTAAGAACAACATATGACCCCTTATGACACCATATTGGGTTGTTATGGGTCCTATGGTGTCCTAACGGGTCATATTGTGTCTTACGACCCCTTAGGACACCACACGACCCCTTAAGACACCAAATTATGTTGTTATGGGTCATATTGTGTCCTAAGGGGTCACATTGTGTCATATAACCCCTTTAAGACATCATATGACCCCTTAGGACATAATATAACCCTTTACAACTCTATGCGGTGTCGTTATGGGTCATATGACCCCTTAAGACACCAAATTGTGTCATTAGGGGTCATATGGTGTCCTAAGGGGTCATGTGACACCATATGACCCCTAAGGACAACATACAACCCCTTATGACACCATATTGGGTCATTATGGGTCATATGTTGCCTAAGGGATCATATTATGTCCTACGACCCCTTAGGACACCATATGACCTCTTAAGACACCAAATTGTGTCATTATGAGTCATATTGTGTCCTAAGGGGTCATGGGACACCATATGACATCTAAGGACAACATACAACCCCTTATGACACCATATTGGGTTGTTATGGCTCCTATGGTGTCCTAAGGGGTCATATCATGTCCTGCAACCCCTTAGGACACCATATGACCCCTTAAGACACCAAATTGTGTCGTTATGGGTCATATTGTGTCCTAAGGGGTCATGGGACACCATATGACCCCTAAGGACAATATACAACCCCTTATGACACCATATTGGTTTGTTATGAGTCATATTGTGTCATGTATCCCTTTAGGACACCATATGACCCCTTAAGACACCAAATTGTGTTGTTATGGGTCATACTATGTCCTAAGAGATCATGGGACACCATATGACCCCTAAGGACAACATATGAACCCTTATGACACCATATTGGGTCGTTATGGGTCGTATGGTGTTCTAAGGGGTCATATTGTGTCCTACAACCCCTTAAGACACCAAATTGTGTCGTTATGGGTCATATTGTGGCCTAAAGGGTCATATTGTGTCCTAAGGGGTCATATGGCGTCCTAAGGGGTCATGGAACACCATATGACCCTAAGGAAAACATACGACCCCTTATGGCACCATATTAGGTTGTTATGGGTCCTATGGTGTCCTAAGGGGTCATATTATGTCCTACAACCCCCTAGGACACCATATGACCCATTAAGACGCCAAATTATGTCATTATGGGTCATATTGTGTTCTAAGGGATCATGGGAGACCATATGACCCCTAAAGACAACATACGACTCCTTATGACACCATATTGGGTCGTTATGAGTCATATGGTGTCCTAAGGGGTCATATTGTGTCCTACGACCCCTTAGGACACCATATGACCCCTTAAGACACCAAATTGTGTCGTTATGGGTCATATTGTCTCCTACAGGGTCATGGGACACCATATGACCCCTAAGGACAACATATGACCCCTTTTGACACCATATTAGGTTGTTATGTGTGCTATGGTGTCCTAAGGAGTCATATTGTGTCCTACGACCCCTTAGGACACCATATGACCCCTTAAGACACCAAATTGTGTCGTTATGGGTCATTTTGTGTCCTAAGGGGTCATATTGTGTCCTATGACCCCTTTAAGACATCATATGATCCTTAAGACACAATATGACCCTTTACGACTCTATACGGTGTCATTATGGGTCGTATGACCCATTAAGACACCAAATTGTGTTGTTAGGGGTTCTATGGTATCCTAAGGGGTCATGGGACACCATATAACCCCTACGGACAATATATGATCCCTTATGACATCATATTGGGTCGTTAGGGGTCATATGGTGTCCTAAGGGGTCATGGGACACTATATGACCCCTAAGGACAACATATAACCCTTATGACACCATATTGGGTCATTATGGGTCATATTGTGTCCTAAGGGGTCATATTGTGTCATATGACCCATTTAAGACATCATATGACTCCTTAGGACAAAATATGACCCTTTACAACTCTATACGGTGTCATTATGGGTCATATGACCCCTTTAAGACACCAAATTGTGTCGTTATGGGTCATATTGTGTCCTAATGGGTCATGGGACACCATATGACCCCTAAAGACAATATATGAACCTTTACAACACCATATTGGGTTTTTATGGGTCCTAGCGTGTCCTAAGGGGTCATATTGTGTCCTATGACCCCTTAGGACACCATATGACACCTTAAGACACCAAATTGTGTCGTTATGGCTCATATTGTGTCCTAAGGGGTCATGGGACAACATATGACCCCTTAAGACACCATATTGGGTCTTTATGGGTCCTATGGTGTTCTAAAGGGTCATATTATGTCCTACAACCCCTTAGGACACCATATGACCCCTTAACACACCAAATTGTGTCGTTATGGGTCATATTATGTCCCAAGGGGTCATATTGTTTCATATGAACCCTTTAAGACACCATATGACCCCTTAGGACACAATATGACCCTTTACGAATCTATACAATGTCATTATGGTTCATATGACCCCTTACGACACCATATGGTGTCATTAGGGTTCATATGGTGTCCTAAGGGGTCATGGGACACCATATGACACCTAAGGATAACATATGACCCCTTATGACACCATATTGTGTGGTTTTGGTGTTGCTAGGGGTCATATGGTGTCCTAAGTGTTGAAATGTGGCGACTGATCAACAAAGTACTATACACTCAGCACATATCCTCGTCGGGGTCCCAGGCCAGGCCAGGCCCCGGGGAGGGGTTTGGGGGCAGCAGCCCCCAAGAAAAGCGGGGGTTCGGGGGCGGGAGCCCCTAAGAAATATTTTTTTTTGCCATTTTTTGTTGATGAAAACCGACATTGTAATAAAACCCTAAAAAGGTCGACTTTGTTTGTTGCCCTAAAAATGCATGTTATAAGCGACTGGGATGCTTAAGGCATTGTAAGGTTGATGTACTGTTTTTGCTGGATAATAAGAAAGATTGGACGGCTATGTATGGTGAACGTAACCCATTCTGGGTGAACCACATTAAATCTCTGTGTTATCTGTGTCCTATTTTATTTCTTTATCTTTTGTATTTAAATCTGCATATAATTGTTAGTTCATATTTGCTTTGGATCTGCTTGAAACCCTAACAATTGGTATCAGAGCGAGGTTTTCTATAAATTCGTAGGACTTTCAGATTTGAGTGGGAGCAATGGAGGATTCCAAATTCAAGGTCGAAAAGTTTAACAACCAGAATTATCAGTTATGGAAAATGCAGATGGAGGATTACTTGTATCAAAAGGATTTGTGGTGGCCATTGGAAGGAAAGGCAAAGAAACCAACCACAATGTCAGATGAAGAGTGAGACATTTTAGATAGAAAGGCACTGGGATCCATTCGATTGTGCCTTGCACCGTCTGTAGCATTCAATATAACAGAAGCAAAAATGACTGTAGATTTGATGGCGACATTGGCTAAGTTGTATGAGAAACCCTCAGCTTCGAATAAGGTATTTCTTATGAAGCGTCTGTTTAATTTGAAAATGAGTGAGGGAGGATCTGTAGTAGAGCACTTAAATGAATTTAATACAATTCCCAATCAATTGTCTTCGGTAAAAATTACTTTTGCAGAAGAGGTTAGGGCTCTCTTGATTTTATGTTCTTTGCCAGAAAGTTGGAATAGCTTGGTTATGGCTATAAGTAACTCTGTCTCTGGTAAAAATACTTTGGTATTTGATGATATTGTTGGTGTTATCCTAAGCGAGGAAATGTGAAGGAAAAGCATAGGTGAGACTCCAACATCATCGGGTAGTGTTTTGAATGTGGAGAATAGAGGAAGATCAAAGGAAAGAGGAAAAGGCCCTAGGAATGAGAAGTCACGAGGGAAGTCAAAGAAATGACACTCTCAATCTAGAGGAAAGAAAGATTGTTGGTACTATGGAAAGCCTGGTCATCTAAAGAAAGACTGTTGGTCTCGGAAAAATAAAGAAGGAGACAAAAATGAAAATGACAGTAAGGAAGCTAATATTGCAAGTAATACTTTACAAGATGCTTTAATCTTATGTTTGGATAATGTTAATGATTCCTGGGTAATAGATTCTGGGGCTTCATTTCATGCTACACCCCATATAAAATATTTTCTAGATTATGTTCAAGGTGATTTTGGACAGGTATATTTGGGTGATGATGAGCCCTATCAAATTGTTGGAAAAGGAAAGATAAAGATCAAGTTGCAGAATGGAAATGACTGGTTTCTGTAGGAGGTAAGACATGTTCCTAACTTAAGAAGAAATTTAATTTCTATAGGGCAACTAGGTAGTGAAGGTTGCATAGTTACCTTCTCAGATAGTATCTGGAAGGTCAGTAAAGGATCATTAGTAGTAGCTAAAGGTGCAAAGGTAGGCACATTATATCTGTGTACTGGTAACACTTACTCTACCTTAACTGCTACAGATAAAATTAATGTAGGGACAACAACAATAGATGTTGCAAGAACAGATTCGATAATGTGGCACCATAGGCTTGGGCACATGAGTGAGAAAGGGATGAAAATCCTTCACTCCAAAAATCTATTGCCAGGACTAAAGAATATTGATTTAGAGTTCTGTGAAAACTGTGTTTATGGCAAATAGAAAAGAGTCAAATTTCTCAAGGTTGGGAAAGAGAAGAAGAGTGAGAAGTTAGAGCTTGTGCATTCAGATGTATGGGGACTGGCTCAGGTATCATCTCTTGGTGGCTCTTGTTATTATGTTATTTTTATTGATGACTCAACCAGAAAAACATGGGTACATTTCCTAAAACAAAAATCAGATGTTTTTGAAACTTTTAAGAAATGGAAAGCTTTGGTTGAGAATGAGACAGGAAAAAAGTTGAAGTGTCTCAGATCGGATAATGGAGGTGAGTATTGCAGCAAAGCATTTGAAGATTACTGCTCCTTAAATGGGATTCGAAAGCAGAAGATAGTTCCAGGAACTCCACAGGAAAATGGTGTGTCAGAGAGAATGAATAGGACTATCACGAAACGCGCTAGGAGCATGAGATTGCATGTTGGATTGCCCTTACATTTTTGGGCAGATGATGTAAATACTGCTGTCTATTTGATAAATAGATGACCTTCAACCCCTTTAGATGGTGGTATTCGAGAGGAGGCATGGACTGGTAAAAAGGTAAATTATTCTTTTCTAAAAACTTTTGGTTGTGAAGCTTTTGTCTATGTTGATAAAGAAAATAGAACCAAGCTTGATGCTAAATCTCAAAAATGTACCTTCATTGGATATGGGATAGATGAATATGGCTACCGGTTATGGAATTTTGAAAATAAGAAAATAATTAGAAGTAAAGATGTTATATTCAATGATAAGGTCATGTATAAAGAACAGATGCAGGAAAAGAAGCATGAATAGGACAAACAAGAATATGTGGTGTTGGATGAGATTCCTGAAAATGAAATGCCACAGGTACCTGATGCTCAGCAACAACAGATTGTCCCACAAACTCCTGCAAGTGTTAGACGTTCTATGAGGACAAGTAGACCCCCTGAAAGATTTTCTCCTTCTTTGTATTCTATTTTATTAACGGATTCTGGTGAACCAGAAGAATATGAAGAAGCAATGTAGGTAGATGCTAAACAACAGTGGGAGCTAGGCATGAAAGAGGAGATGGACTCCTTGATGAAAAATAAGACTTGGGACTTAGTCCCTTTACCTGCAGAAAAAAGAGCCTTGCCTAACAAATGGGTTTATCGGCTAAAGGAGGAGGAAGGAGGTCAAAAAAGATATAAGGCCAAACTTGTGGTAAAAGGTTTTGCACAGAAAAGGGTATAGATTATGATGAAATATTTTCTCCAGTTGTAAAAATGACTTCAATTAGAACTGTACTTAGTCTTGTGGCTGCAGATTATTTACATCTTGAACAATTAGATGTCAAAACAACTTTTCTCCATGGAGATTTGGAGGAGGAAATTTACATGTTGCAACCATAGGGATATGAGGTCAAAGGTAAGGAGAACTTGGTGTGCAGGTTGAAGAAAAGTTTGTATGGCCTAAAGCAAGCACCCCGACAATGGTATTTAAAATTTGATAGTTTCATGGCTGAACACGGTTATCATAGATGTCATTCTGATCATTGTGTATATTTTAAGAAGTTTGATAATGGCAGTTATATTATCCTGTTGCTTTATGTTGATGGCATGCTTGTTGCTAGGTCTAACATGCAACATATAAATGATCTTAAACATAAATTAGCCAGGTCATTTGCTATGAAGGATTTGGGTGCAGCTAAGCAAATTCTCAGTATGAGGATTACATGGGATAGAAAAAATAGAACCTTGAATTTGTCCCAAAGTGAGTATATAAAGAAGGTGTTGAAAAGATTTAACATGCAGGATGCAAAAGTAGTTAGTACACCTTTGGCTAGTCATTTCAAATTGACTAAGGAGATGTGCCCAAAGGCACAGGAAGAGGTTAATAAAATGTCTAACAATCCATATTCATCAGTTGTTGGCAATCTGATGTATGCAATGGTATGCACAAGGCCAGATATTGCACATGCAGTGGGAGTTGTGAGCAGGTTTATTAGTAATCTGGGTATGGAACATTGGAATGCTATCAAATGGACTCTTCGGTATTTGAAAGGAACTACTATGAAGGCATTATGTTTCAAAGGATCTAATGCTGCTCTGAGTGGATTTGTTGACTCTGATCTGGCGGGTGATATTGATTCACAGAGGAGTACTACAGGGTATGTTTTTACTATAGGGGGAATTGCAGTCAGTTGGATTTCTAGGCTGCAAAAATTTGTTGCACTTTCAACCACTGAAGCTGAGTATGTTGCTACTACAGAAGCCAGCAAGGAGATGATTTGGTTGCATTGTTTTCTGGAGGAATTGGGTCAGACACAAGAGGATAGCCCATTGTATACTGATAGCCAGAGTGTCATTCATCTTGCGAAGAACTCTGCTTTTCATTCAAGGACAAAGCACATTCAGCTCGGGTACCACTTCATCTGGACTATTTTGGAGGAGGGTTAGTTACGGCTTGAGAAGATTCACACAAGTGAGAATCCTACCGATATGTTCACGAAGGTAGTTCCACAGGAGAAGCTGATTTCTTCATCAGTTTCTGTTGGTCTTCTTGATTGATAATTGTGAAATTTATACCATTCGAGTCCTAGTGTTTTATCTAGTGGATGTTGCATGTACAGTGATGTCATGTAGCATCAGTCTCCAAGTGGGAGATTGTTTGGTGTGGAGCCCGATTAGTCTCCAAGTGGGAGATTGTTGAAATGTGGTGACTGATCAGCAAAGTACTGTACACTCAACATGTATCCTCGCCGGGGTCCAGGGCCGGGTCGGGCCCCGGGCAGGGGTTTGGGGGTGGCAGCCCCTGAGAAAAGAGGGGGTTCGAGGGTGGGAGCCCCCGAGAATTTTTTTTTTTTTGCCATTTTTCGTTGATGAAAACTGACATTGTAATAAAACCCTGAAAAGACCGACTTTGTTTGTTGCCCTAAAAATGCATGTTATAAGCGACTGGGATGCTCAAGGCATTGTAAGGTTGATGTACTATTTTTGTTGGATAATAAGAAAGATTGGACGATTGTGTATGGTGGACGTAACCCATTCTGGGTGAACCACGTTAAATATCTGTGTTATCAGTGTCCTATTTTATTTCTTTATCTTTTGTATTTAAATCTGCATATAATTGTTAGTTCATATTTGCTTCGGATCTGCTTGAAACCCTAACAGATCATATGGTGTCCTAAGGGGTCATATTTCATATGGTGTCCTAAGGGGTCATGGGACACCATATGACACCTAAGGATAACATATGACCCCTTATGACACCATACTGTGTGGTTTTGGTGTTGCTAGGGGTCATATGGTGTCCTAAGGGGCTAGGGGACACCATATGACCCCTAAGGACAATATACAACCCCTTATGACACCATATTGGGTCGTTATGGGTCATATGGTGTCCTAAGGGGACATATTGTATCCTACGACCCCTTAGGACACCATATGACCCCTTAAGACACCAAATATTGTTGTTATGGGTCATATTGTGTCCTAAGGGGTCATATTGTGTCTTATGACCCCTTTAAGACTTCATATGATCCCTTACGACACAATATGACCCTTTATGACTCTATACGATGTTGTTATGGGTCATATGACCGCTTAAGACACCAAATTGTGTTGTTATGGGTCATATGACATGTTAAGACACTAAATTGTGTCATTATGGGTCATATGGTGTCCTAAGGGATAATGGGACACCATATGACCCCTAAGGACAACATACAACCTCTTATGACACCATATTGGGTTGTTATGGGTCCTATGGTGTCCTAAGGGGTCATATTATGTCCTAAGACCCCTTAGGAAACCATATGACCCCTTAAGATACCAAATTGTGTTGTTATGGGTCATATCATGTCCTAAGGGGTCATGGGACACCATATGACCCCTAAGAACAACATACGATCCCTTATGACACCATATTGGGTTGTTATGGGTCCTATAGTGTCCTAAGGGGTCATATTGTATCCTACAACCCCTTAGGACACCATATGACCCCTTAAGACACCAAATTGTGTCATTATGGGTCATATTATGTCCTAAGGGGTCATGGGATACCATATGACCCCTAAGGACAACATACGACCCCTTACAACACCATATTGGGTCGTTATGGGTCCTATGGTGTCCTAAGGGGTCATATTGTGTCCTATGACTCCTTAGGACACCATATGACCCCTTAAGACACCAAATTGTGTCGGTATGGGTCATATTATGTCCTAAGGGGTCATATTGTGTCCTAAGGGGTCATGGGACACTATATGACCCCTAAGGACAACATATGACTCCTTATGACACCATATTGGGTTGTTAGGGGTCCTATTGTGTTCTAAGGGGTCATATTATGTCCTACGACCCCTTAGGACACCATATGACCCCTTAAGACACCAAATTGTGTCGTATTGTTTCATATGACCCCTTAGGACACAATATGGCCCTTTACGAATCTATACGATGTCGGTATGGGTCATATGACCCCTTATGACACCATATGGTGTCGTTAGGGGTCATATGGTATCCTAAGGGATCATGGGACACCATATGACACCTAAGGATAACATATGACCCCTTATGACACCATATGGTGTCGTTAGGGGTCATATGGTGTCCTAAGGGGTCATGGGACACCATATGACTTGTAGTACCCCTACTTGTTTGAACTCATTAGACTCATATTTTATTATTGGTTGTTTTCAGTGGATACATTACCATGATATATTATTCAGATTTGTATGAAATTATGCTCTATTTGGAGATGAGATGTATAATTTATTTGCAGTATTTCAATATTTGTGATTTATGACATTTTATGGATTATTGCTATGTACTGACATTTTACTTTATCTATGCAATGTGTAATTTTATGTTGTGTGTTTTCGAGTGTATTGGATGTAAGGGGACGATTTTCCTTCACTCATTTCGGTGAGACAGGGAACGCCGTGATTCTCATTCATCGGTGTGTATGTCGTGTTTTCTATATTGTATATATATGCATGTGTGGTTCGGTGATGTAGGATATTGTAGGTACAAGTACTGGGCAAGTATGTGGTATCATCTCCACCTGGCTTCACAGGTCTGAGCGTGCCTTATATTTTCCGATGGAAGTGGAGGAGATAGTAGTTGACCCTATTTTACTCAGTTACACTCGTATGAGTGTCATCAGTTGGTCATCTTGTTAGTTTGTTCGGCCTTCGTATTTTGTCGTTTGATCTTTGTATGAGTATTTGCCTGAGGTTTGTCCAGTTTGTGTGTTTTAGTGTATTTAATTAATTAATTAAATTTATGGATTTATCTCATGGTTGGTATTCTTGTGAATTATGTATTTTATGCATTGAGATTATAAATTTAGTTAATTAAAAGAAATTATTAAATTAAGTTGCAAGCTGCATGATATTAGAAATATATTTTTATTTAAATTTTTGTGGAAAAATAAATTAAATTAATTGTATTTATTATTTCCTAGAATTTTAAATAAATAAAAGAATGAATAAATAAATGAATAAAAGAATTAATTAGAATTAAAGTATTGCTTTGATTCTTTATTTAGAAAATTAATTAATTTGCATGAGAAAAGAAAAGAAAGAATAATGATTTTTAATTATTGCATGTTAGCTTATCTTTTGTTATAAAATTAGAAAAGAAAATAAAATTACTTTTATTCTAAAATAAAATTACTATTATTCTAAATTTAGTTTTTTTGTAAAAAAGCTATTGAACCTAGAATTTTAGTTTAAAAAGAGGAATAGGTCATTATTTTATGAATACACAGGAAACAGGTCAGGAATTTAGGTGAAGAAATTTATTGGAAGTTTATTGGAAAGATTAGGGCTCTTCTACAGAATACTTCCAGGAAAGCTATACCAGGTTGGGTGGCTTCTTTTGATTGTTGTTTTAAGAAAATATTTTATTTCTTTCTTCTTTCTGAATGATGTGTGTTAAGATGTTTGTCAAGTCTAAAATTTTGTTTGATTATTTCTTGTTCTTGGCTAAAGTCTATTCCTGAAGTTAATTTCTAGTTTGTGGAAAGAAGTTATCACCTGGGTGTTTGTAGATTAAATTTTGAGAAAATTGGGAAAAGTTATTTTGACAAATTTTGCCAAGATTGATAAAGCAATTTATATGGCGTTCATGCGGGTCTGTGTAGGAGGCTGAGCTAGGGTTTCGCGGCCCTAGCTTGCAGGCGGTGTTGGTGTGGGTTTGCACAGGGGGGAAGTGTTGGGTGTTAGGGGAAGACAGAGGAGGAAGGAGTGGCTAGGGCTCGGTGGTGGCTGTGGGGGTGGTCGCTGGAAGGTGGGAGGGCTAAGCGGGGGTGGGGTTCTGCTACTGTAGCTGAAGCTTTCCTGGGGGTTTGGGGTTTTGGGTGGGTCGTTCCTTGGTGGTGCGGGTGAGGGGATGGGCCTTGGGTGCTGAGCCTTGTGGGGAGACCTAGGGGTGTGGGCCCTCGGCCGTTGTCTTGGTTTTTTAATTTTTTTATTATTTTTGTGTGCCCCGATGGAGACTTTGGGTGGGGAAGCCTCGCAGGCAGTTCCAGCTATGGACTTTCGGGCTGCGGTGGGCTCAAAACCCCCATTTCAGAATGTAAAGACATTTAACAATAACCTATTCTCTTCTGATTTAGGCTCTAGGAGTGCTGGTAGCTCACGCATGGTGAAAATTAATGGTTGCCTAGAGAGATGCAGTGAGAGGCCGAAGTTGATCATCCCTCCTGAGATTATAGCTAAGGACATTGAATACTTTTCAAATCACTCGCTATACTACAAGTTCTTGGGAATGAGGATTTCATTGTAGTTTTTGGAAAACTGGGCGCAACGGACATGGGCACTGGAAGGGGAAATGGAGATTATGCTGCTGGCAAATAACTATTTCATGGTTACGTTCAACTGCATGGAGGATCGCAATAGGGTTTTCGAAGGAGGTCTGTATTTTTACAACCAGGTGGGATTATTCATCAAACCTTGGCATGCAGGGTTTAATCCTTTAGAGGAGCTCCCAAATAGATTTTCAGTGTGGGTTCGGTTACCACGTCTTCCAATGGAATGCTTTTGAGAGGATGTGCTACGGATGCTCACTACTCTGCTTGGGAGGCCAGTGGGATCCTCGTCGCAAACTCTGGGGAGAAAGGTAATGACCTATGCACGTATCTGTGTTGAAATAGATCTTAGTAAACCCTTGCCAGATGCTATAGATATGTGTGTAGGCTCTCATTCATGGGTTCACCAGCTAGATTACGAGACTTTACCATTTCGCTGTCGTCTATGTCATGAATATGGTCATTTATAGCGTAAGTGTCCTAGATACAAACCGGTAGTGAGACAACCTCAACAGTTAGAATCGAGCCTTGATAGGGCTGAGAAAGGGAAAGCTATCATGTCGGGTGTGGTAGAGGGTGCTGATGGTTTTGTCTTAGTTAAGACAAAGAACAGGAACATAGGTCAAAAGCGACCCTTACAGGAGAGACGTGAGGAGGATACCTTTAACAGATTTGAGGCCCTGGATGACTTGAGCCATTAGGAAGTTAACCCAGGGTTTACCCCTCTAGATCAGGGTGCATAAGGAGGGGCACTCGAAAGTGTGATGGAGGAATCTTCCCAGGCTTTGCTAGTGGTTGGAAGCCAGTAGATGGAGATGGACCATACAGTTGGGGCTCAATTAGGCCTGGCTCCTGTTATTGAGGTGAACCTAGCTAAGGGGGAGGGTTCTCCGATAGCTTCAAAATTGGAACTGGTTGGGGCTAAAAGTAATAAGTCAGCCGTTCACCTGGGTCTACATCAGAGAGATATTAAGAAAAGTGCTTCAAAGAAGAGCTCAAAGGTTGGCAGAAAGAAGGATTTGGATAAGATCAAATTGATGGGTGAGAATTTGGTGGAGTCAGGGTCAATGAAGACTTTGGATTTGCACTTTTCCAACCCTTCTAAATGATTGTGCTCTCATGGAATGTAAGGGGCTTGAACAACAACCCTAGACAAAAAGTTGTTTGGGATTTGATTAGGAATCACTCACCTGATGTCCTTTTCTTGCAAGAAACTAAACTTACTGTGGATAGTATGATGGGTCTCGTACCAAAGCTGTGGGGGCGAGGCGAGTGTCAGTGTGTTGGGGCAGCTGGTTCCTTGGGAGGGGTGGCCTGTCTTTGGAACCCTTTAAGGTTTCGCCCTATCTGGTGGGTTGCCTCTAGATCCTCTTTATCCGGGGTGCTAGCTAGTCTTGAGACTGGGGAATTCATCATGTTTTCAAATATCTATGCTCCCACTGATTTTCAGGGTAAGCAAAGATTATAGTCACATGTGTTAGGTGTGCGAAGGTTGACCCCTTTTCATCCTTGGATTATGGCAGGAGACTTCAATGCCATCTTGGAGTTGAGTGAAAAGAAGGGGGGTGTAATGCGGTTGGAACCTTCTTCTTTCCTTTTCTAGGATAATATCTCCTTGTTGTAGCTAGTTGATGTCAAGCCTAGCAATGGTTTGTTCACTTGGAACAACATGAGGGTGGGAGAGAATTGGATTGCTAAACGATTGGATTGTTTTCTGGTTTCCTATTTTTGGATCGGCAAGGGGTGGTCCTCAAGTTCTGAGATTCTTGACTGGAGAGGGTCGGATCACTGGCCCATCAAGCTAGTTTCATCTTCAGCTCAGGTTGCTCGTTCACCTTCATTCAAATTCCAACTTATGTGGCTTCGGGACCCGTCATTGTAGGTTCTTGTTGAGGACTGGTGGAGGAAAGGGAGACCGGCCTTTGGCACTGCCATGCACTCTATTGCCAAGCAGTTGCAATTTGTTAAGCTTCAGCTTAAATAGTGGAACCGTCAAGGTTTCGGGAACATTTTTCATGAGAAGAAAGCTACTCAAATTGTGCTGAATGAGATCACCAGTAAAATTAGGGAGCATGGGTTGTCTGAGGAACTGCTTAGAGAGGAAGATAGGGCTGTCAAGGTGGTTAAGGAATGGGAGCTTCAGGAAGAAATATATTAGAAGCAAAGAGCTTGTATTGACTAGCTGAAGGAGGGGGACAAGAACACTGCTTTCTTCTTCAACTCAGTGAAAGCAAGAAGACACGAAAATTCCATTCTTGTACTGGTTAATCATAGAGGTGAGCAGTGCTTATCCTTGCAGGAGATGTCTAGGGAGTCCCTCCAGTTTTTCCAGTCCCTCTTTAGGGAGGACTCTCAGGGGGAAACAGTGCAGGAGAATCTAGTTCTAGATTGCATCCCTTCTCTTGTCTTGAGGGAGATGAATGAGCAGCTTTTGTGTCCTATTTTATTGGAAGAACTTGAGAGTATTGTCTTCCACACAAGGAAAGGAAAGGCTCCTAGACTGGATGGATTCCCGGTTGAGTTCTTTCAAGAGTTCTAGGACATAATTAAGCTGGATTTATTGGAAGTAGTCCAGGAGTCCCAGAGGAATAAATAGATGCTTAGGGCATTGAATGCGACCTTCATTGCCCTAATCCCCAAGTGTGAAGGGGCCAACTGGTTAGGCCAGTTCCGCTCGATCTCCCTTTGCAATGTGATTTATAAGAACATCTCTAAGCTGATAGCGGATAGATTGAAGAAGTGCTTGGGGAATGTTATTTCTAAGGAGCAGAGTGGGTTTGTGGAAGGGTGTCAAATTTTGGATGGGGTGGTCATTGCTACAGAGACCATTCATTCTATGGCAACATCGAAGGAAAAAGCTATGTTTATCAAGCTGGATATGGCTAAGGCGTACGATAGAGTTTGGTGGTCCTTCCTTCAGAAGATCCTCAGGGCTTTTGGTTTTGCAGATGAGTGGATCCAGTGGGTTATGAGTTGTGTTACGTCCACCTCTTTCTCTATGCTTATCAATGGAGACCATATTGAGCTGTTTGGTGCTTCTAGGGGTCTCCGCCAGGGAGATCCTCTCTCCCCTTATTTATTCATTCTTCTTGCTGAGGGTCTAGGGAGGTTGATTAAGCATAATGTGGGTCGGGGTTCTATTCAAGGTTGGAGATGGGGGAATGACTTGCAGCTGCAGTCTCACCTGCAGTTTGTGGATGATACAACCCTGATGGGGCTTGCTCAGATCAATGAAGCTTCGAATCTACGTAAGGTCCTGGATGTTTATCTTGCAGCATCTGGCTAGATGATCAATGAGGATAAATCTTCCATCCTTTTTTTCAACACTCCTAAGTCTATTCAGAGGAGGATTACTCTTATCTTGAGATTCCAAGTTGGCTCCTTGCCCCTGACATATTTGGGTATTCCTATTTCTCCTGGCAACCCCCCTAGGGAGTCATGGCAGGGGATCTTGGATAAATTCCGCTCCAAGGTTGAACACTAGACTCATAGATGGATATCCTTTGCGGGGAGGGTTCTTCTAATTCAGTCGGTGGTTCAGGCTTTGCTGACCTATCGATATATGCTTCAGGTAGCTCCTAAGTGGTTCTTGAAGGGTTTGGACTCTCTGGCTAGGAAATTCTTATGGGCTGGTAATCTCACCTCTTCCAAATGGATTTTGGTCAATTGGGACCTGGTTTGTAGGCCGAAGCAGTCTGGGGGGCTTGGGTTAAGGCAGCCTATTCTTTTTGGGGAAGCACTTGATGCTAAATTGTACTAGAGGTGGTGTGTTGAGCAGGACCGAGGCTGGGCCAGTATTTTGGCCAACAAATATATGCAGAGGATCCCAATGGAGGAAATCCCCAGATATCTGCTTGAAGGAAAGGGCTCATCGATCTGGTACACTTTCAAGAGGGGGGCTTCTCTCATTAAGTTAGGGCTTTTTAGATCTGTAGAAGGGGGGAAGAGGTTCTTTTCTGGAATGATTCTTGGGATGGATACCCTCCCATTCTTGACCAGTTTCCTAACCTTGGAAACCTGGGCCAGAGGTTCTTGGAAGCTAGATGGTCAAGGGTGAGTGACTTTAAGGCTGTCTATAGGTGTGATCGACTAGAATTGGAGTGGTGGAAGACTCCTAATGAATGGCCAGTGGTTGGGATGGAGGAAGAATGTGCAGAGTTGCAAGGCATTTTGGCGAATAGACACTGTAGCTCCCTGAAGGGTAGGGATGGGCTTGCTTGGTCTCCAAATCCTAAGGGCATTTTTTCTGTGGCTAGTGGTTACTAGGAATTGTTGAGTCAAAGACTTGAGGGAGGAGAAGTGAACTAGTGGAAACAGGTGTGGAATAATGCTTCTTGGCTGAAGTGTAACTGATTTGCCTGGACTTTGGCTTGGAATAGATGTCTAACTTGGGACAATATCCGCAAGCGGGGATTCTTGGGGCCTCCTATCTATGTTTTATGTGGTAACAAAGAGGAAGATTCCTCACACCTGTTCTTCAGATGCCCCTTCTCTATGCTAATTTGGCACTATTGGTTGGGGGTGTGGAAGCATCCTTGTGTCCATGAAGACTCGCTAGTGGAGTTTTGGAGCAGTTTGGGCAGACCTCCTATTCTGTCCTCCTTCCTCCAGACGGTTTGGTATATTGGGCCCATCTTCATTCTGTGGCAGATCTGGCTCGAAAGGAATAGGAGGATCTTTTGGGAGGCCAAATTGTTTGTTCAACAAGTTTGGAATAGGATCATTGTTATGATTCAGGAGACAGTGGAAGCTAAATGTGAGGTGAATTTCCCGTTGGGTAGAGACAAGGCAGATATTTTGAGTAGGCTTGGATTGTAGGAGTTGTCTCCTGGCTTTGCTTGTATCAGGAAAGGTAGAAGGGCTATGAAGAGGGTGCAAAGGATTGGAAGGTGGACACCCCCTCAGGAGGAGTATATCAAGATCAACACTAATGGCTCATCTAGGGGCAACCCATGCCGTGCTGGTGTTGGGGGTGTGGGTAGGAATAGCAGGGGGGGGGTTATTTTCTTCTTTTTGGTGCATAAAGGGTATCAGTCTAATAACTTTATGGAGGGTTTTGTGATTCTTTATGCACTTGAGCGGGCTTTGGCAAGGGGTTTTAGGAAGGTGATTTGTGAATCGGATTCACAAATTGTTGTTAACTTGTTGTCTGATCAGAAGGTGAGTGGGATCCAGTGGCAGTTGGCAGGGATTGTTCAACAGATTCTTCAAATTATCTCTTTAATGGAGCAGGTGTCCTTCATCCATATTCCTCGTGAATGGAATGGTGTGGCTAACTATTTGGCCAAGTGGGCATCAGAACATGATAATGAGTGGAAAGTGGAAGGCTGGGAGCATCTCTCTAGGGATTACTGTCAGGAATTGCAGAAGATTCTCATTGAGGACATGGGTGGCTTTGAAGCTGGTTGATTTGTGGTTGGGCTAGTTGTCCTTTTCGGGGGCCTCGGGGCTCTAATTCTTTTTGTAATGCTTGTTTTTTATTCTCAATAAAGTTTTTACCCTTTTGCTAAAAAAAAAAAAATTGCCAAGATTTTTATTGTGCATGGAAATTGCAAGATTTGAGAGGAATGGGATTTACCAGAGAAATCATTCCCTCTTGTTTGATTTTTGTTTTGATATTTGGCTATGGCAGTCTTTTTTAATATTTGTGTATCTCTGTGATATTATCAGTTATTATAGAAATAAATTTGATTATTAATTAAATTTATTGTATTATTAAAAGTTAAGGGAAATTATTTTATTATATTATTTTGGAGATATTATGTATTAATTAATTTCCCTATAAATAAATTTGATTGGAAATAAATTTTGGGTGAAAATAGAATTTACTTGTTTTAGATTATTGTATATAAAAAAAAAAATTAAAAAAAAAAATTAATTAAAAATATATATATATTAATTAAAAAAAAAATTAATTAATTAAAAAAATATATATTATATATATATATAGTATTTTCTGTGGTTTTAATTATGTTATTTTGGAAATGAAAGATGTTTCAAAATTAAATCTTCTTTTTATTATATATTTTAATGTGATAAAATTATATAATATTATATTCGTAGAATATATATATTTATGTAATTATATTATATTATTATATATAATTTTTAATTAGGAATTTAATTTAGATTATTGATATAATCTAATCGTGTCTATTTGTAAATTAATCATGAACATATAATTAGGGGGTTAATTTTTATGTGATTGATTTAACCTTATTGGATAAATGACAAAATTGATTTCTTTGTATTAATATAGTTGTATTTTCTTATTGTCTGGAAAATCTTTAATTGCAAGTTATTTGTGCTTTTGGTTGTTTTAAGAAAAGATTGCATGTATTAGGATCTTGTGTAAATGGTGTTTGCAGTCAAGCTTAATTTCGTTGCAATTCTGATTGAGTTGTCATTGTGTCCTATGTTGTTGTATTTCCTTGGTCAGGCCTTGTTGTATAACCTTATTGATGTGAGCCATTGTGTGTGTTTGTCCAAATGGTCAATCTTGGTTTAGTGAGTGTGTATCCTTCACCTGTGCTTTGTCAGGATTAGTTATGGCTGTTTGTTTCACCATAGAGTTCTCGTAGGGAGACCTTTCCTGTTTGTGTCCTATGAGAGAGAGTGGCTTTCGAGTGGGGGCCGTGCTCAAAGTGGATGACAGGATAACTCGTCGAAAGTTAGTTAAAAAGTGATAAACTAATAATATATTGGGGGGAGTGAGATAAATATTAACTAAGATAATGTACCTCGTGCATAGGTGTAGTGCTAGTATAGGGCTCATATTGCTACGAGAAGTCCTGGAATGGCAAACTTACCACCTTGTCTTCACGAAAGGATTGGTAGGGTCCGCATGAGACTTAGTTGGAACCGGAGGCTCGAGAGAGGTTACCAGGAGAAACCCAGGATGGGGGCCGGGACCTATGGAGGTTGTACCATGGTAACCATGAAGCTATGCGATGACACTCTCTTCTTAGAGTCACTTGTGTTTTGTGAGTTGAGTCACATGGATGTTTGTAGAGTCTTGTAGTCCTTTCGTACTTGTCTTACTTTGCTTGCTTGAGGGTTTTCTACTATCTCCTAGCACGGTGGGGTGGTTCCATTTCGGGATCACATGGTCGGGTGGTAGTGCTCTTCCCATCAGATTTCCTGGATTGTATCTTCAGGCAAGGAAAGGCTTCGCTGGTATTTCTTGGTTTGTGGTTCATGTACCAACTCTTGTTCAAGATCATTGTTTAGTTGAGACCTTGTGGTCATTGTATCAAACTTTTATGTAACCTTGATAGTGTAACTTTGTAATATGTGGCATCATTGGAAGCCATGTAGTTATGGATATTATAATATTATGTCAGTGGAATGTATGTTGATTCAGTTTCTTTGATCTTATGTATAAATGAAATATGGATAAATAAATGCATTGGAATAATTTGATTTCTTTCATTATGAAGATTTAGATGTAAGTGTAGTTTTGAACTTAAGCATTTAATTTATCTAAGTAAATGGACAATTGGATTAACTGTGGTGTTAATGTAATCTATGAATTAATCTTCGTTGGTAACCCTTAGGAAATCATATGTTAGACTTCTGTTGTGTTATTAAACGTGCAATGGTTATAGTTAGTGCACTTAGTCTTTAAAAAAAAAAATTATTTCACCCTTTAGTTGCCTAGATGTGTTGTTTTCCTTTAGGGTTCCTGGCGGGGCATTACATGACCCCTAAGGACAACATACAACCCCTTATGACACCATATTGGGTCATTATGGGTCCTATGGTGTCCTAAGGGGTCATATTGTGTCCTACGACCCCTTAGGACACTGTATGACCCTTTAAGACACTAAATTGTGTTTTTATGGGTCATATTGTGTCATATGACCCCTTTAAGACATCATATAACCCCTTAGGACACAATATGATCCTTTATGACTCTATACAGTGTCGTTATGGGTCATATGATCCCTTAAGACACCAAATTGTGATGTTATGGGTCATATGGTGTCCTAAGGGGTCATGGGACACCATATGACCCCTAAGGACAACATACGACCCCTTATGACACCATATTGGGTCATTATGGGTCCTATAGTGTCCTAAGGGGTCATATTGTGTTCTACAACCCCTTAAGACACCAAATTGCATTGTTATGGGTCATATTGTGTCCTAAGGGATCATGAGACATCATATGACCCCTAAGGACAACATACGATCCCTTATGACACCATATTGGGTCGTTATGGGTCCAAAGGTGTCCTAAGGGGTCATATTGTATCCTACAACCCCTTAGGACACCATATGATCCCTTAAGACACCAAATTGTGTCATTATGGGTCATATTGTGTCCTAAGGGGTCATGGGACACCATATGACCCCTAAGGACAAGATACGACCCCGTACGACACTATATTGGGTCATTATGGGTCCTATGGTGTCCTAAGGGGTCATATTGTGTCCTATGACCCCTTAAGACACCAAATTGTGTCGTTATGGGTCATATTATGTCCTAAGGGGTCATGGGACACGATATGATCCCTGAGGACAACATATGACCCCTTAGGATACCATATGACCCCTCCCTTGATCTTTCTCCCTCCACCCCTCTCTCTCTCTCTCCCCCTCTCTCCCCTAATATCTCTCTCTCCCCTCTCCACTAATCTTTCTCTCTCCCCCTACCCCCTACCCCCTCCCCCCCTCTCCCCTAATCTCTCTCTTTCTCTCTCTCTCTCTCTCCAAAATATGAGTAACGAAATCAGATATCCGATTTCTATCACTTCCATTAATGTGGCAACAGTAAAAAAAAGGTGGCAACGGGAAAAAAATTTGGGACCACAAATTAATACATTAAAATCAGATATCCAATTTTTGTAAATAAAAAAGGGCCTTGTGGGCCATTTTGGGGATTCCAATGGCCCACAGTCTTCACATTATGTTTTTTATCAATAATCATGGGTTTTCAGACAGGTTGAGACAAATTTGTGCTTTTGAGAGATTCTTAAAGTCAAATCTTACATTATCAATCATTTAGGAGCATCTTTGTGGAGGTAAATGGGGAGTAGTAGTCTTCAGAAGTCTAAACGCAAAAGAAAACTTTCAAATGACCAAATTGAAGTGTATAGAGAAAGAGATAGAGAAGGTCATAGGTGGAGAAGACAAGGTATGTTAAATATTTCTAATGTTACTTCAAGTGAAGAGGAAATTGAATTTGAAAATGTTGCACAAGTTATTGAAAATGAAAAATGTAGATTTTGAAAGTGAAAATTTTGAATATGTTGAAAATGTTGAAAGTGATAATGAAAATTCTCAACATGACGTGAGAATGGAAAGTGAAAATTGTTAGGATTAATTATAGTCCCAAAGATACTAGGAGGGGGGGGGGGGTGAAAACCTTATTAAGTATTTTGCATTCCAAAATAGTGTACCAGTAAATAAGAGTTAATGTAGTAAATAGGAACAATAAAGACATCATAGAAAACACACCATAACACAAGATGTTTAATGAGGAAAGCCAGTGCGGGAAAAACCTCAGTGGGATTTGTGACCCACAATATTCACTCACTGGCCAATGAATGTATATTACTTATAATGAGGTGCCTGTACATGCAGGAAGGCCAACTGCCTAGAGCTCACTGCTCAATCTACAAAATAGAAGTCTCACTGACTTACAAAATGGATTATGAGAATCCAATATAATGTACTTCTACAATTCAGCATCTACTATGCCAGGTTTAGTACTGGTTTAAGCTCATACTATAACCATAAACCTTATACAAAATCTATCTTAATATTCCCTCATTCCATATGTTTGTTCTGCTCTCTCACAAAATGATTTACAAGATCTCATACATATATGAGTCTATTACAATATACCATGTCAGCTTTACAAAAGATATTTATAATTAAATACAATAAACAAAAGTTTGTTCCTGTCGGCTGGGGTGCCGGTATGCATAGTTGCCACTATCGGTGAAGTGCCTGCCGGTGTCGGTGCCTGCCGGTGGTTTACCAATTGAATGTCACAAGGTTTCCTGAAGGTTGCCACAAGGTTTCCATCAATGACAACACCATCAATTTTCATTAGAGTGTATAATGCCAACAATCTCCCCCTTTGGCATTAATGGCAACACTCATGAGAAAAATCCAAAAACTGTTCCAAAAAGTGAAGTCCAAAAATTTACCAAAAATATGTGCTCCCCCTGAGCAGATGATTTCCTCTAAATAGCCATTTTTCTCTATCCATTACTCCCCCTTTGACATCAATGACAAAGGTTGTCAAAAATTGTCAAACGAGTGCAAAATTTTACCTTGAAGTTTGTAACCGGTTGGTTACAATCTGAAATATGTCAGCCAAAACCAAGTTTAAACTTTGTATGAATTTGTTGCTATCATTCATGGTTGCCTTGGTTCTTTGGATCATGCCAGTGAGATGATGCATATGCTCCTCCGGTGACCTTTCCCCTTGAATTAATGCCTTAGAGATCTCATTTCTTAGAGAGATAAGGTTATCCAATTTAGGACTAAGTTTATACTTAAGCTCTCTGGCATTTGCCTTGATCCTTGCTTTTTCTTTCTCTAATTTCTCCAACTTTTCCTCAAATCCTGCTATTTCTTACTCAATAACTGAAATAGATTCAGATGAACCAATAATGTTATCAACTATGTCATCTATTTCCTTTTGTACTCTGCTTATTTCCTTTTCAATGTCTCGAGTCAACAGATGTGGCTTGCATGTATCCCTGTACAGTTCCTTGTATTCCAAAATTGTTGTATTTAGTGCCAGTAAAAGAGTGTCAATGTGTTCAATGCACTTCTTTATTGTGTTCTCAAAGAATTTTTCTTTTTCTTTTTCCATTTTCTCTTTGAATGTATCCTCATTTATTTTGTCAACTGTTATTACATTTCCAACAATACATTTAGATAATGTGTCTAACTGACCTAAAGAATCCTTTACATGATCTAAATTGCATTTTGGTGCAATCATCTTAAGAATAGGTATTGCATCATCAATTGCCTTGTAGGCCAATGCATTATAATCAATTGTCTTCTTAATGGAGTCCAGAAGTACCTCTGTCACATTTGTAGGCCTGAATTCACTTAGTGAAGTACCTGATGTCTAACCATCTGCCTTTACTATTTCAGTGCTTGCAGTATTAGTAACCAATTTATTTGTATCGACCTCTGGTGGATCAGTTTGAGTTTGCATTTCAATTAGCAATGGTTTGGGTTTCTCAGTGATTACAGGTTGCACTATCTCATTATGTACCTGTGCCTCTGTTGGTTTCTCTATGTTATCAACTGTCGGTATCTCTATCTCTGTCTCTGTAGGTTTTTTAGTGCTAGCATCAATAGTACTAGTATTCATTCCATTGTCCAAAGGTTGCTCTGAATGCTCTATTTGCTATGTTTATGTTTCAACCTCAACATTTTCTGTTGGTTGCTCAACAATGTTTCCAGCAATATCATTCTTTACCTCTATGTTGTCCTTGTCCACAACAATGTTCACTTGCTCAGTATCAATATTCATGGTGAATAGAATTTTTGATTCAGGGTTAGTGTCATCATGTGTTATGTCTACATTTTTAGTAGCTGGTATGTCATCAGTATGTACCGGTGTAGTAACCAAGGGTGGTGGTAAGTTGTCAGTTATTTTTATGTTTGGTATTCCACCAACTTTGCCTTTCCCTTTGTCCTTGTCCTTCTGATATACCTTGAATGTTTTCTTAGGTTTGTTCAATTCTTCCCGTTTTTCGTTTTCTACAAAAAAGATATCCCATTTATCAGCCATTTCCTCTACAATTTCATTAACTCTTCCTGCCATTAAGCTCACTTGCCAGTGACTGCTAGCAAAAACTGATCTATTAGTCTCACAAATTAATTCATCAATCTCTTCTTTAGAGTCAACTGGATGTACAACTAGAAGTTTTTCAATCTTAAGTTTCTTGTCTAACTCCATTATAGCAATCCTTTTTGCATCTAACCTTCTATACAATTCATTGGGTAAGTCATCTACAACTTCGATTAACACTTTCTTGTAAATGTCCAGATGTAGAATTATACTGTTCTCAATACTTTCCTTTTCAGAATCAGTGAATGTATTATACAATTTGCTCACATTTTGCTAAGTTGCCACCATCAGTGATTTCACTTAGTAAATTATCCAAAGGTGGTATAACCCGTTTCTATTTCTTCTTGGGTGTTAACTTCTTTTCCAATTGTCTTACCGCTTGATGCTTCTTTCTTGTTTTCTTGGGTGAAGAAGAGGGTACCAGTGAGGGTTTTCTCTTCCTATCAACTCTCTTGAACTCAACAGGTATCTCACTATCAGATAATGTACCAACTGGTGAAATGTGTGCCTCTGGTTTCAATCCTTCTAGTTCACTTGCCTTAATTCTAGTAATGTTATGATGTTTTCTTTGATTTCCTTTACTTGTTTTGATGCACTCCTTATGTACTTTTCTCTTTTCTTTCCTTGTTTCATTGTTTGTACATCACTCTCAATTGTTTCTGCATTACCAAAAATGTTTTCTGTGGGTTGTCTAGGTGCTTCTAACAGGGCTTTAGCATAAGTTTCAATAATATTCACATCAGCCTCATACCCCATTTCAGTTACCCATACAGTTCTAGGAAGAACTGCTTCCATCCATATTTCATCCTTTTTAATCACAAAACAGATTTCTTTTTCATATTTATCTACTATACTCTATGGTAGTCTCTCTCTAGTTTTCATTTTGGCTTGGAAAGCTGTGAAATAATCAGTTATATTGTTTTCTTTAGTAGTACCCATGCCGGTGAAAGTTTCTTGCAATTTTTTGCCTACTGGTATGTCATATCCAAAATCTTTCTATCCAATACCAGGAACTTCTTTTGAGAAATACAACATAAGGCATACCAAAAGATTACCAAAATGAAATGTCCCTTTCTTATCACCTTTTATCTTTTTCAGGTTATCTATTAGTTCATCCTTTAGCCACTCACACACATCTATTGTTGCATCATTATTTACCATATCATAAGCACTTTTAATGCAAAAACTAGAAACTAAATTAAGTTCATTTGCATGTGTAGTCTTGTAACCTAAAATCATACTTATGAATCTCACATTTATATCCTTGATGTCGTTTACTCTTAGAGATCTACTATCAGACGTTGCTCCGGTTAAGGTCATGACTGTGTTGTTAGGTACCTTCTTTGTCTTGTCTATGCTACTACCGATTGAGGGTAAACCTGTCACTGCCCTAATTGTATCCTTGGTGAGTTTGCAGACTGAATCTAACCAAAGAAATTCTCCATGTACCCTGCTAAGGACAATTCTCACTACCTCCTTCGGAAATTCAGGGATGTCCAAGATTTCCATAAAACCTAAGGTCTCAATAATTTTGTGCTCAGGTTTGACATTGCCATTTTCATCACAAATAACAGTTCTAAACATCTTTAACACTTCCTCAGAACCTAATTCTTCAATATTGCAGTGAATATAAATCCTAGGGTCTTCAGCATAAGCTACATCTTTAGGAATTTTTGAAAATGCACCTATGGAATCATCTTGCTTAGCTATCTCAGGAATAATTTTGAAAATGGGCCTAGGGCATTTTACAACTTCCACAACAATAGGGTTTGCAATAAATTCGGGAGCAAAAGAGGAAGCCATTTGAAAAATACCTTAAGCTACTCGATAAAGGTTGAGTGCTTGAAATAAATCACTTCACTTCTTCGCCTTGAATTCCTTTGCTAAGATTTCATGCTCTTTTCTAGTTTGAATGCTCGGTGAATTAAAAAAGAGGGAAAACCGATGATTTATAATGACTTTTGTTTCAACAACCGCATTAAATGCTCATCGGTTAAGTGAAATTTAACACATCTGCTGGTAGAGAAGAAATCTATCTTCTCACCATCAACTGAGGGTAAACTGCATGATATTCAACTTGTTGCAATACCCCCAAAGGGTTACTTTTTAGTTGGATGAAGAATCTCTTGCCGGTGGAGTAATACTCTATTCTACCGGTGAAGGAATAGTGTCATCAACATTCTAATCTCTCTTTCTAATCCATTATTTTGAAAATTCTTGCTTTACCTCATCTACCTTCTCTTTGCCTTTCAAACTGGGTCCTTTATTATTTGTCGGTGAAGTCTTACTTCTACAAAATTTTGCAATATGTCCAATCTTGTTACAAGCATAACAAGTCACATTATTCTTCTGAATAGCCTTTCCATATCCTATGCCGGTTTGAGTTCTACATTGATTAGATAAGTGCCCAAATCTTCCACAAACATAACATCTCACATTCATTCTATAGTTTTCTGAATTATGACCAATTTTGTTGCATTTGGAACATTGACCGGTGGATGCATTAACGTTTTGATTGTTTCTAGATCTACACTGATTTTCTCTATGACCATACTTGTTATAGTTAAATCATTTCCCATTAAATTTGTAAGCATTAGGTTGTTTTATCGGTTTACTATGATCACGATTGTTTACAGTACCAGAACTTTCTCCAACTTCAAATCCAAGTCCATTAGTATCTCCATTATGTTTCTAACTTTTCAGCATATCATCAAGTTCTTCTGAACTTTTCTTGAATTTCTCTTTATGTTGATTTGCAGTAGCCAACTCATTTTCCAGAATTCCCATTTGTCTCATAAGTTCAATTTATCATGTTGCATGTGAATCAGATCTATCTTCAACATATCATTTTCATGACCGAGTCTTAGATTTTCATTTCCAACATCATTGAGTCTCCTAGTTAAGTCATCTTCATTCTTTTTCCTATCTTCAATGTCTCTACAAAATCTCATAGTCATATCTTGCATTTCATTTCTCATAGTACTATTTTCTTGCCTCAATTTGTTCACAAGATCATTAAGAGTTTTCTTTTCATCATCATCACTTTGCATCTTCTCATGAAGTTCTTTTCTTTTATTTCTAGCAATAGTAAGATTCTCCTGAAGTCCTTGAATGAATTCATGTGCAGTCCTCAGATCATCTTCAAGTGTGATATTCTTAAACTTCTCTACATCAAAGTCCATAAGAGCTCCTTCTAATTGTTTTTTTAAGTTCTCCATCTGTACTAGTGTTAGAATCTTCCTCAAGTTGTTAGGCTTTTGAAAATAGAGGACCAGGCTCTGATACCAATTGTTAGGATTAATGATAGTCCCAAGAGAGGGGGGGGGGGTGAATCAGTATCTAACCGATTTATAGAATATTTAACCTTATTAAGTATTTTGCATTCCAAAATAGTGTACTGGTAAATAAGAGTTAATGCAGTAAATAGGAACAATAAAGACAACATAGAAAACACACCATAACACAAGATGTTTAACGAGTAAACCCGGTGTGGGAAAAACCTCAGTGGGATTTGTGACCCACAATATTCACTCACTGGCCAATGAATGTATATTACTTACAATGAGGTGCCTGCACATGCAGGAGGGCCAACTGCCTAGAGCTCACTGCTCAATCTACAAAATAGAAGTTTCACTGACTTACAAAATGGATTATGAGAATCCAATATAATGTACTGCTACAATTAAGAATCTACTATGCTAGGTTCAATACCGGTTTAAGCTCATACTATAACCATAAACCTTATACAAAAACTGCCTTAATATTTGCTCATTCCATCTGTCTGTTCTGCTCTCTCACAAAATGATTTACAAGATCTCATACATATATGAGTCTATTACAATATGTCATGTTGGCTTTACAAAAGATATTTACAATTAAATACAATAAACAAAAGTTTGTTCCTGTCAGCTGGGGTGCCGGTATGCATAGTTGCCGCTGTCGGTGAAGTGCCTAGCGGTGTCGGTGCTTACCGGTGGTTTACCAGTTGAATGCCACAAGGTTGCCATCAATGACAACACCATCGATTCTCATTAGAGTGTATAATGCCAACAAAAATTTGGGAGTTGACATTGAAGGTGTCCATAATTTTGGTGTAAATATGATTTTTTTTGACATTGGAGGTGAAAATGTAGAAAATTTTGACATAGGAGGTGAACATTTGGAAAATTTTGACATTGGAGGTGAAAATGTGGAAAACTTTGACATTGAAGGTGGAATTTCTCAACCAAGTGAATAATATGTAACACCTAATTACTTTAGAAATGAAGACCCTCTCATGGATGAAAGACAAATTCCAAATCCAAGACCTTCAAGAACCCCAAAATGGTTACTTGAAATTGATGAGAACATTATTGTGAATCTTGAAGGCAAGAGGTCAACAAGAACTATTCGGTTGTGGGCTACACAACTTTTCGACCAAAATTTTAGCAATAAGACATTGACCGAGAAATGCCAACTCTTTGTTCAATTGCTAAAGATGATAAAGATGAGACCATTGCTAAAGAAATTGAAGATTCGTATAAACAAGAAGATGGAGAAAAATTCTGTTACTGCCAAAAATCTATTTGATGCTCTCAATTCTAGTGGAAAGAATACCAAAGAAAGAGATAAGAGAGCCACTCGAAGAGTGATTACAACCTCCTTAGTAAGCCATGAATTGGGGAAGGCTTGTCAAATGAGACAAACTTGTGTTGATTTGAACATAAACCGTAAAACTTTGGATAGAGCACTTGCACGAAGACAAAGACTTGAGGATCCACTTCAACATGATACATGGGCTTTTGGTGGGAGGCTTCAACGTGTTGATAGAAAGTTGACTGACAATGTGAAGGAGGAGATTCAATAGTTTTGGTACTCTAATTATAGAGTATCACCCAATGTAAAGGACTTTTTGAAATTAAGAATTAGCAACCAAGACCGCACACCGCATCCCAAACATCTCTTGGAATCAAGCCAAACAATGTTGTACAATTTTTTTTGTCAAGTACATCCAACTTTGCAAATATCACAAAGGGCCTTTGAATCTTTGAAGCCATTTTATTGTGTTCCTCTTAATATTCATAATACTTGTTGTTGCAAGTACCATGTGGAGTTTTCAATGTACCATGAACTTTTATGCCATATCCGTTCTACGATGCATACTAATGAGATGTTGCAGAAGTGTGGTGCAATGCTATTTCCGAGATCATCAAGAGACTTGCAAGATCTATTTTTATGCCCTAGAGATGATGGCTGCTATTTCTATAGAAATTATTGTTTGAATGAGAAGTGCTCACAATGTGGTGAGTTGTCAAAGTTTGTTTGATGTTTTCATGAGGGCAGCAAACACGAGTTTGGAAAGAATTATGTTGAGAAAAAAAGATACGAGACAATGAAATATACTTTGAAGAGTGGAGGTGAAGGTTCTAGATGCAAATTAGTCTCAAGAGAAGTGAGTATTGCTGGATTTTATTTTGTATTTTAAAGAAAATATTTTCTACAAGTATACAAGGCACACCCATAGGTCTCAGTTATATTGTTTTCTTTAGCAGTACCCATGCCGGTGAAAGCTTCTTGCAATTTTTTTTCCTATGGGTATGTCATATCCAAAATCTTTTTGTCCAATACTAGGAACTTCTTTTGAGAAATACAACATAAGGCATACCAAAAGATTACCAAAATGAAATGTCCCTTTCTTATCACCTTTTATCTTTTTTAGGTTATCTATTAGTTCATCCTTTAGCCACTCACACACATCTATTGTTGCATCATTATTTACCATATAATAAGCACTTTTAATGCAAAGACTAGAAACTGAATTAAGTTTGCTTGCATGTGTAGTCTTGTAACCTAAAATCATACTTATGAATCTCACATTTATATCCTTGATGTCATTTATTCTCAGAGATCTACTATCAAATGTTGCTTCAGTTAAGGTCATGACTGTGTTGTTAGGTACCTTCTTTGTATTGTCTGTCCTGCTACCGATTGAGGGTAAACCTGTCACTACCCTAATTGCTTCCTTGGTGAGTTTGCAGACTGAATCTAACCAAAGAAATTCTCCATGTACCCTGCTAAGGACAATTCTCACTACCTCAGGAAATTTAGGGATGTCCAAGATTTCCATAAAACCTAAGGTCTCAATAATTTTGTGCTCGGGTTTGATGTTTCCATTTTCATCACAAATAATAGTTCTAAACATCTTTAACACTTCCTCAGAACCTAATTCTTTAATATTGCAGTGAATATAAATCCTAGGGTTTTCAGCATAAGCTACACCTTTAGGAATTTTTGAAAATGCGCCTATGGAATCATCTTGCTTAGCTATCTTGGGAATAATTTTGAAAATGGACCTAGGGCATTTTACAACTTTGGAAATATCACAAAGGGCCTTTGAATCTTTGAAGCCATTTTATTGTGTTCCTCTTAAGATTCGTAATACTTGTTGTTGCAAGTACCATGTGGAGTTTTCAATGTACCATGAACTTTTATGCCATATTCGTTCTACAATGCATACTAATGAGATGTTGCAGGAGTGTGGTGCAATGCTATTTTCAAGATCATCAAGAGACTTGCAAGATCTATTTTTATGCCCTAGAGATGATGGCTGCTATTTCTATAGAAATGATTGTTTGAATGAGAAGTGCTCACAATGTGGTGATTTGTCAAATTTGTTTGATGTTTTCATGAGGGCAGCGAACAGGAGTTTGGAAAGAATTATGTTGAGAAAAAAAGATATGAGACAGTGAAATATACTTTGAAGAGTGGAGGTGAAGGTTCTAGATGTGAATTAGTCTCAAGAAGTGAGTGTTGCTGGATTTTATTTTGGATTTTAAAGAAAATATTTTCTACAATTATACAAGGCACACCCATAGGTATCAATGGTTGGATCAACAGTTCGGGATGTGTAAGAACTCTTTCCCGATTGGCACTATTGTATCAGTGGTTGATTTTGTAGAGAACTATACATTGCAACCACAAAATGAGGTAGAGTCTCAGTACTACAATTCAATCCAGATTGCTATTTTTGTTCACATTACATATAGACATGCTCCTAATAGTATGAAAGAGGACATGGAGATAATCAGGGAGTATCATTTTTATATGTGTGATGATAGATCACACTCCTCCGAGTATGTGCAACATTCTTTCAAGGATTTTTTTGAGTTCTTGTATGAGAAAGATATTGCAATTGATTGATATATCATATGATCAGATAAATGTACGGGTCAATTCAAGAATGAAGGATCCTACACAAGAAAAAACAAACCATGATTAAGATTAGTTATATTATATAACTCACATTTGAAAAGTTAACATAAAAATGAACTATAATTGAACTATTCTTGTTTACCTCATCTCCACGTTTTCTCTTCAGATTTGTAGGACTCTTGATGTATGTCTTCGGTAGAGGAGGTATGTTTTCAATATTTTCATACACAAGCTACATATGTTCACAAACATGACATTGATACAAGTTAGCATATAATTGTCACTAATAATAACAAATTATATCTACTAAACACAAAATAAAATAAACACACATGTCCTCGAGGCATCTTTTCTTCTTCTTCATCTTCAGGTATAGTGGGTGTAGTCAACAAGGATGCGAAACAAAGAATTCTTTGTACATATACACAAGAAGTATATGAAACTATCAATCTATGTCTATACGTGTATAATCACTATAAGTTATTTAAACTATTCATTTATTTGCATTCAATTATCTTTCCCTTTTCTCCAACTGCACTGCCAAATCCTAAATCACACAACCCCGCACTCATGTTGCTTGTGCCCTATAAGAGTAAAATAAGATATACATGCAAGTTACTACATAATCTAATTAATACCAATATAAATGATGAGCATGTATGTATAATAAAATACAAATGACTAGGTGCAATAATATATGTACCATCAACCTATCAAGGCCAAATGAAATGGCCATCAAGGTGCCCTCTTGGATCTGTATCAACTCCTCCTCGGTCATCAAATGTTAAATAGACCATGTAAATAAAAATTAGTACTTAATATTATCTAGATTATAAATATTCATTTAAAATATAGAATGAACTGTGAAAATACAAATCTTACCACTATATCATCAATGTATGATGAAGGTGCCTCCTCGCCTCTAGCATGCGAGGACTCCCCAAGGTATCCTCCAGTCTGTGTCATAACATCTGGTGCATCGTGCATCTCATGCACCTCATAATTTGCACTGTACGTAGGAGGATCAACATGCAGTCCTACTGGACCAAAGCATACGTGCCCACACATGACACAACTATGGGGCACACAAATGTGTGGAGGCGAGGAGGATGTGTTAGCGCCACCAGATGCACTGCTACCATCAAAAGTAGGCTAAGCTAGTGACCCAACTTGAGAAACCAAAATGCTACTCAAAGAGTGAATAGCCGATATGGCCCATGATGTCACCTCACAAATGATATCTGGATGCTGCACTGGAGGTGGGGGATCAACAGGAGGAGGGGGGACATATGGGCCCTGGACTACTCTGATTGCCCCAAGTCTATTTTGGGGCATACCTAAACCCACACCCTGGAAAGGTTGGATGTCAAATTAGTTCACATGTTTTCCTAAAAAAAACTTAGCATACAATTTTTTGATGAAGTAGAAGGGGACATCGAGATTGTTGTTGGTTGGTTTGTCAAAAACCATCCACCAACGATCCCAAAATTTCTTCACAATACCATCATTTGTGCACCATTTAATAGAAAGTTTTTTTGGGGGGGGGTGATGCAGAGGCTAGAGGATATAGTTGAAATCTTGTAAACTAAAGTGGAATATGGACCCAAACCCCAACACTCCTATGGTGTTTCAAATGCTCAATATGCCTCAAGAGGCTCAAAACTTGTCTTCACCTTAGTCAGGTGTTTCCCCTGCCTCCACACACTTCAAAAAACTTCACTTAACATGTTCCAAAGGTTTTCAAACCATCAAACCTTCAATTGATATCAAAACCCAAATCTAGCCCTTCACTAGGCCTAGTTTCCTAGTAGCCTGCTGGGCTGTTTTTGGCTCTTTTCACACACATTTCCCAAAACATGGACCAATTTTATGACTGATTTAGATGAAAAATATAAACCTCTATCAACTCCCAAAATATTTCCTATGGCTGTTTTGGAACAAAGCCTTCAAAAAACCGCTGTCCTCATTCCCCAAGAGGGCTAATTAGGTCCACTTTGTGAAGGAAGTACCCTCCAAACTTACAACCAGATTAAACCCTTTTGTACAGTATTTAGTTGGGCTCCCAATCCAAGTATTTTCAAGGTTTTAAGTCTTGGTTGCACTCCTAAATATCCAAACACCAAAACTCTCCTTAAAATGGCTTAAAAACTAGGGCCTTCTTGTTCAAACCCCAAAACTCACTTCCAGAACTTCTCCTTCAATATTCACCATGAATTTACCATCCCCTAATTCTGTTTCACATAAAAATACTACCTCCTTAAGGTAGATCTTTTGCTGCTACAACTATGGCATCAAAACCATGTATTTTCCCAGTCAAAACCCATGGTGTACACCTGCAACTTCACATATCCAGCATGTTATAAGGGTTAGAAATGTATTATACATGTTAGGCAGAGCCTCTCCTATGAGAATTAGATTCTTACATCCATAGAAGGGCTCCAAATTGCATTTTGGGCCTTCAATGCCAATGAAACACTCAGAAAATTTAGGACAGCCAACACAAAATGATAATATCTGATCAAAACCTTCTATAAAATCATTCAAAACAATGTTTAATACTGATTCCTAAATTCCTTTAGCCTCCACCATGAACATACAACACTTCCCAATCAATAAACCATCAATAAAATCAAAGGAAAAGCAAGAAAAGACTAGTTTTTATTGATTTTACTGTTCTGTCCGTACTATGTCCGTACAGTACATCCAACCCAGCCAAAATGGCATTACAAAGCTTTATAAATCCTTCCTCTAACTTCCCAAACCGAAATCCAATTAGTTTGAGTGATTAGAGTGACAAAACAACTCATAAACCACTTTCCCTCCAAAACTGTAACTAGCCATTAAAATTCAAAATTTGAATTTCTAACTTTATTTCTAAAGCATTTCATCAACTAAAACCTATCCTAATCAAATTATTTTGACATGATATGACCATTAAAGCATATTAGAACCCTATTCAATCTATCTAGACTCCTAGGCATCATTTGCCCATTTACATAGCATTTTTGGTCCTAAGGCCTTTATCAGGACCTTTAGGATTTTTTACCTTAAAATCATATTGGTCATTACAAATGGCCATTATTGGCTTCAAAACATTCCAATTCACTTTCAAGGATGCTTTGGGGTCTTCATTCATGCTTTTAATCTTCTTGGTCTCATGTGGTCTCTTGGATGCTCTTGCATCAGGGGGTCTACGGGTTGACCAATGCAAGGATTCACAAACAATGTGGCAATAGCGGCTTTGGATATCTCGAGATCCTTGATCTCCTTATAGGACAAGCCATCTGCATATTGTTCCCTCATAGAATCTCACCACAAAAGAGCGACATTGTGCTCCTCAGTGATGGTTTCCATACTCTTTATGATCGATGTGAGGGGATCAAACATTGGGTTCAGGCGAGGGATCCTACGATAGAGATCTGCAATCCCCCTCAATTGGTTCAAATTTTGTGCAATTAAATCCTGAATTGAGGGGGGATTTGGCAAAGGAGGGTTTGGTTGTTGCCATTGTGGTTGATCAATGTTTTCACTGTTATCCCCCATTTTTAACCTAATTGAATTTAGTTAAAAAATTTGAACAATTTTGTATTTGATTTAAAAAAACCTATTTTTCATGAAAAAATCATATTTTCAATGAAAAAATAAATAAAAAATTTAAAAAAATACAAAAATTGAATGAAAATGATTGAAAACAATAAAAATCCTACCTTTTAATTTATTTTTTAGCAAATTTGGGTCAAATAACTGGATATTGGGTCCAACCAGATATCGGATTCTAAAAAATCGTGCAACCCGTGGGTTAAAAATAACTCATAGGTTGTCATAGTCCATTTATATTGTCTCAGAAAATCGGATATCCGATTTTTATACTTAAATTATTTTAAAATAACATTATATTATATAATAATATAATATTTTATAATCTAATATTATATTATATATTATGTATTATATAATATATAATATAATATAAAAGTAATTATTATTATTATTATTTTACAATTAATTAGTATCAAAATATTTTCACTGTTGAAGCAAAAGGGAGCGAGTTTTTGATGGGCGACAGAAGGCAACTTGGTGCATGGGAAGATGTGGCATGGGAGGATCTGCCACATGTGCCCCAATGGGTTTTTTCGAAGGGAAGATGGGAGGATATGACTCCGTAGATGATACAAGACAGGCAAAATGGGTTTTTTCACCCGATTTCGAGATACTTTCAAGGGTTTTTCAGGAATCATCACAGGCGGCAATGTCACATTAGAAGGTTTAATTCACAAGGTCAGGGTGGTAATGGTTTGGGAAAATATAATAATCATTTGAAATCTAGGAATCAGTGGGCCAATTACAATGGTGATAAGAGATCGTTTGCTCAAGTGGTGGGTTCTGGAAGCATGGAAACAACTAGGGCATCTGTTTCTTTGAAACCGGAGGGCGCATTGGAGATTCTAAACTTGAAGGCTTATAGCTTTGGCAAGGACAAGATGAATGCTGGTAATTTGACCCACTCTATTTCAGGTTTGGCAAAAGGTAAGGGGGATGATGGAGCCCCGACAAAAGAGGTATGGGTTCATGTTCCGTGTTTTGATTTTAGAGGATCTTTTGTGGCAGAGAGGGCTTATAGGTTACATTTTGTTGCACTCTTGGGTGAACTCTGGGGTCCTCAAACTAATTTGTCTAAGTTGCATTCTAAATTGAGGAAACGTTGGTCTGCATTGGTTTATTTTCAGTTATTATCTGCAAATTCCTTTGTATTTATTTTCAATTCCCCTCATTTTAGGGATGAAGTTCTTGCAAATCCGTTTCATTGGTTTGGCAATAATTTACTTATGTTACCTGCTTGGAAGCCTTTTATTGTCCTAGAATGGTCCAAATCTAAAAATATTCTGGTTTGGTTTGGGTTGCCTAAATTTCCCTTCGAATTCATGGATTTAGAAGTTTTGAAATCGATAGGAGATAATTTTGGGACATTTTTGACATCTAAATCTGATTTTGTGGAAGGGAAGGTTCTGGTAAAAATCTGTGTGTTGGTTAACCCTACTTTTGTGTGCCCGAATTCATGTAATATTAAGTTAAATGAGGGTATTTGGAAACAATCTATTGACAAGTTGGATAATGACCTTCTTCAAAATGCTATTGTTGTGGATGCCCCTTTGTTTTTGGAGTTTCGTAGTAATTCCAAAACTGTTACAAATGATAAGGGTGGTATTTATGTTCCTTTGAATCCCATTCCTGCTAAAACTCCTTCTCTCCATGTCTCTTTTGACTTTGATGATCAGCCAAGGGAGGGTCCTGAAGGGAACAATGCAGGTTAGTTTATCTATAACACTTCCTCTGATAAGGTGGAGGTTGTTTTGAACAATTTAAATCAGGTAGGTCCATAGGGGGTTAATATTTCTAAGCCTGTTAGTCAGGGACAATGTGTTAATCCTTGGCATTCTGGTCATAAAAGACCTTCCTCCCCCCAAGTTCCCATTACTTTTAATTTTATACAGGGGGGTGGGCTAGATGGTAAAATGGGTGATAAGGCTTCTGTTTCTTTAGAAGGGCCGGGTGTTCAAGTGAACATTAGAGAGCATAATGGGGTTGAAGGGGATAATTTTCCTATTAATCCTATTTCTTTAAGTCAAGATGATGCTCTCTTAATTCAGAAGGTAAAAAAATTAACATATAGTAAGCCTAATCTAGGTTATGGCAAGTCTCAGGAGCTTCCAATTATTTCTCTAGATGAACATATTGTTTAGTAAGTTGATAATCTACTCAATAGTAATAAGGATCAGTTAGATGAGGAGGTTTCAAATAGGGTTGTGTGTTCTATTGAGAATGATTTGAATTCAATTCATAAGAGTTTTCCTATTTCCCCTTCCTTTAACCCTTTCGAGGTTCTTAATAATGATGTTTCTTAGGATGTTTTAAATAAGGTGGAACCTCAAGGAATGGTGTCATCTCCTCTGTTAACTTCAGGAAAAATGTCATCCTCTCCTATAAGTCCCCCTATTGCTCAAGAAGAGATGAAATTCCCTATCCCATTTGTGTCACCCGGTAGGGTTAGACCTCCAAAAAACTGTAAAACTCAATTAGAAATTGATGCAGGTATTCAGCAAGTGTTGTCTGCTTCTCCTGGGGTTAAGAAGGATTCAACCTTGTCTTTGGATATGGGGAAAAACATTGGGCATCTCTCGAGTTCCATTAAGAAGAAAAAGAAATGCTTAAATAGTCCTTCAGTTACTAAATCTGTGGCTGTTAAGAGGAGTTTACATAAAAGTTTTGGGGAGAATACTTCATCCCCTAAGGATGGAAAGAGGGAAGTGTTGACCTCCCCTCAAGGGAAATGAGGACTATTTCTTGGAATGTTAGCCCCTAACAAGAGACGCTTGATCAGGTCTCAATTGGACTTGGTTAAGTGGGATATAGCTATGGTTCAAGAGACTAAGCTCTCTTTGGAGAATTCTAATTTTGTTTTTTCCTCTTGGAAGAGGTGGAAATTTTTTTCCTGTCTGGCTTCTGGGGCATCAAGGGGTTTGGCCTTGTTATGGAATGATTTTGTGGTAGATGTAGAACTGGTTGCTTCTGCTCCTAATTGGATGCTATCATTAGTGTCTAATAAAACTTCTATGCTCAAATTCTAGCTTTTCAATATTTATTGCCCCTCAAGTGTTTTGGCTAAATGCAGTCTATGGCAAGAACTTATAAGGGTGTCATCCCCCCTAAGGGATCATTCTTTTATTATTTTTTGGGGGGATTTTAATGCAAATTTGGATTCGGGTGAAAAGACAGGGGGTATTTTCCCTAATAAGAAATCTATGGATGACTTTAATGCTTTTATCTCTAATATGACTCTTTTTGACTATAAGCCAAATAATGGTATTTTTACTTGGACAAATATGAGGAAGGAATTCCTCTTAAATTGCAGAGAGATTGGACAGGTTTTTACTTTCTAACAATTGGTTTGACTTAGATATTGAGTTTTTTTCTTCTATCCTTTCAATCTCGAGGTCAGATCACTTTCCTGTCTCACTCTCTGTTATAGAAGATAGATCTACTCATAAGTTGCATTTTAAGTTTGAACCCATGTGGTTTAGGGACCCTTCTTTCCTGCCCCTTCTTTGGAAATGGTAGGGTGAGGCTCCATTCATAAGAGGTTCTAGAATGTTTCAGATTGTTAAGAAGCTCAGATTTTTAAAGAAAAAAATTAGGGAGTGGAATTCTCTGCATTTTAAGAACATCTTTGAGGAAAAGCAAAGGATTTTGGATATGATTGAAGCCTTGAATAGTCATATGATCTAGCATGGAATGGGTCCTAGGGTGTTTGATGAAATTAAGTCTCTCAGGAGTGAGTTAGAAGAAATTTTGGCAAGAGAGGAGGTATATTGGAGACAAAAATCTAGGGAGTTATGGTTATTTGATGGGGATAAAAATACAAAATTTTTCCATTCTTCCACTAAATTGAAAAGGGCTAGGAGTAGGATTACTTGTATTTAGGACTGTCATGGGAATATTCTTTCTGATTCGGATGATATTGCTAGTGAAGCAGTTAAGTTCTTTAAGAATTTACTTTCATAAGAAAATAATGATGTTACTAATAATATTACATCTAATATTCCCTCTTTAATCTCTTTAGATGACAACAAAATGTTAATGTCCCCTTTTTCATTAGATGAGGTTAGGGGGGCTGTTTTTGCTATGAATTCGGACAAGGCACCTGGGCCTGATGGATTCACTCCATTATTCTTTCAGAAATGTTGGGAATTTGTGGGATCAGATGTTCTTTTGGCCCTTGAGGAAGCAAGACGAAATAGGTCAGTTCTTAAGGAAATGAATACTACCTTGATAGTCATTATACCTAAGAAGGAGGACCCTAAAACTTTTGCAGATTTTTGTCCTATAGCTTTATGTAATACCCTCTACAAGATCTTCGCGAAAGTGATTTCTATGAGATTGGCTAAACTTTTACCGAAAATTATTTCTTTAGAGCAAGGAGGTTTTGTCCCAAAAAGGGAAACAACGGAGGGGGAAATAGTTGCACACAAGGTTCTTCATTCAATATCAGCTCAAAAATGTCTTGCCATGATTCTAAAGTTAGATATGATGAAGGCATATGACAGGGTCGAATGGAATGCATTAAAAGTTGTGTTGTCTAGGTTGGGTTTCTCAATGGCTTGGATAAAATGGATCATGTCATGCATCTCCTCGGCAAGATTCTCGATTCTTGTTAATGGGTCTCCTTGTGGGTTTTTTCATTCTTCTAGGGGTTTGAGACAAGGGGATCCCCTATCCCCTTTTTTGTTTATATTACTAGCTGAAACCTTGAGTTGGGCAATTAGAGAAGTTAGATTGAGTGGTTTATGGAGGGGTATTAAAATTCATAATTTTGATCAGAGGATTTCTCATTGCCTTTTTGCTGATGACACTCTATTGTTTAGCAATGCATCTTTGAATGAGGCTAGAACTATTAATAAAGTGATTAAGAATTGTAGTCACATAAATCTGTCCACTTAATTAAATGAATACTTAGTATTTATTTGATTATTTAACCATCAATTAATAATTAATTAAATTAATATTTAATTAATTCATCTTAACCCTTTTCTCCTATTAATTAAATAAATTATTCAATTTATTTGATTTAATTCACTTAACCAAATTCATACCATTAATTAAATAAATAAATCATATTTGTTTAATTAAATCTTCTCTCATATTTAAATAAATTAATATTTATTTAAATCCCCCAAAATCCCACCTCTCACATTTAAATAAATAAATCATTTATTTAAATCACCTTTATCCTCCACCCACTTGTATTTTCCTACAAAAGCAAGTTGCACAACTATTTTAAATAAATCATTTATTTAAATCACCTTTATCCTCCACCCACTTGCATTTTCCTACAAATGCAAGTTGCACAACTATTTTAAATAAATTATTTATTTAAAATCCTATTTATCCTCACCCACTTGAAACCTTTAATGGTTTCCCTTAAAGTCTTCAAACTTGATGGCTTTAAAGTCTTCAAACTTGATGGCTTCCTTCTATAGTCTTCTTAAGCCTTTAATGGTTTCCCTTAAAGTCTTCAAACTTGATGGCTTTGAAGTCTTCAAACTTAATGTCTTCCCTTAAAGTCTTCAAGCCTTTAATGGTTCCCCTCAAAGTCTTCAAGCATTTTAATGCTTTATCTTCCTTTTTTTCATTTAGATAAATTAATATTTATTTGAATATTTATCCAAATACAACTTGCACACATTTATTGAAATAAATGAATTTTTATTTTAAATAAAATCCTATTTTCCCTCACCCACCAAATCCACTTGCAAAATCTAATCCCCTTCTAGATTCTTCTAACCCCTTCCTAATTAGCCTAATCCATCCCCTAATTATTGTCACATTCCTAAGCAAAATGGAGTCACTTCTCAAAGCCTAAAAGTCTTTGATAACCATTAAAGGCTTCCAACCTTCAACCACTAAATGTCTCAAAGTCTTGGATAACCTTTGAAAGCTTCCAACCTTCAACCACTTAATCCACAAAGTCTTCAAAAACCATTAATGGTTAACCCAAACCCTCCTACATGGTTAAAACATTTGTTTTGACTCAACCTCTACCCAACCCAAGGGTCTCATCAAGCCTTTAATGCTTTGACCATGATTATCTCTTAATCATTTGCACAAAGGTTTATCCTTGCATTAACTCCTAATCTAGTGGGTAATCCTAATTTAGGCTTGACCCTTACCTTCTAGATAACCATGAGGTCTCCTCAGGCATTTAATGCCTCCAACCTCTTCTCTCAACCCAATCTTATGTTGACACTTGTCACCATGTTATTGGTGCAAATTGTGCACATGGATCCCCAACTTTCAAGCTTGACCCTTGATTAAACCTTTCAATCCTGGCCATCCATTGCTCCATTTTTCCTATAAATAGAGCCCATTCCTTCATAATCCAGATCCTGAAAACTTGTATGCATTTAGGCTATAGACATTTTTAGAGAGCATTTAGCATAGCATAACTAAAATCTTGTCTTTTTGGTAAAATCAATCATTTTAGCATCAATAGCATAGTATTTAGCTTTTCATTTCATATTTGAAGCTTAATATTAAATCTCAATCCTCCATAAGCATCCATAGTACAAAAAGCTGCTGAGAGCTACACTCATTTGGGACTTGGAGAGGAGAGGAACAAGGGAGGAGCAACTATGAGCATCTTGATTAGCTATTTCATTCTATGTTTATATGCTTTCTATTTTATGCTTAATATCTCTCTTGATATGCCTGTTTAGGATAATCTTTTGTTGCTAACACTAACGTTTGTTTCTTGTGCTCTTGTGTGTGTTGCCATCAAACAGATTTTCTAATCCTTTTTGCAGAGCATCAAGAATTATGCTTCATTTTCTGGTCAGAAGGTCAATAAGGACAAGTCTAAGATTTTCTTCTTAAATAATCACCTCTTGATTCAGGATAGGCTTCAAAATTTTTGGGGCTTCCAACTTGGGGATCTCCCTTGTAGCTATCTTGGGATCCCCTTTTTTGTTAAAAAAGATAAGGTGGGTTTTTGGGATAAAGTAATTTCAGGGATATCAAAGAAAACCCTGTCCTGGAACCACAAATGGCTTACTATGGCAGGGAAAATTGTTCTGATTAAGTCTGTGTTGAATGCGGTGCCAATTTACTTAATGTCAATTATCAAAGATCCAAAGTCTATTCTTGTTAGTTTGAAGGATGCTTTGAGATCCTTTCTTTGGAATAATAGTAAGGATGGGAAAAGTAGGATCCCCTTACTAGCTTGGGATAAAGTTTGTCTTCCAAAAGAGCTTGGTGGGTCAAGGATTAGAAGCTTGGAGAATCAAAATTTGGCCTTGGGGGCTAAGCTAGTTTGGAAATTGTATGATAAGCCAGATTCCCTTTGGGCTAAGATTATGTTTTCTAAGTATTTCAACAATGGGGCAAGAGAGAGTGTTTTTCGTGCTTCGAGTTTTCCCCATGGGTCGGCTATTTGGAATGTTTTGGTTAAATGTAGAAGTGTCTTGTTGCCTCACCTTTCTTGGGTTGTGCATAATGGTAGCAAAGTTAGAATTTGGGATGATGCTTGGAATGGTCATTTTCCTTTGGACTCCATTAGGGATTGGTCCCCATTGAAGTCAATCCTTTCTGCCAGATGGGGAGTTTTTTTGGCTGACTATTTTGATATTGAACAATGTGGTCATGTGAAGTTGGCTAAATGGAAATCAATTGACTATCTGAATGTTGACTTAAGTTTAAAAGTAGAATTTTGTAATATCCTTAAGAACAAAGTTGTCATCTTGTTTGAGAGGGAAGATGAGCTTATTTGGACTAAGAGTGTTTCAGGCAAATACCCTATGAAAGATGGGTATAATCCCCTTATGCCTGCTAAGGATTTGTCTTCCTAGCCCTATAAATTGTTCTAGCATTTGGCTTGCCTTCCTAAGGCAGGTGCATTTTATTGGCTTGTTGTACAAGATAGGGTTCTTACAGGAATGAGATTGGACAGGATGGGGTTGACTGCTATTTTTCCTTGTGTTTTGTGCAATAAGAATTTGGAATCTTCCTCTCACCTATTCCTTCATTGTGATTTTGATTTTGGGTGTTGGCAATGGTTGTTTGAGAAACTAGGCCTATGCTTTGTTATTGGATATGATCTTCTATCTCACTTTAGAGCTTGGCCTATGTTGTTTTCCTCATCTTTTTATACTTGTCTCTGGCTCATCTCTCCTTCGATTATCATTTGGAACATATGGTTAGAGAGAAATAATAGGATTTTTAGAAAGCAATCATCTTCGTTCTCTGACATTTTAACCAAGATTGAGGCTTCTATCTCAGAGGTGGCTCTGTCATACATACATAAAAAATTGGAGAATTTGACATCCTTCTCTCATTGGGATGATAGGATTACAAGGACCTGGAAATATCTCTCTACCATCCCTTCTCATGGGTCTATCGCAAAAGGTCTTATAACTATTAATAAGAGACTTGCTGCTAGATGGGATCCTCCTCCTCTGGGACATTTCAAGCTTCATTTTGATGGAGCTTCTAGGGGTAATCAAGGGCTGGCTGGTGCTGGTATGGCTATTTTTTACCATAAGGTAGTCTTGATAGAAGCTCAGTGTCATGCCCTTGGTTCCCAGTCAAACAATTTTGTTGAGTGCCAAGCTTTGTCTCTAGGGATTGATTTGGTTGTCTCTTTAGGGATTAAAAACCTATTAATTCAGGGGGATTCGATGGTCATTATTCAGAGTGTTTTGTTCAGTAAGATCAATTGTTGGCATTTGAAGTACATATTGGATCATATTTTGGAGAATTTATCATTCTTTGATACATTCTCGATATCGCATTGTTATAGAGAACTTAATAAGCTTGCAGACTTTTTGGCTAATATTGCAATTGACTCTGGTGCTCAATTTAAGAATATGGAGGTAAGTGACATTCCTCAAGATATTCTCCTAGGGTATTTGATCTAATCTAAGGATATTACATGGTCACTAATCGCTCATCGCACTGCTGGCATCTAAAGTATTGGTCGGACAAGAATACTTGCTCAGCTTGAATTGTTCAATTCCTTCTCCATGGTCCATTGTTATAGGGAAGCTAATAAGGTGGCAAAAGCATGACCTTGTACCTTGTTTGGTGATTATATTCAGGCACGCATCATATTGTAGTGTTGATGGCCTTTTTGGCCTTCATCACTTCATCATGTCTGCATTTTTGTGTGTAATCTCAGTCTGGGTATGAGTTTTTGCCTTTGTTGTTATTGGTTGGGACTTGTAGTGTGCGAGAGCATCTTATAATTATGCTCTGCACCGTTTACACACTTCAAATCTTCTTTGTGCTGAACTTTATTGCCATGTGGTTTTTTGTTTGTCTAAATCATGATGGCTATACGAGGTTTTTTGTTGTGCTGATTTCTTTATGATTGTACTTCAGTCCGGGGGCGTGCTTACAGTTTTAATGATTCACTTATCCTTATCTCTTGCGGTGGCAATTTATTGAGTTATTTTGTTTCATGTGGGAGATTTCATTCATGTGGCTATCTTGTTTTATGGTTTGGCATGCTTATGTTGATTTATGGCTATGAGTTTCATGCAGAAGTGGTCATCATTTTGTATGAAGGTGGCAGCCTCTGGTTGCTTTTTTGCATGAATGTCGTGGGTTTGTTTGAGATGATATTTATTGTTGTGTCCTTTGGTGGCCGAGCTTGTTCTCTCATAATGGCATTTGATCTCCTTATATTCTTGTGCTCTCTTTTGGTTTTGCATTATCCTTTTATGGAGTCTGTGGGCTATCGCATTTTGATGCCTCGCAAGCAGTATGACTTCCAATATTCTCATGTTTTTGATGAGGAAAAGCTTGGGCATCTATTTCAAGTGTATTCTCTGGATTTCTCTTTGGCTTTTCACAAGGTTTTGGGAAAGCGATGGTTGGTGGAGAATGCAGGTTGTTTTCTTGCTGAAATTGCATCTCATTTTCTCACTATTTGTATGGATGTGCTTCTGGATTTTGCTATGGTCAGGGCACTTTTTGATGCATACTTCCTCTCCAATTTCTACATTGTTGTTGATTTGGATAGTGCATTATCTTTTTATCATTTTGAATTCGGTAATTTTGAGTATGTTGGTTTCCTATCTCATTCTCAGTTATTATCTTTTGGTTGGTATGGGGATCTTCTTTCAATTATGAGAAATGGTTTGATCTCTAACCTATATGATAATACTTTGTTTTCTATGGTAGCTCTATTAGATCATGTATCACCAGATTGTTTGGCAGCAGTTGTAAATATATTTTCAGGTATCCACTTCCTCCTAGACTCAATGCACATTGTACTATCTTCGCCAACATCAATTATGCCTATTCAGATGGTGCCTCCTGTAGTTCTCAATGATGTTAATACCCCCCCTTCTTCCCCTCCATTGGAAAGCACTAGTTCATGGTATATGATTTCTTCATTGTAACTTTCTGAGATAGAGAAATTTTTGTACTCATTACAAGGGGTTGGGTTTTTGTTGGCCAACATGGCAATTTTGTAATATCGGGTGGGCTTCTATCTGGTTTTATGTATGAGGTAGACCGGAGGTTTTCTTTGTCTGGTTCTTTCCTACCGGTGCTCTTTGAACCAGGTTGTAAAAATTTATAATATTAATAAAATTTAGTGGTTTACCACTTTTATTTAAAAATATATATATAATATAATATAATAATATATTATATATTATATAATATGTAATATATAATATATTATTATATTCATTATATATTATATAATTTATTTTTTAATTTAAAATTACCTATAAAAATTGGATATCCGATTTTCTTAGGTGTTTACCGTGCCAAGGTGTATTGACACCCAAGCCAAGCAAAAAGTCAACATGGATTTTCGCGTTTTTAGGCGAGTGGAGGAGGCTATTTTTTCACATCGCCACTTTTTGGCCCCCCATGATCCTGCACTAACCCATATAATGTATAATATATAATATGTATAAAGTGAGGAGGGAGAGAGATAGAGAGAGATGCATATATATGAATCTAGAGAGAGGGAGAGAGGGTAATTAGAGGGGAGAGGGAAGTATCAACAAAGGGGGAGAGAGGAAAGAGGGAGAGGGTAATTGGGGAGAAGAGAGAATGAGAGATATTTAGGGGTAGTTAGGGTGTGGGAGGAAGAGTGGGAGAGGAGAAATTACTAACAAAGGGAGAGAGGGAGAAATGGGGAGAGAGGGTAATTAGGTGGAGGGGGAGAAGGGGGAGACAAAAGTATCAATAGAGAGAGAGAGAGAGAGAGAGAGAGAGAGAGAGAGAGAGAGAGAGAGAGAGAGAGAGAGAGAGAGAGAGAGATCTAAGAACGAAGGGAAGGGGGAGAGATCTAAGAACGAAGGGAAGGGGGAGAGATAGAGAGAAAGGAGAGGGTCCAGTAGCATAGTAGGAGAGGAGGGAGGTTGGGAGGGAAATAACTCAAGATAGAGGTACTATATAGGTAGAGATATTGAGAGAAAATGAGAGCTAGGTACATAGGTGTAAGGTGGGAGGGATAGCGAGAGAGGTAGATCTGTAGACAAAGGGAGAGTACAAGAGGAATATTTAGGGAAACATAATTAATTTAATATAAAATATTTTTGATATTATAAGAAGAATAACAAGGGTTTTGTCCCTATAACAACCATAGCCTGAAGGCATCTAAAATTAAATAGAAAAACTACAACATGTACCAGTAACAACAAAATTCACAAAAATTCAACAACAATAGCCATAACCATCTAGATATTAACCAAATTCTAGAGCATCAGATAATAAGAAACATATCATAATAAGATATTAAGTTTATCAAAGGAGCCAAACTCCTCTAAACAAAAACAACAAAAAGAAAGTCCCCTAAACAACTAGGCATTACTAGATTTTTTGACACCTTGGCCTATTTGTAGCAAGCCATTGTTCTAGTCCTCAATTAGGAACTTAAATATTTCCTAGTGAATTCATTCTTCTCTTTCAGCATCACCAAGAACCTTTTCCTTCGTTAAATAAAGAGAAGTTGCCGAACTATGCATAACCCTGAGGGAAAATTTGCAAATGATGCCCATATTTGATTCCAACTCAATGATCACGTCCTTAACTCTGCCTAGCTTCTCCCCCATATCCCTTAGTTATTTCTCAACCTTCTTACATCTCACACAACTCTCACCCACAATATTCATCTTCACATCTTCTTTCATGGCAATCTCCTCCAATTTTTCATCCCTAGACGGGTTCCCTTGCTCGACCCAACTATTGTTAACTAACTTCTTTGGGTTCTCATCCAAATTCTCTGGGTTCTCATCCAAATTCTCAAGGTTCTCATCCAAATGCTCCCCACCACCATTAGTATTCCCTTCATCCCCTTTTTCTTCAAACCTTTTCCCTACTCATCTTCCATAATACACCAACTTTAACCTCTTACCCTTCCTAGACTCACATGAGGTAAGTCTATTCGACTATCTCCTATCTTCATTCCTACTACTCTCCCTTTCCTCATCTTCCTCTTTACTCAACTAATCAACAATTGTTATCTTTTGCAGCTTGAGATCTTCCCTTTCTTCTTGCTGTTTGAGCCATTTTGGTTTTTGGATATATCTATTTCTGTGAATACCACAAAAGTAGAAGGGGTTCTAGGGGAAGCCATGAAAGAAACCTCTGAATGGGAAAATGTAATGTTTGGTCTAGGCACTAGGTGGACCAATTAGCAAGGGGGAAGCACTCATGGTAGGGGATTCCATAACCACAATGTTTCTGGGTGGACAAAGAGTAAGATGAAATGGATATAGCATGTAAATCAAACCCTGGTGCAAGGGCACCGACTTTTTACCTTTTTTTTTTAGATCTAGGGCCTCTTTTACAAAGTATTCGAAGGAGTGGAATAGATAGAAAGGGAAAGAAATGGTGTCATGGTTCCTAAAATTTTTTAGGAGTGGCATATGGTAGAAATAATAGAGTTTATGATGATCTTTGAGTCTAGTAAAATATTTCATTATTAAATATATTATTTTGCAGTGGTTGGGGATATCTTCTCTTGCATAACCACCTTGCAGCTTCACAAGGGCTTCCTTCCCACAAAATAACTGACTCAGACTTTCATTGCTTGCAACATGTCTCATTCTCTTCCACTTACTACCTTCCATAGAGAGGTTAGTCACCTGCGTGATCACTTTCTCACTAACCTTGAACAAGATACCACCCATAGTGACCCTCTTGTTCACCCAGGATGTAGCAAATTTAATGGACAATTCTTCATCAAATCCTTGCATCTGTTCAAGATAACCATTGAATCCCCATTCCATGCAAATGTGCCACACAATTTCAATATTTTTGAACTCATTCAACTTATCTAGCTTTGTATGCACAAGGTCTCCCCCCATTCTATGAGTAGAAATAGAGTTTTGTAGAAAAAACTAGAGAAACACAAGAGAAGATTGCAAAGGTTTTTCCAAAAGTGTCATAGTAAATGTAATGACAAGTTTTGAATAGGCCATCGAAGTCATAAATGCAGCCATATCTTCCCTTAATCCCTTGTGTGTGCCAATAACACAACATGCAAAGAGAAGTGATAATTGAATTGAAATCCAAAGGCTTTCTTTCCCTAGGGATTAACTTGTCATCATTACTCTATTTTCCACATGGTTCACTATAATGATGCCAATGCATCATATTGTAGCAACATAACACACGACACACAAAAGGTGGGTCCCAATCTATGTCAATTTGTGAGAGTTGCTAAAATGAGATTATTTGTGCCCTCTTCACCTAGGAGTCCACCTCACCTAATACCACTTCATCCAAAAATTGCTTTTTTCAAAATTTAAATTCTCTCATTGTCCCCATTCAAACTTGCAGCCCCTAGCCTAGCTTAATAGAAGCTACAAGAGATAGCTCCCCGAAATATGGAAACTATCCATTAGACTTAACAGACAGGTACTCTCCATGGATTATTTGAACATAATTGGGGAGGTTATCCTTCCTCCTCCAATATCTTCATCATTCAACTTGGAGGCCAAGCATTGCCAAGGCATGAGTAACCAAATTGCCATCCCTATATATGTGCCCAATTTCAAAGTACTCAAACCCCAGATTAAACTTGTGAATATCTCTGATTATCCCCTCAATGGAATAGTTAGTCTTGCATAACCCCTTAGTCGCATCAATTATAAGCTTTTAATCACCTTCAATGACTAAAGTCTTTAATCCAATTGAGAGGGAAACTTTGAGTCCCCAAAGTAAAGCCATCCCTTCAGCTTGGTTGTTTATATTACCCTTCAGATTCCCAACATACACTACCACCAATTCCCCCATGTGTATTCTTATAACTCCTCCCACAACAACCTCCCTTGTAGACTATCTCACAGCTCCATTGAAGTTCAACTTACACCACCCCAACTTAGGTGAAGTCAATTTAGTATTCCTTCTCAACAACCTTTTTAAATTGTCAAAATTGGCATATGAGAGAGGAAAGCCCCAACAAAAAGCAATTTTATCATCAAACAATGATGGGGGAAAGGAAGGACAAGCACACGAGATGGCAGAGAGGGTTTCTAGGAGGATTTTGGAAAAGGAACTAAAAACCACTTCAATAGGATTTCAATATCATAAAAAATCCTATTATTTATCTCTTTCCAAATGCTTCAGCCAAGATGGGGCAAGATCAACCTCCATAACTGTTTAATTAGAGGATTATGAGAGGGACCATGCCAACCCAAAACAAATTGCCATAGATCCCAATCCATAACCCAAGAAAAGTCCAGCTTTTGCAGCAACAAGTCCCAAAGAGTTCTAGTGAAGGTGCAAAGGAGTAAAAGGTGGGAAGGGCTTTCCTCCTCCTTCTTGTATAAGACACAATGATTCAAAAATTGAAATCCCCTTTTAGAAAGGTTGTCTTGGGTGAGGATCTTTTTATGAAGGGCGGTCCATGAAAAGAAGTTAATCGTGGGGATTAGTTGTTGATTCTAGACCTTTCTCCAATTCCCCAAGGGGCTGTCATCCTTTAGGAGAGAGTGATAAGCTACAAACTTAACCATGAACTCACCTACAGGGTTCAGTTTCCATATGAATTTATCCTCTATAGAAGAGGGGAATTTTGTATTGTTTAAGAAAATTTTGCAGCTCCCGAGCCATTTGCAGCAAAAGGGGTTGATGATGGAAACATTGTGAGATATCCCTCCAAGAAATAGCAGGGGATATATAGTCCAAGACTTGATTTCCAAAAAAATACATTGCATTATCACAAATGCTCAAGAAAGAATTATGCAGGACTAAGGGTTTGTCTTCAAACCAAGTATCCTCCCAAAAATGGATATTACCCCCATTCCTAATCAACTACAACAAGCTTGATTGAATGATGTTTCTTCATTTGAGAACATTATCCATATCGTAGAGCCAATAGGGAGCCCCTGAGTTGAAAAAGATTAATAAAAATTCATCTAATTAAGATATTTAGCACACATTATTCTACACCAATCAACTTTATTTTGGGCTAGTTTCCATCCAATTTTTGCCTGAGTGTCCTGTTCAGTAAAGGAAATTTCCTAATCCCTGGGCCCCCCATATATTTTGCACAAAAAACCTTATCTCAAATGACCAGGGCTATTCTCTTATTTTTCTCCATGCCCATCCATAAGAAAGTCTTTTGGATCCTTTCATTTTTTTCTGCCTTGGAACTTGAAATCTTAAACAAGGAGAGGAAGTAGATCAAGATGCATTGAAGGGAGGCAACAAGGAGTTGAATTTTATCTACACTACTCAGGAACTTGCCTTTCCAACCAACAAGATACTTTTTTATTCTTTCTAGGATTGTATTCTAGAAGGTATTTGATACCTCCTTAACCATGAGGGGTAACCCTAAATAGACCCCCAAGAGGATAACACTCTACCAACCGAGAATAGTCCTAATTTTATCCTAAATTTTCACTAGAGTGTTGAAGAAATAAATACTGATTTTATTGTAGTTAATGTACTTCCTTGAGGCTTCCACATACTGATTAATAAAGTACTTCCACTCCCTTGCCTCCACCACAAACTCAGCCCTAAACAAGATGGTATCATCAACAAATTGTTGCAAAATAGTTGGTAGTAGAGAAGAAGTAGGTTTAACCCCTTGAAGTCAACCATTTCTAATAAGTTTTAGAAAATTCCTCCCCATAACCTCCACCAAAATGATGAGAAAGTAAGGAGATAAGGGATCCCCTTGCCGAATACCTTTGGCAGCTCCAAAAGGTCCCCTAGGAATTCCATTATCCATCACTTCATATCTCATAGTAGTAACACGCTCCTTGATTAAAACAATTAGCTTATTCCTAAATCCTAGCTTCGTTAGGACTTTAAAAAGAAAGTCTCATTTAACTTTATCATAAGCCTTAGAAATGTCAAGCTTGACAACCATCCCTAGCAAGCAGCTCTTATCCATGAAATGGATAATTTGATGAGTGGTGACCACTGCATCAATGATCTACCTTCCTGGAATGAATCCCTTTTGATTGCAATTGATGAACCTCTCCAAGAAAGGCTTGATTCTATTAACTAGTATTTTAGAAAAAAGAAATTGTAAATAGTTTTGCACAAACTAATAGGTCTAAAGTCAGTTAGCCTCGAGGGATCTTGAATTTTAGGAACCAAAGCAATATAAAATTTATTTATATTTTTCAATAGCTTACCCATTTTGAAGAAGTCCTTAGCAGCCATGGTCACATTAAAGCTCACAGTGTCTGAAAACTCAAAAAAAAGATGAGGGCAAACCATTGGGACCTAGGGCTTTGTAGGCCCCCATAGAGAAAGCAACACTTCTAACCTCCTCGTCAGTGACTAGGTCCATGATTAGTGCATTGTCAGTCTCATCCAAAGCAGTAGGAAGACAATGGAGAAGTTGGTCCTCCAAAAGAAAATTATGAGTGGGTTGTTATCATTTAAAAAATCGTTACAATAGTAGTTAGATGTCATGATGTCCATCTAGGTATCATCCTTAATTTCTCAACCTAACTCATCTCTAAGGCTTAGAATCATATTCCTCCATCTATGTTTTCTTGTTGATCTATGAAAGAAGGCTGAATTCCTATCTCCTTCTCTCAACCACTAGATTCTAGATTTTTGCTTCTAGTAGATTTCCTCTTGTTTCAAGTTTTCCTTTCATTTTTCCCTCAAATCCTCCTCACTCCTATGGGTAGATTCAAATAAATCCACTTGTAAAATTCTCTCCTAAATAGCAACCAATCTTGCATTAATCTCTTTCTTTTTAGCAAAAATATTACCAAATGTGAACCAATTCCACCCCTTCACATTTTTCCTTATGAGGTTTTTGAGAAATTCTATACATCGGAGTTCCCTAAATAGGGATACTCTGTCATTCACTAATACAATCCTTAAACTCAAGATGTGTTGTCTACATGATTTCATAGTAGAAAGTGATTCGACATCTAATAGGTCTATTAAACCATTCCAGGAGAATGGGATTGTGGTCTGAAACCATTCAAGGGAGAGCATGAAGGGAGGCCCCAATTAGATGATGTTAGACAATTCAAATAAATGGAAGACAACTAAGAGAGGGGGGGGGGGGTGAATCAGTTGTCGCAAATTAGCAGAACATTTAGCAATAAAAACTTTAATATCAGAACCCAAAACATTAATACCGAAATTCTTAAACCAAATACCAGAATAGTAGTTAAACCAATTAAGCATAAATAGTAATCATAGAATAAATACCTTCCACATAACACCAAGATTTATACATGGAAAACTTGGTAAAGGGAAAAATCATAGTGGGAAGCCTACCAACAGTCAGATAATACGTTTGCAGTAAGTATGTGAACTACAATTGAGGGGCCTACAATTGCAGGAAGGCCAACAACCTATAGCGCACTTCTCATTACAAAAGGAGTCTCACTGACTACATAGAAGTCCAGACTACAATCTGGGAGAAGTGTTTGAACTGCAAAGATAGCATCTCCTATGCCTGAGTACAGTTCCAGTTAAGCTCAATACCAGAGGACAAAATCCTCTTACATAAACCCAACTCGATCTCCAATTATCGACCAAATCCTCTGCCTAAATGATATTGCATTATCTGCATATTACATATTCATATCCATTCCCTAACCTTATACCTATGATAATCTACAATAAGATCTTACATCATATATATACAAACCCTTGACCATGAACAATCAAGTCAGCCACCAAACAATAAACCAAATACATAATTAAAAAACATGTTGGCCTTAGACCAAAAAAATAATATCCAACATATAAGACATCCCAGAAACACATCAAGAGGACCAATCCACATGTTACATTAAGCTGATCCATAACCTAGATCAACTGGGACCCAATATAGGTCCACACGCTAAAGCAATGATCTCCATCCGCCAAGTCTTGAACATGTTCACCAATAACATCCTGAATCTCCACGAAAAGATGCACCAACACCACTTATGCATATCATCAAATATCTTCATCAAAAGCTCTATCGGTGAAACCCTTACAAGAACCACAAGCCAATCTTCCAAGCAAGCAGGATAGCATCCAATCACCAGACCAAAACCAACTTACTGAATATAAATATGAGTATCATGAATAATCCAATTCCATAACCAAATCATATTGGAGCCTACCAGATTATGTTGGATTCAAACCAACCAGAAACCACTCAACCTACCCGGACCAGAAGGGTGTCAGTAAAGCATCCAAACATCTAGTGTTGACATCAATGACAAAACATCATTGCACCACAGAATCAATTCATCCAAATGGCCAACAATCTCCCCCTTTGGCATTGATGGCAACACTAGATGTGAAAAACATCTAAGTATCAAGAAATTCCAAACAAGTCTCCCCCAATCGAAGACAACCAACAATCTCCTGCATAAAGATATAGCAATGAAGTTCTGAAACAAAGACCAAAATCCCCTTGTGAATGATATCTCTATAAAGCTCTAAATTATACATATATCTCTCCCCCTAATGTACACAACTCCTTAAGTTTTTCTTTTTCACATTAATATCTCCCCCCCTTTGACATCAATGCTAGAGATTTGACAAAAATATCAAAGAAAAAATATAAACCACTGAATCACAAGGCTAACTACTCCCCTTGAGCAGTAGCATCCCCAAATAAATTTGGAATGAGTAGTATCTCTGATAATGCATATCAGACTGGTGCCAAACCATATCAACCAAGTCTCTATCGGAGGGGCAAAAACTCCCAATCTATCTCTGAAGTACTCAAATGATTCCTTAGGAAAATGTTTAGTGAAGATATTTGCAATCTGCTCTTTAGTGTTCACATAAACCAGCCTAACTTCATTTTCTTCCTTCGTTTCCTTCAAAATGTTGTACTTGGTAGATATGTGCTTTGTTTTAGAATGAAATACCAGAATCTTTGATATATTAATAGCAATAAAGTTATCAAAGTGAATAACTACCGGTTCATTACAATCCACCTTTATATCCTTCAACATTTTCTTCATCCATATAACTTGTGTATAGTTAGTAACAACAACAACATACTCAGCTTCAGCAGTAGATAAAGAGGTACATGATTGCTTCTTGCTGATCCATGAAACTAGTTTCTTTCCAAGAAAGAAAGCTCCACCAGATGTACTTTTGTGGTCATCAACATCTCCAGCCCAATCAACATTTGTATATGCACATAAAGTAAATTCATCATGCTTAGGGTACCACAAACCATATTTTGATGTACCTTGTAAGTATCTAAAAATCCTTTTCACTGTACTCACATGATTTTTTCTAGGGTCACTCTGAAATCTTGATACAATACAAACAACATTCATTATGCCAGGACTAGTCTGAGTCAAATGAAGTAGACCTCCAACCATAGATTTATATCTTGTAGGATTTATCGGTGCAGAAACATCTTTCTTGTCAATTTATCACTTGTAATAATAGTAGTACTTACCAATTTAGAATCTCCCATACCAAATTTCTTCAATAACTCTCTAGCATACTTAGTTTGATAGATGAAAATACCTTTATCAGTTTGAGTAATATGCAAACCTAAGAAAAATTTCATCTCCCCAATCATAGACATCTCAAATTCATTCTTCATATTGTTAGCAAATTCCTTACACAACTTATCTTCACCTCCAAAAATGATGTCATCAACAAAGACCTCAATAATCAGTATATCATCATCAGTGATCTTATAATATAAATTACTGTCAGCATTACCCTTGGTAAAACCAAGCTTGAAAAGATATTTATCCAACCTTGCATACCAAGCTCTAGGTGCTTGTTTCAATCCATATAAAGCTTTCCTTAACCTGCAAACCATGTTTGTATCATCTGATAGTGAAAAACCATCAGGTTGCTCAATATAAAATTTCTCATAAATATCCCCATTCAAAAATGCACACTTAACATCCATCTGATAAACCTTGTAGTTTTTGTGGGCAACATAGGCAAGAAATAATCTTACAGCTTCAATCCTAGCTACAGGTGCAAAATTCTCTCCATAATCAATTCCTTCCTCCTAAGAATATCCTTTACAAACCAATCTAGCCTTATTACTTACAACTTGACCACCCTCAATCAATTTATTCCCAAAAACCCATTTAGTTCCTATAACATTCTTATTTTTAGGCTAGGGAACCAAAGTCCATGTGTTATTTTTCTCAATCTGATCTAATTCTTCTTCCATAGCTTTCAACCAATATTCATCTTTACATGCCTCAATTACTGATGCTAGTTCAACTTGAGAAATTAAACATACCTCATTAGTTGCCAATCTTCTTCTTGTCATTACTCCATTGTACGTATCCCCAATGATCTGATCTTCTAAATGATTCAATCTCACATACCTAGGAGTCTTTTGACTCTCTGTTCCTCTTCCTGGTTCTTCAGTTATTATAGAATTTTCTGATACTGCCGAAGTAACTAGTTCAAAACTTTGTTTCGGTAAAGGTGCCACATGTTTAGATATAATAATTTCCACCACCGGTTCCTTCTAATAAACTCTAATTTAACCTCTATTCATCTCGTCCACTTTGACATTAGCACTTTCCACAATTCTCTGTAATCTCTTGTTATAACATCTATATGCCTTGCTTTCATTAGAATAACCAAGAAATATGCCTTCATCACATCTAGGATCAAATTTGCCAATGGTATCATTTCTCCTGATATAAAATTTACTACCAAAGATTCTAAAACACTTAACTGTAGGTGTGTTGGTTAACATATTTGTCTTTCACATATTTCCCTTCTTTGATCTCTACATGCCTACTAATTGAAAAACAAAACCAGCCAACAGCTGGATAACTATTAAAATAGCTACCCTCTGTATATGGGTAAAACTCCCTTTAAAAAAAAAAATTTTCAATAAGCTTCAAGTTATCACAATTTTTTTGCACATGTTTTACCTGAAAGTAGTAAAGGCATACGAGTATTCATTTGTCAATACAAGATGAATATGACAATTATTTAAAATACAGATTTTCATCAAAGCTCACAGACTTTCATTTTTTAAACAACAAGATACATTTTTCAAAGTTTTTTTTGCACATTCACATATAATGAAAAGAAAGATAACAAATTGCAGATTTGAATCAAATATTCACAGAGATTAGCATTCAATATATTAAATACACAGATTCAATAAATAGAACTTGATGTAATTTCATTCACAGATCAAATTGTCCTTTTCAAAAAAAATACATAACACTGCAAAAGATAAAGCCCTTGTTATATCTCTATCAAAAAGTTTCAGACCTTTCTAAAGTATCAAAAACATAGTTATATAGCCACAACCTGGCCAACGGTTATAACGGGAAACACAAAAACCAACAATTTCCGCCCCGCAAAATTAGTGGAACCAACATTTAAATAGAAATAAAATTGTCTTGCAACTAACAAGTGAACATAACCTATCATCTACGAAAAACATTACTAAGCAGTTCTAGTAACTGCTTCTTTCTTCCAATCCACATGAGCAGTGGCAAAGTGTTGAATGGTTGTGTTATGAGGCAATCCCACATGTTCCATTTGCTACTTCCAGACCTCATTTTCCCTATGACCCTATGCAACTTTGTTGGAGTGACTATCGAGATGTCCAATGCATAAAAACATGAGCAATTCAATTTTAGCAATGACACTTAAGTCATCCGGAATTAGACCCTTAGCTTCTATCACATAATTAATTTTGCCTCTAAATGATTCTATTATAACCTCAACTGTTTCAAGGGTTCTTCCATCATCTTTCAGACATTTTATCCCAATGCACACAAGTTCATTTCTCATGGAAGTAACTAATTATGCAAGTTGATTTACCAACTTCATGAATTCCTCATAAGCCTATTTTATCAAGGAATTTCTCTATTCAATGTTCCTTTGACAAACATATAAAATGCTATCATCCAGGCCTACCACAGGTTTTTCAGCAAGAAACTTCATTACCCCATAACTCTGCACTTCTTGCATCTATGTTGCTTTTAATGCCCATTTAGCTTCCTCATTTTTCTAATTGATGATTTTGACCTCCAAATACTTCATCACTTGTATCGCCCCATCATATACTCTTCTTAAATTAATAAAGTATTCAGCACCGAACTTCAGAATTCTTTCTAACCACTCCATCATAGTTTCTGTGATCAACCTACATTTTTGTATTTGTTCTAGAGTCTTCTAATTTGCACGGGACTTAGGATCAAAAGACATTGGAATTTGTGACAAAGGTTGAGGGTTCAGATCATTAATTGCCTCAATATACTCTACCATCCTTCATAACATTTCTTTCATCTGATGTTTATCTTTCTCATCTTTCCAAGTCCTAGTTATGATCCTCTTTGTTGAAGCCTCAAGATGAAGAACATCTGTAGCTCGAGAAGCAGTTCCAATATTTACCTTTTCAATAGCAAATTCTTGAGCTGTAAGGTTTTCTATCTTTTCATCTATCAACAGATGTGCTATCTCTGCAATCTAGGTCCCACTATCTACATCAAAATCAATTTTTGACATAGTTTTTGACTTCTTCGCTTTAAGAGTTTTTCCCAGGCATTACTCATCATGTCCTCTACTGGAATTGAGGCTGGAATAATGTTTCTCTTCTTGTTTCTTAACATATTTTCTAACCATATTGGTCCTGAAGGAACTTGAGACTTATTTGGACCAGAACCTGTTTCTTTTCCATCCCCTATTATCATTGTAGTGACTGCATTAATGCCTCTTGCTCTTGTTGATTACTACTCTCATCAGCCAGGCCTTGTTGTTCTTTATTCAAATCAATTGAGGTGATATCCATCTCAAGGTCAACTATCACAATATCAATAGGTGAGGATCATGTTTTACCCCTTGCTTTGGAGTGGGTGATTCTGACAAAAGTTGACTCCTCTTTGCTTTGCACTGTCTTTTCTCTTTGTCCTCCTTTTCCCTATTTCTATGAATAACCTGCAACACAAGATAGAACAAGTGAATTAGATACCAGGACCTCATTGGGTGAGGTTGAATCTTTCCTTGAGCTTCTACTTAGTCTTCACTCTTTAAGACACTTTTCTATTCTTTGAATGATCGAGAATGCCCTGGTTTGAATCTGTTCTTCCTCATCTTTTTTCCAGTCAATCTCTAGTACCAGTCCTTGCTGCCTATCATCAAGAAATTAGAAATCAAGTGAATCATTTTCATCATCAACAATATTTGCAGTGTTCATCTTGAGACCATAATCCCTAATTTGTTGCACTGTGAGTCTTAAGTGAGCTCTTCTTCGAACCTCATACTCATCCACACAATCTGCCCAAAAGTCTTCTAGACTTGGTATATGCTGAAAATTCTCCCTGAATGTAAGGTGGGTCATTGCAAATCCTTTAATATCAAACTCAGTGTGGGGAAAATACAACTAAAAATTGAACTTTTTAAACTCTAATTCTAAATTTAAAACATCTGAAACACTGTTACAAGTGTAATATGTCAGTTCAATGGGAAAAGAAACCCTTATTTTGTGTTCTTTCCCATATTTCTTATCTATATGAGCAAGTTGCCTGCACACTTCAATTAACACTTGCCTGTCAAAGACATATCTTGGCAACTTGTAGGGTTCACCTTCAAAACCAGCAACCCTCAAATAAGTGAACCTGGAGAACTAAATATAAAAGCTGCCATATATGTTTATAAACTGCATGGCTTCCTCAGTTAATCTCTTATGAATATCTCATTTTAACTCAAACACTAACCTATCAAGAAAAATATTATGAACCTTGTAATAATTTTCAGTGACTCCATGTTGTTGTAAGTGTGAGTAATATTCATATATCCTCATGTCATTCTTCCAATTTTCATGATACAACCTACCCATTGATGGGTGCAAGCTAAATAGTATATGAGGTAAAAGGACATATAGAAATTTTTGTTACCAAAACAACTTAAACCCTCATGTATTGTTTCCGCAATTAACTCTGCCCAATCTATTTATTTCTTTTGACCAAAAATTACCTGAATAATGAAATACATTTAATCCTCCCAATAAAAGGCTATTTGATTTCCCCACATTCTATGTAGTAAATTGACTATATCCCTTACTTCTTGAATAAGATGCTCTTAGGTTAATGGGCTTGGCAGTCTTGAACCCCCCTTTTGAAATTTCAATAACCAATTTCTAGCAATGACACTCGTATAACATGACTTCTTCTCAAAGAAAACTCCTTGTGACTTACATACTATCCAGTCCTCATATTGCTCCTTCTCTGGTATTTACATTACGATAGTAATAACCTCCTGACTAATTGTAAGCAAAACCTTACCCTATGCGTCCCTTATACACCTCTCAACATGACCATATCTGCTCATAATTTCCAAAACTACTTCTGGACATGACACAACTGGAGGAAATGTTGCAGCTTCTACCAACCCACTGTGTAAAAATTTTTGCATTAAAGGGAAACTAGCAGAATTTTGTGCTCTTTCATGGAATTCCTCTAAGTCTACTGGCGGCATAAAAGTATCTGCTATGTCAGGAAAGGAGCAGACTAACCAAGACTTTTAGTTTGTTTGAGGTAGTTTTGGTCTCATTTTAGCTTTACAACTAGAAAATGCATAGCAGGAAGAATTGACTGAACTGACTGAAGTATCAAATAACACTTCCAATTTATGAAAAGTAACAGGAAAAGAAGAAGAACTTGAGCTCACCTTTCATGTAGAACTGATAATTCATAGAGTCGGAGGGATAAATACCGCCTGTGCTAATCTTCTACTTACCAAATTGGGCAAATGATAAAGGCAAGTAACTTGTTTTAAATAAAACGGATCATAGGGACTGGCCTAAAATATCGATCGCATGATTCGTCATGATTTGAAACTGCATACTCATCCATGCCAAAACATGTTGAAAAGATTAAATTATGACAGTTTATTAATAACAAGTCTTTTCCCTCCATATCCTTACTTGGAATGATTATTCCCTAGTACAGACTTTCATCACAATTTATTTTCTCGAGGTTCATCTTTTAAATCCAGAATATTTCCTACATGTTGACACTTCTTCACTTTATCTCCAAATTCATCGATCCTCGAACCTTGAACTTTGAATCCTTCGAAAATTAGTTCAAAGGTTCAAGTTCAAAACAACATTAGAGCAAAACATATGAACATGCCTAAGCTTACACATTATAAAACTTGACTTACACAAGACTTGCTTTGACATGTTGAACCGTGAACCTTGAACCACTAGAAAGGTTCAAGATTCAAGTTTAATGAACTATTACCACCAAGACCTTTAGCGCCTTATTAAAAACAAAGCCATTATACTACATACCGCACTTGAACTTGAACCTTGAACTTTTGAAAAGGTTCAAATGACGAGTTTAGTTCAAGAAAATTGCAAAGAGAAAATTTGAAGGATGCAAAAAGACATAATACAAGTGCGGACTAACATTGGCTTTGACTGGGGACTGGGACTATAAGGGACCAAGACATGAACTTAGAATCTCTTGTTATGCAAACAAGTCTTCGAAAAGAAAGGACCGAAACACAACAAAACAAAACCAACGACTAACTAAACACAAGAAAATTTTATGTACAAGACCTACAGAGGACTCTTGTTTACAATTGATATAATTTCAAATCTTGTCCATTATAGGATAGGGGAAGAACAATACCATCTAGATATGCAAGTTTAAATGAATTTGGCCCTTTTACCTCATGAATCAAGAACGGTCCTTTCCAAAGTGGTTCAAACTTTCCATGTGCCCCTTTTCGCTCCCTTCTATTGTCCCAAAGTAAAACTTGATCACCTTGCATAAATTTCCATGGCCTAGCCCATCTGTCAAATATTTTCTTGACCCGCATCTGATGATTTGTAATTCGATCAACCAATTTATCTCTTTCCTCTTCAATTCTCATTAAATGCATAATTCTCTTCTCCAAAGAATCTTGAAAATATGCATCCTCAATAACTGTTTGTAACTTTGAAGCTACAAGTTCCAAAGGAAGTGATAATTGAGCTCCCATGCCATACACCAATTCAAATGGTGACATTCCAATTTCTATTTTTGGGGTTGTGCGATCTACGCAAAGAGACTCATACAAATTTTTGTGCCAATCTTTGAAGTTCTCACTCACCAACTTCTGCATAATGTTAATCAGATTCTTATTGTTTGATTATGCCTGGCCATTACCTTGTGGATAATAATCTGAAGAGTGAGAAAGAGAAATTCCATGATCATAACAAAACATTGAGATCTCAGTGGAAGAGAAATTGGTTGCATTATCAGCCACAATTTTTTGATGAACCCCAAAACGAACCAGAATATTTTCATTGAGAAAATTACAAACAACCTCAAACGTTGTCTTCCTCACCGGAATGGCTTCAAACCATTTAGTAAAGTAATCAGTGGCCATCAATATGTGAGTATGTCCAACACTTGATGGAGGTGACAATGGACCTATAGAATCTAAACCCCACTATTTAAACGATTCATCAATAACTACAGGTCTGAGAGGTAATGTTGTAAGTTGTGGCTTCCCAGTGAATAATTTGCATTTTTTACACTTAGCTACCCAAGCATAAGAGTCCTTGAACATACCCGACTAATAATAACAACTCCTCGGGAATTTATAAGCAGTTATTGTTGATGAAAAATGACCACCATAGGCTTCATTATGAAAAGTTTTCAACAGTGACTCTTGAAGTGGCTTATCTACACAACACAAGAAAGTTCCATCCAACCCTTTCTTGTACAACACATCCTTAAAAATGACATATTTAGTGGCTTTTAATCTAAGATTTTACTTTTCTCTTGGAGAGAGATGCGTTGGACAATCTCCATAAGTCAAGTAATAAGCAACATCTACAAACCAAGTGTCTTGAAGTCCAACAAACAAAACCAAGGGTAATTCCTCATTCCTTTCACTCTTACTTTCTGCAATTAATTTGCATAGGCCTTGTCCTCTTACTAGTTTAGTTGGTTTGATATCTAGATTGAATTCCTGGATCTTGGACACCCATGAAGCTCTATTGTTCATCTTGATATCCTGTTGTGTTAGAATACTCTTAATAGTGGAGCGAGGCACGTATACTACTGCATGAGAATGAAGAATGTAGTACCTGAATTGTTTTACTGCTTTCACAATAGAAAAGGCCTACTTTTCCATCAGTGAATATTTCAATTCATGATTTTTCAATGGTACACTCGTGAATTCTATGAGAATTTCCTCATTGTCTTCATTTTTCTACAACATGATTCCCGACATAGTATGTTCTGAGGCATAGCAATAAATGATAAAGTTTTTTTTTTAAATCAGGATTAACCAGAGTAGGTGCATGTGCAATAGCTTCTTTTACTTCTTTGAAGCCTTTCTTTCCCTCATCACTCCACTTAAATACCTGCTTTTCACTCATCAGGTTCAAAATATACCGAGCGATCTCTGTGAAATCTAGGACAAATCTTCTCAAAAAATTAACCTGTCCAAAGAAAGACCTGACTCCATTTCTATTAGATGGTAAACTTAGTTGTTGGATTGCCTTCACCCTTTCAGGGTCTACTTTGACACCCTCTTTTGAAACAATGTGACCCAATAATTTGCCTTCGGTGACACCAAACACTAATTTTTTTGGATTCAAAGACACTCCATGCTCCCTGCAACTTTGTAATACATGCCTTAAGTCCCTTAGGTGATGTTTTCTTCTTTTTGAAAAGATTGTTAATTCATCAAGATATACGACAATTATTTTGTCCTTCAGGTGACCAAAAGAAAATTCCATGGCCCTCTGGAAAGTTGCTCCACCATTAATTAGACCAAATGGCATCCTATTGTATGCGAAGGTACCCCAGGGGGTAATGAAAGTTGTTTTATGGTGGTCTTTCTCTACAACACTAATCTGGTTATAACCAGAAAAGCCATCAAGCATGGACATCATTTCTAAACTTGAGACTGTTTGTAGAATATGATCCATTGCAGGCAATGGATAGTTGTCTTTCAGGCTGGCCTAATTCAAATTTCTGAAGTCCACACATATCCTTATCTCTCCATTCTTCTTATAAACATGAACTATATTAGCTACCCAAGTAGAATGATGAATAGGATAAATAATCTTATCTTTTAACATCTTATCTACCTCTTTAAAAATGGCTCCAATAACTTTGGGGTTAAAATTCCTTAGTTTCTACCAAAATAGGCTTGTTCTAGGCTTCAAAGGAATATGATGTTGAAGATTTCCTTCTCTGAATTTTTTTAAGTCATCATAATTCCAGGCAAACACTTCTCTGAATTCCATCAAGAGACTTATGAACCTTCTCTTTTCTTCGGGCGTACAACATTTTCCTAAATTGACATGCTTAGGATCCTTCTCTATTCCAATATTAATTCTTTCATATCCACCTGCATCATGAGTTGTAGGAATTCGCTCATCCTCCTTTTTCCTAAAAGCATTATAGCGATCAAAGAGACATTCTAAAGAGACTAAATGTTTAGGAATCTTATTTCCTTTTAGCTATATTACTCCATCATTTGTCTCTTGATCTGGTTCTGGAGAAAACTCATTGCACTCAACCTCTGATCCTTCGAAAAAGGTGGCAGTGAACATTTCTACGCAATGCAAGAAATTCTTAATTTGCTTGTCATTTTCAAAGACCTTCCAAAATTCCAGATTATTAGGTATACTTGGTTGATAAATCAACTCCACTCGGTAAGTATCATCTATGAACTCAGGATGAGGGACTAGAAGAAAAGCTGATACTGCTAAAGAATCAGCTTTATAATTTTGCTCCTTGGGAATGGCCTCAATAGAGAAAGAATCAAAACCTTCAATTTCATCCCACACTCTATTCCTGTAATACCGCAACCTCTCATTCTTGACATTAAGCAACCCTCTAACTTGCTTCACAATCAACTCAGCATCACCCTTGGCCTGTAACAGCTGAACTCCCAATTTATTTGCCTTACAGAGTCCTAATAATAGAGCTTCATACTCAACATTATTATTTGTGTTCTTAAACTCCAAATTGAAAGAAAAAGGAATATATTTTCTAGAAGGGGGAATATGAACAACTCCTGGTCCTGAGCCAAATATAGAAAACTCCCATCGAACTCCATAACCCAAACTTCATTAGTTTCTTCCAATCGGGAAGCAGAGGCTATAACTTCATTATCAGACAAAATCATGTAATTACCAAAATCACATTCTTGGTACAAAATTTGTGCTTTAGGATCATCAGATGGAAAGACAATAAATTTAGACTTAGGTTCTAGTTGTAGGATGACCTGCCTTTTCCCTATGGGAATAGTGGCTTGAGACCAATCAATCTTTATTTCTCCACCTAAATCTTTACAAAAGGTACGACTAAGCAACATGCCATAGCTTGCTGGGATATCGGCTACTAGAATAGTCAATTTAGCTCTTTTATCAGGGTGAACAAAAAGAGCTACTTAGGCATCTTTAATTTGTCCTAACAGAGGAATTTTCTTGGAGTCCATGGAGTAACACCTACGAAAGGTTTTTGTCAAGGATAATCCCAAAGCTTTGGCAATGGCAGATGGCATGACATTATCCGAGGCAGCAGAATCAATGATACAATTATTCAATTTGTGTCCATTTATGAACAAGGACACATAAAAAGGATCAAGTTTAGCTTCAAGGATAGGCTCCGCTTCATCAATTTGATGAGCAACAATTTTAGGTGAAACTTTAGGAATGACAGGACAAATCGACATTTCTTCTTTTGAGAGATATGTACAATTACTTGGCTGTTGAGTAACCTCTTCTTGTACATAAGCATTATTTCCTTTCACAAATTTAACTAATCTATCCAATTATTTAGGGTTCAATTTTAGATATTCAGCTGGTGTAATTTGAATTCGAGAAGATTTACAAAATTCGACAATATCAAAAGAACTTTCTGCATCTATAGGTTTTAGCAACTGCATCTCTTGAGCCCATAAATCATTATTATGGGAACGAGAAGGGATCTCTTTACCTTTGAAATTTCTAGCCGAGGATGAAGAAGCACTATGGGATTTAATATTTTATTGATTTCTAGTCAGTACAACACATGAAGGATACTCCAAGGTAACCAAAATGTCACCTCCTCTTTCTCAATCAGACTCGTACTGCAGGAAGTGGATTTCAGAGTCGCCAGGCTGCCTAGAAGATTCTTCTTCACTTACTTCACTCAGTACCTCCTTAGAACCAATCAACTGAGAATAACATACCATTTCCAGGTAGGAACTTCCATCATGGTCATTAGTGATAAGTTGAGACTTTGTCATGTTTTTATCATCAAAACTCTTAATTTTTTGACATCTTTTGTTTGCATAGTAGTAGTGATGTATTGTAAATTGACTATATGTATTCCATGTGTTAAACTTGAACTTACGAAATCATGTTTGAACTTTGTCAGTCTATTCCTGCAGCCATGCCATTTATTCCTGTAGCCATGTCATTTGTTCCTGTTGCCATGCAGATTATTTAGGGTAATATCATATGTGAATTAATAGATTTGTTAATTAAATAAAATGCGCATGTATGTCCTTGTATGTTGTTTTTGTTGTAGTGCAAGTAATAAATGATGTCATGGTGGATATTCTCCTATCGTGCTTGATGAAGGAAAGATTACTTAAGAGATAACTGAAGATCAAATTGAAGAGGAGCTGAGCAAGCGCAAGGTACGAAATAGGCGGAGTAGTCAAGCGACACTACCAATGTCTAACTTCAATGGGCATTGAATTTGCAAACACCGCCATGACATGCAAAGACTGTGGTTTAGTTTAGATCCACGTTTCCTCCAACCAAACTCTAGTTATCTTCTTTATCGGTCAATCATCCGCCTCTTCTTCTGGGTGTGATTTGTGTTGTCTATTGTAGTTGATCTTCTGTTTAATAATAAGCTCTTATTTTTGAATAGAAAAGAATACAACAGAGGATTTTTTATAATCATTCTTGAGTTTCTTTTCAAAATATGTAATCACTTTTTCGGGAAGTAATGAATAAAATTATGTTGTTCTGGTCTGTTAAAAGTAGATTTTTGGAAGCTTGGTATCACTCATCCAAGGGGGCCCACTTGGTGAGTGATCTTGTGTGTGTTCATTAAAATTAGTTTTCTTTCTTTAGTCATAGTAGAAGTTCTTGCTTAGATTGTTCCTGCAGCCACTAGAAATAGATCCACTGACTATTCCTGCAGCCAAGCTAGATTAGAGTAATTTCCGTTATCCATATTAGATCTTTCCAGCATTGCTTTTATGAATATTATGCAGAATTTTTTCCTGTAGCCTTTCCATAATTTTTATTTTTGCCCTCCCTTTTTGCATAATGTTAGTTGTTGTAGTAATGCAGAATAGCTATTGAAGGAACTTAGTGCATATATAGTGCAAACCCATTTCAAGTATTACATCCCTGGGTTGACAATCAAATGAGCACTAGCCATGAAAATAGTAACTTTAACAGATGAATTTCCAAACTTCGGGTTGAGACTTCAATTAGAGCTATTATTCTTATTGTTGGGGTGGACATTTTTGGTATCGTTGTTGGGGATGGTGTCAAACTAAGAACCTCCTATGGTTATTATTCTTTTCAGCTTTCACTTAATTGTTTTTTTTTTGGTATACCTAATTGTTTGAAAAAATTCATGAATCTACATGCATAGAAGAAGAAGAGATGCTAGAGGTATATTTCTTCCCACTCATTCTAATCATGCAGAAGATAATTTCCCAGATATAAATCCTTTTGTTGAACTTTCCCAAACCCCATAGAATTTGAACCACCCTAAATTTGAATTTCCGGAAGGTGGTCTTCAATTCCTCTTTGGTATTCAAGAAGAAGAATTTCCTATAGTAACAACCCCCACAAGTCCAATGCAAGGGAACCCACCTCCTAGTGGAAATAACCCACCACCACACCAGGCCCAACATTTGAGTTCCCCATATCTGATCAACATGATAATGCTAATCTCAAGAACATTCCAACTTCTTCACTCCCTAAATTCTATGGATTGGTGACAGAGAATCCAAACACATTTCTGTTTGAGTTTGATATTCTCTGTAGGAGTTTTGACTATACTACAGATGCCCATAGAGTCAAAAAATTTCCTGCCACCTTGAAGGAGTCATCCTTGAGATGGTTTATGAGCTTGGGTAGTAGCACAATCAATACATGGGATGAGATGAAATGGTTGTTTCTTGCAAAATACAAAGATTATTGTAGAGGTACTGATCATCATGGGGATGATATCTTTAGAATGACACAAACTGGAGATAAGAGTCTTGAAGATTATCTGGAAAGGTTCCTGCTTAGTGTCAAAAAGTCCAAGCATAGTACTCTCAATGAAGATTCCCTCAAGTTGATATTTTTGAGGGGAATCAATGATAAATGCACTGATTCTTTGGATCTCATTGGAGGAGGTGACATTACACAGTCCACTTGGGCTGAAATAGGACAAATTTGCAAGAAGTATTCCAAATCTGCTTCTAAGAAGAACATGCATTTTAAACTAGGAGCACCATCATCAGCATCTGGAACTGGAGTTTCTAGATTGGAACTTAGTCATTTGTTAAAGGACTTTAAGGAGGATATTATAAATAATATTGCTACCCAGTTGGATACACTTGCAACTAAGAAGAAGCATGAAGAAGTTGATGCATTTCTTGCAGAATTCTGCCCTCATTGTAAACAACAAAATAAGGATTGTAGATGTAAAATGGTTGCAAATGTGGAGGTACCTGACTTCAAGCCAATTCAAGGTGAGGATGAGCAAGTCTTCTATGTTGCTCAAAGAAGACCAAATTTCCAAAGACAAGGTATGCCTCCAGATCCACTTTCTTTTTCTGGTTATAGTGGAAATTCTTATGCACCAAATGGCCAATGGCAATCACCATATTCTCAAAATTTTGGTAATTATCAAAATTGGTATGGTTCTCAAGGCCAAGGGCACCATTTGGTGGCAGCAGCCACAAGGGAACTGGTACCCACCTCAGGGCCAAGGAAACTAGTTTCAAGGGAATTGGCAACCTACTTCTCAATGGAGGGGGAGTCAGCCATGGAATGCCCAATCTTCTAGTTATCAGCCACCTTTCTAGCAGCCACAGCCTCCCACACTAATGTCTCCTCCTGCAGCCACAATTGTACCACCTAAACCAATGTAGTTGCCTACTCAACCGCTGCCAAATCCTAATATTAAGTCTCAACAACAACCACAAGCTTATTCAGCTAATCTTAATCAATACCCAACCTATTCTTTATCTCTAAATGATATTCACCTCCGATCTAAGACAACTCTGCCTAATCCCTCTCATCCAGTTATCACTGAGGTACAAGAGGAGCAAGAAATCTCTAATCCAGCAGATACAATACCTCAGAACTAAATATTACAACCATTTCCCCACAGATTGCAAGAAAAGAAAGTTCCCATAGAACAACAACAAAGCTTTGATATTATAGATCAACTGAAGCATATTTATGTTAAAATTCCATTGTTGCAAGAAATAAAAGATGTTCCCATATATGGTAAGGCACTGAGAGAAGCATGTCTAAAAAAACTTGGCAGGAAGAAAAAGGATCCACAAACAATGCATGTTATGGGTCAACTGGCAGATATTATGTTAGGCAAGATTGCCATTCCAAAATATTCTGATCCAGGTAGTCTTGTTGTGAGTATAGTCATTAATGGCAATCAAATAAAAAATGTTTTGATTGATTTAGGGGCACCCATTAATGTGATGACAAGGGAAGTAATGAAAAAGCTTGAAATCACTATTTTAAGGCCTACACCCATAGTTCTACAGTGAGACCTGATGGTATCATTGAGGATGTAGTAGTTATTTTGGATTCTTGGGAATACCCTGCAGACTTTATGATTTTATCTCCAAAAGCAACATTGGGAGGATATCCGGTGATTTTGGGTAGACCTTGGCTTGCCACAACTAATGCATATATTGGATGTAGATTAGGGGATATGACTATTTCAAATGGGCGTTCTACAAAAACATTAGCCTTGTATTCTCTAGCACAACCCCAGCTTGAACAACAACCCCAGCTTGAACAACAACAAGCTATTTGGCCTATTTTGGGAGAAGAATCTGAGGGAGTTGACTCTATTAATCACCTTATGATGATTAATCGAGGGCCATTCATGCAATTACATGATGAGGAATCAATTCTTTATAAAATCCTAATAAATGAATTAATAGAAGAGCAAGAATTGCAAGAATTAGTTCCGAATATTGCAGGTTTGGACTTTCCTGCAGCCACTGATATATTGCATACTTTGTTGCCGCAGGAAGTATCTTCTTCTCATTTTTCTGATATGAACCAGATTGATCTTACTATTAAGATAGAAGTGGAGTTTAATAAATGTTTGAATATCAATAGAGATCTATTAGATACTCAAAAAGAGGCCCTTGTGGACTTGCTGAAATTTCATAAAAATGTTTTTGCATGGGATTACAAGGATATGCATGGGATAGATCCAACAATTTGCACCCACCGTATTTATATAAAGGAAGAGTGTTGCTCACTTAGACAGCCTCAAAGAAGAATAAATCCTGCCTTAAAAGAGAGAGTTAAAGAAGAGTTGCAAAAGTTGTTAAAAGCTGGGGTTATCTATACTATCTCTGACAACCAATGGGTATCACCTCTGGTCATAGTCCCTAAGAAAGGAGGAAACTAGAGGGTATGTGTTGATTATAGAGCCCTGAACTTAGCAACAAGAAAAGATCATTTTCCATTACCATTTGTGGATCAGGTATTGGATTCCTTGGCTGGTAAAAGATACTTTTCATTCCTTGATGGATTTAGTGGTTACAATCAGATCTAGATAGCCCCGGAGGATCAAGAGAAGACAACATTTACTTGTCCATGGGGCATGTATACATATTTTGTTCTTCCTTTTGGGTTGTGTAATGCTCCAACCACTTTTGAAAGAGTAGTGATCAGTATCTTTTCTGATATTTCTCAAGACATTATGGAAATCTATATGGATGACTTTACAACTTATGGTTCTGAATTTGAGCAAGCATTGGGTAATATGTAAAAAGTTTTGCAGCAATGTGAAGACTACAATTTGTCATTAAATAGTGAGAAATGTTTCATCATGATGCAAGAGGGAATAGTCCTTGGTCATCATATCTCTATAGAAGGCATCCAGGTGGATCCAACAAAAATTGAGGTCATTCATCATATCAATGACCCTATGAAGCAAAAAGATGTAAGAAGTTTTCTTGGTCATGCTAGATACTATAGATATGGAATTTAAATGGACCCCAACATGCAATAAAGCTTTCTTAAAGCTTAAGCATGCTTTGACTCAAGCACTAGTTCTTAAAGGCCCAAATTGGTCTCTACCATTCCAAATCCATACAGATGCATCTAATTATGCAATAGGAGCAATGTTAGGACAGAAAATTGACAAATTAGAAAATGCAATATATTATATTAGCAAGAACTTACAGGGACTTGAGTTGAATTACACAGTCACTGAAAAGGAAATGCTAGCTGTTATATATGCACTTAACAAATTTAGGCACTATATCACGGGATATCCCATATTTATGCATACAGATCATACTGCAATCAGATATCTCATAAATAACCCATCAATTACTGGTATATTAGCTCCCTAGTTATTGTTGATGCGGGAATTTAATATCACAGTTGTTGATAAAACAAGGAAGTCTAATGTGGTTGCAGACTATCTTTCAAGACTTCAATTACAAGAAGATTCTATAGTGATAGATGATGCTTTTCCAGATGCATTTATTTCTCATCCAAGCTCACACTCCTTGGTATGTTGATATCGCCAACTATTTAGCTACTGCTAAGATGCCAATTTATTTCTCTCCTAAGGAAAGAAGGTTGCTAGTTGAAAAAAATTTTAACTTCTCATGGATTGTTGATTGTTTGTTTTACACTAGACATGACCAAGTCATGAGAAGATGTGTGAGAGAAGATGAAATGTATGACATCTTGCATGCATGTCATGATGAGCCATGTGGAGGCCATTTTACTGCCAAAAGAACAACACTGAAAATACTCAATACAAGATACTATTGGCCCACATTACATAAGGATGAAGCACAATACACACGAAAATGTGACAGATGCCAGCAAATGGGAAGACCTACAAAATCTAATGAGATGCCACTATATCCACAAATATCAGTTGCACCATTTGATAAGTGGGGATTAGATTTTGTTGGCCCAATTGATCCACCTTCTAATGGTAAATCCTATATTTTGGTATGTACAGACTATGTAACAAAATGGGTGGAAGCTTGTGCCATGACACATGTAAGAGATAATAAGGTGGCTGCGTTTCTTTATGAAGAGATATTTACAAGATATGGAGTACCAAGGGAAATTGTCTCAGATCGGGGACCTCAATTTACTTCAACATTGATAACAACTTTGGTCAATGAATACAATATAAGGCATAGAAAATCTACTCCATATCATCCACAAGCTAATGGACAAGTAGAAGATACAAATAGGGAGCTTGAGGCTATTCTTACAAAAATAGTATTTGTTCATAAAAAAGACTGGTCTCATAGACTTTCAAAAGCAATTTGGGCATATAGAACAACTTGGAAAACACCAATTGATTTTACACCTTTTGAGATGGTTTATAACAAAACAACAATGATGCCTATTGAATTTGAGCATAAAACTTTGAGGACAACTTTGCAATTAAATATGACATTATCTGAAGCACGAAAAGAATGTATTCAACAATTGAATGCTCTAGATGAATGGATGAAAATAGTTGTTCAACAGATAGAACTAATTCAAAATCAAAGAGCAAAGTGGCATGATAAATATATCAAGGAAAAGAAGTTCAAAGCTAGTGACTAGGCACTACTATATGATTCTAGATATAAAGATGTTATGGGGAAACTGCAAACTAGGTGGTTAGGTCTGTATGAGATAGAATAAGTTTTCAATAATGGAGCTATTCATTTGTCCACAATTGATCATGTTCGATTTAAACTCTTGGTGAATGGTCACCGACAGCGTCTATATCATAAGCCAACCACTAAAGAGGAGTTCCTACAACAATTTGCCCAATAGGATGAAACAAAGGTTCCTACAGTAACTGACAATGATCCTGTAGCAACTCATCAGCTTCCTCCTGTAACTGAGAAAGGTAATAAAGGTAAAGTTCCTACAGCCTCTATAGTGAACATGCTTGCCGATTCACAATAAAATATTTCCATATCTTATGGGAATATTCTTCTCTGTAAATAAAATTACATCCACGTCATTCCATCCCATGTTCTTACCTGTCATTTCACTTCATTTCGTCATCATTTTTCGTATGACTGTAGGTATGTATATATTGTGTTTTGTTTTAATTATGCATTTATTATTTCATTATGATTATACCCCTTTTTAAATCTACTCCGCTCCTCGAAATCTTGTCAGCTTGTGTGGACACGTGCTAGGTTAAGTTGGGGGGGTGCTTTATGGTTCAGTTTCCAAAGTTATTGATTATCTATCCTTTTTGGTACTTTGAATTGATTTTTGCAATCATTGTTTATCATGCTATTATTTCACGCAAGGGAATAATAAATTTTGCTGCCAAAATTGAGATATGTATAGAAATTTCAATTTAGTAAGTCTGTTGGATATTCTGGTCTTCTGTTTCTCAGCTGCAGAGTGTTCAATACTAGCAGAGTAAGAGATGGGTGGTGATCCAATTCACCATGAGCCAATAGTTCATGAAGTGTTGCTATAGGATGCTCTTTGTGAGCATTATTTTAGACACCATAGCTAGCTAGATTACTTCTTGAAAATTAGAGATTATAACGAAGAAATTGCTGCAGAATTTATGCATTCCTTCAATGAAGGAGAAGCTACAGTTAAAGGCTTCAAGGTTATTGCTATGGAGCAGCGAATAGCAGAAGTAACGGGTTTGCCATAGGAAGGGGAACTATTTCCAGAATCAAAAGATGCAAGGAGCGCCAGAGTAGAGTTCACAATTCCCATGGATGGACCCCTAATGGTGGACAAACAAGGAACTAGAAGGGTTTCCCTGCTAGCAGAGTGGCCTCAGGTAGCTTTGTATGTTAGGAAGTACATTACATGTGAGGGGCTATATTAAAATCTACATTCACCGCATTTTAAATTACTTAGTCACTTACAGCATGGCCGGAGAGTGAATGTCCCTAATTTCTTATACCACCTCATTTCTACAAGCACTAAGGAGACACGGAAAAATGGAAATCGCTTCGTTAGCCATCATGGATTGGTTAAACTGCTTGTACAACGGTCTCTGAGAGATGTTTCACAAATAGAATGGGGAGTATTTGAGGATATAATGCAGTTTAGGGTTGAAGATGCCCCTATTGCAGAGAACTTGCCGGTTGAAGAAGAAAATGTTGCAGAACCCTCTTCCCTCGTAGTTGCTGCAGATGATGATTTGCTTGTTGCTGAAGGAGCCACGATTATTTTGGAGGAAGAGATGACTGAAGCAAATGTGGAACAACCCTCTACTTCTCTTCAAAGAGATTCACTAATTCCTAGAAGAAAATGGAAGGAGTTGGAAAGGGATGAAATAGATGAAGAACCTATGGCCCAGCCACAGGAAACTCAAATTCCTCTTGCAGCTAAGAGGCGTAGGACAAAAAGAAAAACTCCTGCAACAACTGAAGCAACTCCTGCAACCATTCCAAAGGTTTATGTTAGAAGAACATGTAGTAGGACACAAAAGGCTCATCCTGCAGGTGATCCAGTAGAGGTTATTACGGTAGAAACTTCGGAAGAAGGAAGCCTTGCAGACATTGAAATGCAAGAAAAAGGAAGCCCTGTGGATGATGAAATCCAAGTAGAAGTTGATGAGGATAGACTAGCAAATCTTGCTTTTGTGGCACAATAGCTTGAAAAAACTGTTGGAAATATTTCACAGCAGCCTGAAGAGGTTGTTGGGAGACACTTTACAGCAACCTGAGGAAAATGTTGGAGAGATGCCAGCACAGATTGAGGAGATCCCATGGCCTAAGGTAACACCTATTAGACCTCCTTCATCCCTAAGCAGTTTATCTATTTCTTTAACATTTTATAGAAAATGGGAAATGGAGAGGGATAGGTTGCAAGGGATTATTGATAAACAACATAAAGAAATTGAAAAGAGGGATAACAAAATTGAGGAATTAGAGGCTAAAGTGGAAATAATTGCTGGTATGGTTCCCGAGTTTATGCAATGTAGGTCACCTCCAAGGGTTTATGCAGCGCACTTAAAGGAGCAATATTTGAACTTTAAATTGAACCACATTATTAGGGACCTTAGCCCCTCCTTAGAAACACCTGAAGAATTCTTTTATGCCTACCAAACCTCTCCACCAGCTATGAAGAATTTGCTATGTGAATTGTATTTACATAACTATATTGTACCCTCAGATAGTGAGTGGAACCCTTTATTGTATATTGGGGATATCCATATCAAAGCTTTAATGTCATGGATCCAAAATAAGATCAACATGGGGGAACAAGCCAAGGCATATGAAAAATTCGAGTTTGATTGTCTATTGCCATTAAGGAGAGAATCAAAAGAACCAAGAGTTCTTTATTATGAGTGGCAAAAATTACTGGTAAGATATGATGTTAGAAAATTAGTGCTTCCAATGAGAGAAGAAATCTATCAGGAATATGAGCATTTGGTTTAGATTGACAGGATAACTGCAATAGAAGGGTTAACTCAGCGCTAGAACAATTTACTAGAATAGTTAAAGCAAGGAGAACCTTATTCACTACAGAATTTCCAAGCAGCTATGCAAAGAGCCCCCAAATATATACAGTTAGGAAGAGAAAAAGCCAACAACTGGCTACCATTTATCTTTTAGCCCCCAATCCTCATGTGGCCGCTGTTGGCATGTCAGCCTATGGATCAGAACTATGATGCAGTCATAGAAGAGTCAGCCAGATGGTCTAGGCTAGAAAAAATGAAGGGATTTTATTGGAACTTGGCTTCAGGGGGGATAGGTCAGGGCACCATTGGTGATTTGAGAGTTACTGCAAGAGTCGGAAATTTTCCTTTTGTTGTAGGATCAATAAGCTCTTAAAGTTGGGGGGCATGATAAGTTGAGACTTTGTCATGTTTTTATCATTAGAACTCTTAAGTTTTTGACATCTTTTGGTTTGCATAGTAGTAGTGATGTATTTTAAACTGACTAAATGTATTCCATGTGTTAAACCTAAACTTATGAAATCATGTTTGAACTTTGTCGGTCTATTCCTGCAACCATGCCATTTATTCCTACAACCATGTGATTTGTTCCTGTTGCCATGCAGATTATTTAAGGTAATATCATATGTGAATTAATAGATGTGTTAATTAAATAAAATGAATATGTATGTCCTTGTATGTTGTTTTTTTTGTAGTGCAGGTGATAAATGATGTCGCGGTGGATATTCTCCTATCGCGCCTGATGAAGGAAAGATTATGTAAGAGATAATTGAAGATCAAACTAAAGAGGAGCTGAGAAAGCGCAAGGTATGACATAGGCAAAGTAGTCAAGTGACACTACCAATGTCTAACTTCAGTGGGCATTGAATTTGCAAACACCGCCACAACATGCAAAGACTATGGTTCAATTTAGATCCATGTTTCCTGCAGCCAAGCTCTAGTTATCTTCTTTATCAGTCAATCATTTGCCTCTTCTTCTGGGCTTGATTTGTGTTGTCTATTGTAGCTGATCTTCTCTTTAATAATAAGCTCTTCTTTTTTCTTAGAGGTTTGACAGAATAGAAAAGAATAGAGTAGAGGATTTTTTATTATCATTCTTGAGTTTCTTTTCAAAATATGTAATCACTTTTTCAGGAAGCAATGAATAAAATTATGTTGTTTTGATCTATTAAAAGTAGTTTTCTGGAAGCTTGGTATCACTCATCCAAGGGGCCCCACTTGGTGAGTGATCCTGTGTGTGTTCATTAAAATTATTTTTCTTTCTTTAGTCACAGTAGAAGTTCTTGCTTAGACTATTCCTGCTGCCACTGGAAATAGATCCACTGACTGTTCCTGTAGCCAAGCCGGAATAAAGTAATTTTTGTTAGCCATATTAGATCTTTCTAGCATTTCTTTTATGAATATTATGCAGAAGTTTTTCCTATAGCCTTTCCATAATTTCCATTCTTGCCTTCCTTTTTCGCATAATGTTAGTTGCTGTAGTAATGCATAATAGCTATTGAAGGAACTTAGTGCATATATAGTGCATACCCATTTCAAGTATTATGTCCCTGGGTTGACAATCAAATGAGCACTAGCCATGAAAATAGTAGCTTTACCAGATGAATGTCCAAACTTCAGGTTGAGACTTCAATTAGAGTTATTATTCTTATTGTTGGGGTGGACAATCAGTAAAATGAAAAATACTCATGTTAGCTTTTGGTGGAGGTACCTCAATAGCTAGCCTTTGCTGCATGGGAGGTAATTGTGGTGATTTTCCTCCGGTTCCTATTGATTGATTTGGAAATCTTCTAGGAATATCTTGATAGGGTTGTGGATAATTCATATTAGACTTAGGAAATTGTGTCTTGAGTATTATTACATCATTCATAAACCTTTGAATAACAGGGTCTAAGGAAGTTGTTGATGTTGATACCTGTGCGGCAGGAGTTTGAACTTCTCTTTTCCATTTTCTTGCAGTGATGAAATCATCCTCTAATTCTATAGCTAAAGTCTTAGTAGTTGCTAAGTTTTGCACTCTCTGCCTACGGATCAAAAATCTTATTTCTGAAGGCATTGAGTTAATAAAGAAACACTTCAAGATATCATCAAAGGGCCTTTGATTGATCGAGATTTTATGAACTATCTTCTCAAATTTAGCAACAAAACCCCTCATTGTTTTAGGAATCTTCTTTTTCAACTGAGCTAATTGAGCTAAAAGTGAGTGTTCATCTTCAGCTAACTTGAATCTGGCTTCAAATTTTGTTTTAAGATCATTCCAATTTGTAATATCACCATTTGGTAAATGATAAAACCAATATGCCACAACATCAGTTAATATTTGAACAAACAATCTTGCAGCCACATCTTCATGCTGAATTGCTAATATACCACAAACCACATTAAAGGCATTCAAATTCTCATCAGTCGTGACCTTCCCATCACCACTAAACTTGGGTAAGTGATCTCTTGAGCCTTTTGGTAAGGGATTTAAATTAGCTCCAAGAGCAAGTGGGCCTACAACTGGACCCCAAGGATTATTAACAGCCATGGGTATAACAATGTTCAAAGGTGTAGGATTGATTACTGTAAGAAGAGAAACACCATGCAAAGTTAGGGCATGACAGATGGAAGATACATGTGAAACAGGAGAAGAAATAGGAGGCCTACTTCTTGCTCTTCTCCTAGGTGTAAAGGAAGCACAAAAATTTAAATTTTGCAGTTCTTGAAATACAGAATCAAAAACTCCTTCAAGCCTTTAGGACCTAGTATATCTTCTTGACTCCAGCCTGTTTACAAAATAACCCTTCAATATGCACCATGATGAAAACTAAGGTTAATCACAAGACAACTCTATGCATCTCATGATTTTTTTTTTAATCTACTATTCGACTCCCCAGTAGAGTCGCCAAAAATCTATTGGCTAACAAATTTTTTTTTCACACATTTCCATTCTTTGATCTCTACATGCCCACTAATTAAAAAAAAACCAATAAATAGTTGGATAACTATTAAAATAGCTACCCTCTGTATATGGGTACAACTCCCTTAAAAAAAATGATTTTCAATAAGCTTCAAGTTATCATAATTTTTATGCACACTTTTTACCCCAAAGTATTAAAGGCATACAAGTATTCATTTGTCAACAAAAGATGAATACATAAAATATTTAAAATACATATTTTTTTCAAATCTCACAGAATTTCATTTTTTAAACAGCAAGATAGATTTTTCAAAGTTTTCTTTTGCGCATTCACATATAATGAAAAGATTGATAACAAATTCGGGATTTTGAATCAAATCTTCATAGAGATTAGCATTCAATATATTAAATACACAAATTTAATAAATGGAACTTGATGTAATTTCATTCATAGATCAAATTGTCCTTCTTTTCAAAAAAATATACATAACACTGCAAAAGATAAAGCCCTTGTTCTATCTCTATCAAAATGTTTCGGACCTTTCTAAAGTATCAAAACATAGTTATATAGCCACAACCTAGCCAATGGTTATAACGGGAAACATGGAAAGCCAACAATTTTTTCCCCGCAAAGTCAGTGGAACCAACATTTAAATAGAAATAAAACTGTCTTAAAACTAACAAGTGAACAAAACCTATCATCTACGAAAAACATTACTAGGCAATTCTGGTAACTGCTTCTTTCTTCCAATCCACATGAGCAGCGACAAAGTATTGAATGGTTGTGTTATGAAGCAATCCCACATGTGCCATTCACTGCTTCTAGACCTCTTTTTCCCTATGACCTTGTGCAAATTTGTCAGAGTGACTATCCAGTTGTCCAATGCATAAAAACAAGAGTGATTCAATTTTAGCAATGACACTTAAGTCATCCGAAATTAGACCCTTAACTTCTTTCACATAATTGATTTTGCCTCTAAATGATTATGTTATAACCTCAACTATTTCAAGGGTTCTTCCATCATCTTTCATACATTTTATCCCAATGCACACAAGCTCATAAAATGAGAGGGGGGGGGGGTTGAATCAGATAAACTCACAATTCAATGTTCTATCCAGATTCAACCTCAGCAGAACTTACTTGACATGCAACTATGACTGTAAATCATTCAAACTCATAAACTGATAAACTTGAAACATCAAAACACATTTAACACCAGATTTAACATGGAAACCCAAATAGGGAAAAACCACTGTGGGATTTGGGACCCACTAAGAAAATATACTCTTCTAGAGTATGCTCAGTTAAAAGCCAATCCCATTAAAGATTACATAAACACATTGCTATATGTGACCCAGTCAAGGGATTTCCCTCAGATCTATCAAAATCTTGCACTTTGTTAGAAGTGACCTCGTCAAAGAATTTTAAACACTCAATTAGAATGTTACCTTGCTAGAGGATTTACAAATAAGACTGTTAGGTCCACTTGGTTAAGAGATTTCTTGTCAATTATAAAAATAAATAACAGTAATAAAATATATCTGCAACTTCACATCTGAAATGTTATGCCAGACTCTATGTGCTCAAAATAATCTTGTCATAAGACTTATCTTCCTCCTTGCTGGGCTTCTCACTATGTTCTTCAATCAGATCTTCAATCTTCTGTACTCTGTAATCATTTTAGCAGCATCACTATTCTTCTATTTGCTTGCATACATTGTTCATCAACTATTCCTTATTTATAAGCAATTCCTAATTGCTTAATCTCCTTAATCACATTTCCCATGATTAATATTAGCCATCAGATCTTCAAACTTGACTAGGTTCGTTGAATCCTTCGAACTGAAAAACATTTTATCTTGCCTTGAAACTTGTATTCCTTCCTTGGTACTTGTGCTTGGCTATGATCGTTCAATCTGTGTTGTAGATCTAACTCTTGAATTTTCATTGTCATTGATCCTTAACAAAATTCTTGCATGACATTCCAATATTCTATAAATCTCCAACTCATTGGCATCTGTCATTTAATAATGTATTTATTCATCCAATGCATTCTGTTACTGCTCGGTTGATGCTCGGTTAATTATGAACTTTACTCAGTAGACATTCTGTATTTGTCTTGGTTACTGTCTCAGTAGCTTTGCTTGTTGACAACTCTCGGTGACTTCTTTCTTCTTTATCCGACATCGATAACCTTGGAATTTACTGACTAGCTCCTTGCTCGGTAAAATAGAATAGTATCAAACCTTTACTCATTCTATTACATGAAATCTTTTCTCCTTCTTATTCAGTCTTTGAACACACATATATAGGTATCAAAACAATCAAAATAACATAATCTCATCACTGTCTAACTCGGTAATAGTTTCCCATTGAATAACTTATTACTCCCCTTCATTTTCACATTCTTTTAGTGTCGCTTACCAACATCTTTATACTCATCAAAACATACTCTTCAAGATATGGCAACATCATACTGAATCAGAAAATCAATTGCTTGACATCAATGACAAAATAATATCATTAAGACAAAATCATCATTTATCATTCATATCATCAATCTCCAACAACCTTCTCAATATCATCATACCAACAAACTTAATGTAATACCAACACTTTCAGACATTTTATCCCAATGCACACAAGCTCATTTCTCATGGAGGTAACTAATTCTGCAAGTTGATTTACTAACTTCATGAATTCATCATAAGCCTATTTTATCAAGGAATTTCTCTATTCAATGTTCATCTCACAAACATATAAAATGCTATCATCCAGGCCTGCCACAGGTTTTTAAGCAAGAAACTTCATTACCCCATATCTTTGCACTTCTTGCATCTGTGTTTCTTTTGATGCCCATTTAGCTTCCTCATTTTTCTAATTGATGATTTCGACCTCCAACTCCTTCATCACTTGTATCACCCCATCATATACTCTTCTTAAATTAGCAAAGTATTCAGCATTGGACTTTAGAATTCTTTCTAACCACTCCATCACAGTTTTTGTGATCAACCTGCATTTTTATATTTGTTCCAGAGTAATCTGATTTGTAGGGGACTTAGGATCAAAAGACACTGGACTCTATGACAGAGGTTGAGGGTTCAGATCATTAATTGCCTCAATATACTCTGCCATCTTTCGTAACATTTCTTTCATCTGATGTTTATCTTTCTCATCTTTCCAAGTCCTAGTTATGATCTTCTTTATTGAAGCCTCAAGATGAAGAATATCTGTAGCTCGAGAAGAATATTTACCTTTTCAATAGAAAAGTCCTAAGCTGTAGGGTTTTCTGTCTTTTAATCTGTCAACATATGTGCTATCTAAACGATCCAGGTCCCACTATCTACATCAAAATCAATTTTTGACATAGTTCTTGACTTCTTCGCTTTAGGATTTTTTCCCAGGAATTTACTCACCATGTCCTCTACTGGAATTGAGGCTCGAACAATGTTTCTCTTCTTGTTGCTTAACATGTTTTCTAACCATACTAGTCCTAAAGGAACTTGAGACTCATCTAGATCAGTTCTTGTTTCTTTTCCATCCCATATTATCATCATAGTGACTTCATTTAAGGCTTCTTTCTCTTGTTGATTACTACTCTCATCATCCAGGCCTTGTTGTTCTTTATTCAGATCAATTGAGGTGGTATCCATCTAAAGGTCAACTATCATAGTATCAACATACAAGGATCTTGTTTTACCCTTTGCTTTGGAGTGGGTGATTCTAACAGAAGTTGACTCCTCTTTGCTTTGCACTGTCTTTGCTCTCTGTCCTCCTTTGCCCTATTTTTGTAAATAACCTGCAACACAAGATAGAACAAGTGAATTAGATACCAGGACCTTAGTGGGTGAGGTTGAATCTTTCCTTGAGCTTCTGCTTAGTCTTCTCTCTTTAAGCCACTTTTCTGTTTTTCAAATGACCAAGAATGTCCTGGTTTGAATCTGTTCTTCCTCATCTTTTTTCCAATCAATCTATGGTATCAGTCCTTGCTGCCTATCATCAACAAATTGGAAATCAAGTAAATCATTTTCATCATCAACAACATTTTCAGTGTTCATCTTTAGACCATAATCCCTAATTTGTTGCACTGTGAGTCTTAAGTGAGCTCTTCTTCGAACCTCATACTCATCCACACAATCTGCCCAAAAGTCTTCTAGACTTGGTACATGCTGAAAATTCTCCCTGAATGTAAGGTGGGTCATTGTAAATCCTTTAATATCAAACTCAGTATGGGGAATACAACTAAAAATTGAACTTTTTGAACTCTAATTCTAAATTCAAAGCATCTAAAACACTGTTACAAGTGTAATATGTCAGTTCAATGGGAAAAGAAACCCTTGTTTGGTGTTCTTCCCCATATTTCTTATATATATGAGCAAGTTTCTTGTACACTTCAATTAACACTTGCCTATCAAAGACATATCTCGGCAACTTGTAGGGTTCACCTTCAAAACCAACAACCCTCAAATAAGTAAACCTAGAGAATGAAATATAAAAGCTGCCATATATGTTTATAAACTACATGGCTTCCTTAGTTAATCTCTTATGAATATCTTCTTTTAACTCAAACACTAACCTGTGAAAAAAAATATTATGAACCTTGTAATAATTTTCAGTGACTCTGTGTTGTTGCAAATGCAGGTAATATTCATATATCCTCATGTCATTCTGCCAATTTTCACGATACAGACCTACCCATTGACGGGTGCAAGCTAAATAGTATATGAGGTAAGAGGACATATATAAATTTTTGTTACCAAAACAACTTAAACCCTCATGTATTCTTTCTGTAATTAATTCTGCCCAATCTATGTATCTCTTTTCACCAAAAATGACTCGAATAAAGAAATACATCCAATCCTCCCAATAAAAGGCTATTTGATTTCCCCGCATTCTATGTAGTAAAATGACTATATCCCTTACTTATTGAATTAGATGCTCTCGGGTTAATGGGCTTGGCAATCTAGAACCTCCCTTTTGAAATTTTAGTAACCAATTTCTAGCAATGACACTCCTATAACATGACTTCTCCTTAGAGAAAATTCCTTATGACTTACATACTATCTAGTCCTCATATTTCTCCTTCTCTGTTATTTTCATTATGATAGTAATAACCTCCTGACTAATTGTAAGCAAAACCTTACCCTATGCATCCCTTATACACCTCTCAGTAGGATCATATCTGCTCATACATTCCAAAACTACTTCTGGACATGACACAGCTGGAGGAAATTTTGTAGCTTCTACCAACCCACTATCTAAAATTTTCTACATTAATGGGGAACTATCAGAATTTTGCGCTCTTTCATGAAATTCCTCTAAGTTTATTAATGACAGAAAAGTGTCCCCTATGTCAGGCAAGGAGCATACTAACCATGACTTCTAGTTTGTTTGAGGTACTTTCGATCTCATTTTATCTTTACAACTAGAAAATGCACAGCAGGAAGAATTGACTAAACCGACTGAAGTATCAAAAAACACTTTCAATTAATGAAAACTAACAAGAAAAGAGGAAGAATTTGAGCTCACCTTTCATGCAGAACTAAGAATTCACAGAGTCAGAGGAAGAAATACTGCCTGTGCTAATCTTCTACTTACCAAATTGGGCAAATGATAAAGGCAAGTAACTTGTTTTAAATAAAATAGATCTTAGGGACTAGCCTAAAATATCGGTTGCATGATTCATCATGATTTGAAACTGCATACTCATCCATGCCAAATCGTGCTGAAAAGATTAAATTCTGATAGTTTATTAATAACAAGTCTTTTCCCTCCATATCCTTACTTGGAATGATTATTCCCTAGTAAGGACTTTCATCACAATTCATTTTCTCGAGGTTCATCTTTTAAATCCAGAATATTCCCTACATGTTGACACTTCTTCACTTTATCTCCAAAGTCATCGATCCTCGAACCTTGAACTTTGAACCCTTTGAAAAGTAGTTCAAAGGTTCAAGTTCAAAACAAAATTAGAGCAAAACATACGAACATGCCTATGCTTACACATTATAAAACATGACTTACACAAGACTTGCTTTGATATGTTGAACCGTGAACCATGAACCGTGAACCTTTAGAAAGGTTCAAGATTCAAGTTCAATGAACTATTACCACCAAGACCTTTAGCGCCTTATTAAAAACAAAGCCATTATACCACATACCACACTTGAATTGAACCTTGAACTTTTGAAAAGGTTCAAACGACAGGTTCAATTCAAGAAAATTGCAAAGAGAAAATTTGAAGGATGCAGAAAGACATAATACAAGTGTGGACTAACAAGGTGTATTGCCAAACCATAATTCATAAGGTGTCTTACCGATTTATCCTTTGATATGTACTTTGTTGAATTTATAAACCGTTGTGCTCACTACTTCTCTCCAGTACATATGGGGTAGACTAGCTTCCATCATCATTGTCCTAAAAACATCCAAGATAGTTATGTTCTTCCTTTCCACAACTCCATTCTGTTGAGGTGTCCGGGGAGCAAAAAATTGTCTTCTTATACCATGCTTCTCACAAAAGTTATTAAACTCACTGGATGTGAATTAGCCACCATGATCTGACCTCAAACATTTAATCGTCAATCCTATCTTAGTTTCCACTTTAGCCTTAAAAATTTTAAACTTTTCAAATGCTTCAGATTTTTCCCTTAGAAAAGTAACCCACATCATTCTAGAATAATCATCAATGATTAACATGAAATATCTATCACCTTGAAAACTTAACTCTAGCAGGGCCACACAACTCAGTTTGAATAAGATCAAGAACACAATTAGATTTATCTTGTATACTTTTAAAAGAATTTCTGACATGTTTCCCCATTTGACATTCTTTACATACCGGATTATAGGGCTTCACAATCTTAGGTATATATCTAACTGCCTTAGTTGAACTGATCTTCACAATGCAATCAAAATTCACATGACACAACCTTTTATGCCAAAGACAACTCTCATCAATTTGTGCAATCAAACATGTCTTCTCATCGAAATTGAAATGAAATATATTTCCTTTTGTTTGTGTATCGGTTGCAATCTCCAAACCAGATCTGTTAATGATTTTGCATTTTCCATCCTTGAACTATGATTGAAATCCCTTATCCACCAATTGTCCTACACTCAAAATATTATGCCTTAAACCTTCAACATAATAAACATTGTCAGTATTGTTCTTACGATCCAATGATATAGTTCCTTTTCCTTTGATCATACATGCTTTGTCATCTCCAAATCTAACCAGACTACCATCAAATTCTTGCAAAGATAGAAACTTCCCTTTATCTCTAGTCATATGATGTGAACAACCACTATCAATTACCCATTCATCCTTGTCTTCAATTTTAGCAGCAAGTGCCTTCTCTTCAGGTACATTCTATTCTAGTACCGAAACATCTTCCTTGATAGCCGGGAACACCCATTCCTTCCCATTGTCGGAACCACTAGGAGAGTCTTCTGCCAGTTCATCATCATAATTAGTAATGCCTTCCTCATCTGTTATGTAGCATGATTTGTCTATGTTTTTCCTATACTTATACTTGTTCTGATATCCAGGCTTAAAAGCTCTTCTAGCTCTTTCTTCAAATCTTGAATTCCTTTCAGGACATCTAGATGCAAAATGACCAATCTTATTACATGCAAATCATTTAAAAGGTGCTTTTCCTTCATACGTACTTCATGTCGATCCTTTAGGTACTCATCTAGAAAATAGTGCTTCAAGTTGCTCAAACTCATCATCTTCTCTCTTCATATCATCCAATTCCTTTTCATATAAAGCTTTCCAATCTTGCTTACCAGTTGTTGATGCAGATGCATGAAAAGAAGGTTCAGACTTCACAGCTCCAAAAGGTCCAAATTATTCAAGCTCAAAGGTAGATAATTTCCCAACCAAAGTATCTCTGTTGACAGATGTATTAGCCATTGTTCTCAACTCATTAATAGTAGTAGCCTTCATCTTGTAAGTTAGTGGTAGGGCTCCCAAAACTTTAGAAACAATTTCATCTTCACTCAGAGTTCCACCGCAACATTGAATTCCCATAACAATCTCATTTACGCTTTCCATGAATGCAGTAATCCTTTCATCTTCTTCCTTCTTCAAGTTTTCATATCTCACCTGGTAACCATCAAGTTTAGCAATCTTCACTGTAGAGTCACCTTCATTAAGAGTCTCCAACTTATCCCTTATAGTCTTTCCAGATGATTTATCAGTAAATCCTATTATTTGCTAATCAAAAAGTGCACACGAGAGGGCTTCTCTTGCTCTGCAATCATTCTCAATCTCCTTATCCAAGTTTGTCAGAGGAGGATTTCTAGATGCCAGATTTTGAGTTGTAACGCCATTCTATGTGATCTCCCAAATCTCCTTGCCAAGACATCTTAGATGAGTCTCCATCTGAATATTTGATACTATGTAATTTATTCCACCAAGCCTAGGGATATCTCTCTGAAAGATAGCTCCAGATGAACTCAATGAACTTGAACTGCTAGTTGCCTTAGGATCTTCCTCAAGCGGTTAATATTTATATAGAGAGGACCAAATATTTGATACCATTTGTTAGACAGTTCAAATAACTGGAAGACAACTGAGAGGGGGGGGGGGGTGTGAATCAGTTGTCATAGATTACCAGAACATTTAACAATTAAAAATTTAATATCGTAACCCAAAACATTAATACCGGAATAGAAGTTAAACCAATTAAGCATAAACAATAATCATAGAATAAATACCATCCATATAACACCAAGATTTATATGTGGAAAGCCCGATAAAGGGAAAAACCACGATGGGAAGCCTACCCACAGTGAGATAATAATTCTATAGTAAGTATGTGAATTACAATTGAGGGTCCTACACTTGCAGGAAGGCCAATAGGCGAGAGTGCATTGCTCATCACAAAAGGAGTCTCATTGACTACAAAGAAATCTAGACTACAATCTGGAAGAAGCGTTTGAACTGCAAAGATAGCATCTCCTATGCTTGAGTATAGTTCTAATTAAGCTCAATACTAGAGGACTAAATCCTTTTACATAAACCCAACTCAATCTCCAATGATCGACCAAATCCTCTGCCTGAATGATATTATATTATTCACACATTACATATCCATATCCATTCCCTGACCTTATACTTATGATAATCTACAAGGAGATCTTACATCATATATATACAAACCCTTGACCATAAACAATTAGGTCAACCACCAGACAATAAACCAAATAAATAATTACCAAACATGTCGGCCTGAGACCAAACAAATAATATCCTACACATAAGACATCCTAGAAACACATCAAGAGGACCAATCCACACGTTACATTAAGTTGGTCCATAACCTAGATCAACCAGGACCCAATATAGGTCCACACACTAAAGAAATGATCTCCATCTACCAAGTCTTGAACATGATCACCAATAGAATCCTAAATCTCCACCAGAAGCTGCACCAACACCACTTATGCATATCATCAAAGATCTTCATCAAAATCTCTATCGGTGAAACCCTCGTTGAAACTACAAGCCAGGATTCCAAGCAAGTAGGATAGCATCTGATCACTAGACCAAAACCAACTTACTAAATATGAACATGAGTATCATGAATAAGCTAATTCCATAACCAAACCATAATGGAGCCTACTAGATTATGCCAAATCCAAACCAATGAGAAACCACTCAACCTACCAGGACCAGAAGGGTGCTGGTATAGAATCCAAACAACTAGTGTTGACATCAATGACAAAACATAAATGCAACACATAATCAATTCATCCAAAAGGCCAACAGATGAGACCAAAAAATTGTCCAATCTAACCTAGATAAGGTGGTTCCCCTTCCTATGATTGGACCAAGTGAATGGCAACCCCCTCAAGTCAACATCCATCAACCCATTTTTATTGATAAAGCTTGCAAGGTCATCCATACTATCTAATTACTCTGTCAAGCCTCCATATTTATCAGAAGGAAACTTGGGAGATATGAAGTCACTATCCACCATCTAGTGGGAATCCTAGTCCTGACATATCAAGTTGGATATTTCATCCCAAAGAACCATACTACCCATCCTAGTGTTGGGTGCATAAACATTAACTAGATGCCAAGAATTAGACTAGAGAGTGAACTTCACAATCAAAAAACTAGCAAAGGAAGAAATAAGAGTTTCATCCAATTTCTCAGGGTCCCAAATGGTAACCACACCCCTCGAGACTCCATTCGCATTACTAATGATAAAAGAGGAACTTGGCCAGATATTCCCAACAATATTACTAAAAGAGTTGTTTGTCATCTTAACTTCTTGGAGGAGAAAAATATCTATCCTCCTTTCAAGAATGTAATCCCTAAGGGCCAATTGTTTTTGGGAGCTATTTAATCCCCTCATATTACATGAAAGGAATTTCATTTTTTAATTTTGGTTGAAGAATCCAGGGTTCTCTACTTACCCTTGGCAATTTCTCTTACCACCTCTTTATGTCTAGACAATCTTTGTGATGGATGACCCATCTTCACTTCTGGTCCCACATAAATCTTCTTGTTTCTGATCTTCCCTTTCTAATTCACCCACCCATTATCACTTTCATGATCACCACTACTAGATGATTAACCAAGAGGGGACAAGGTATGTACCACATTTAAGGGGGTAGGAGAACCAACGAGGGTGGGGGCTATTGGGAAATAAGGTGGTATACACCTTGCATAATAATGTTGTAATTCTAATATTTATTTATTATGTTTCCCATGGACAAGTAATATAATGTTTATTCATTTGATGTTGCACATGGTTTGTAACATGTAGAGATTCCTTTGGAATATTCTCTAGGCCACTTGATGAGTTGTATTGTAACATTGGGACTATTATATTATATTTATTTAATATTAAGGAAAGATATTTAAAAAGAGAAAACTTAGTACCAAATATAAAATTTGGGGTCAAGGGTAGTTGTGAGGACATGGTTTTACTTTACCACTAATTGTTTTTGTGTGAGATTGAGTCTATATAAGCAAGCACATGTTTAGTGGTTGAGGTGGGTTGGTGGTTTTGGGTTGGCATTGTATTGAGTCCTTTGGAGGATTACATTTGGGAAGCATGGCATGAGATGTGTGGATTCAAGCTTGGACACATGGAATGCATTGGAGGGCTTGATGATTCGAAGGTATTCATTGTAACTCTATGTTGCTTTATGGCTAATTAATATAATGGACTGTTGATTCTTTTGGAGGCTAGTTTTTTCCCCCGTGAGGGTTTTCCCAAGATATATCTTGTGTTGTCTTGTGGCTTGTCTATTTTGATCTTTGTATTATGGTGGTTGTGTAATCTTGTATGCATGATTTTCTTTCATTGGTTATGTAGGAAATGGATTATTAGAATGTGGGTTTAAGACATTATTTTCAAATAAGTGGTATTAGAGATTTCATGGTTGATTTGGAATGATAACCCTAGCTTGAGTGGAAGAGGTGCAAAGCAGAAGCCATGGACATGCATGAAAGCATTGGTACATTACAAGGTATGGAACATACTTGTAGGGTGATTTATTGCAGATTTAAGGGCTTTAGGTTTGTTGTTGTGATGCTTTGTTTTGTAGATTTGGGGTTTGGAAAATATTTGGTCAAAAGGTTTCCTTTGGATGCATATTTAAATGAGGGGTTTTTGGGGGAGTTTGCAAAAATGTCCTCCTGGGAAAAAATGGACCTCGCCATTGGATCCAGGTTGGCTGAGAAACGAAAATTGATATAAAACTTGCCCTAGTTTGGTCAAGTTGGAAAAAAAGGCAAAAAAAAATTGTTTGTTGGCCTGATGATCATCAATTTTAATGTGAGAGTCTACACAATTAAAAAAATAATATTTGTCCTGTTAGTAGAAAAATTCGAACCTGCAAAATAATTAAAAAAAAATTATTATTATTATTGGGGGCGAAAAAGTTTGAAAAGAAAAATTAAAAATAATATATTGTGTGTGGGGGGGTTTCTACCCTTCACATCCCCCTCTGCCTACTCTGGGAGTGATAGTGGATGTAACACTAACAATACCCACTTTCAATACCACTATACCAACAGTGGGTGTCGGTAGCGGCACCCACCCTTCCTGATGGACTTGAAAAGCACTAAGAGGGGAGGGGGGGTGGTGGGGGGGGGTGAATCAGTGACACCAAAAATAAAACTACTTCAAATACTAATTGGTAGATGAACTTAACAAAACTTTTAAACACAATGCATGCAATACAAAATGATATAACAACATCCACCATAACACAAGTTTTGGTATGTGGAAAACCCAAATAGGTAAAACCCACGGTGAGATAGAACTCACAAGTTAACTATCTGCAGTAATAGATAACTGACCAGTTAGGGTCTACAAAGTGCTCTGCTAGAAGCAAATATTGTTAGAGATCCCAAATCTTGATTAGAAGCTTATACCAAGTGAAAGGTAGTACCTTGTTAGGAGTAACCTCAGTGGAAAATTTCTAAATCCAAACTAATGGATCACCCTCTTAGAGGATTTGTACAAAGAAGCTTGTTAGAGCTTACCTGGTTAGGGGATTTGAATTCTGTTGTGCTTGTTAGAAAACAACAGGATTGGTTTGATTTGTTTGAGTAGCACAATATTTGTTTGATTAGATCCTTCTAAACATATTCAACACTACTCTTCAACATACTCTGCAATGTAACTCTTTTGCTCTCGCATACAACAAATCACTTTCACTCTCATACATCATATAAAATAATTCGTTGTGATGTTAATAGATAGACATTTAGATTTCATGTTAGCCTAAAGAAATTATAACACAATTTCCTAGGTGTAGTCTATCTGGTCAAGTGATCATAACTCATCACAAAAATACCACCAAAAAATTTTCAGTGGGATAAATCATCACGATTTGTGGTAACTCATCACAAAATCAACAAGTACTAGTTGGAACAATCAATACCAATTGGAATTAAATATATGAACCATTATCCTTGAATCTTCTAATATAATCTCTGCTGGATCTTCATCTTGATGTTGACTAATGTGTATCCACTGGTTGTCTTCAAAGCATATACTGGTTGTCACAAAGTATTGGTTAGAGATAAACCTCTTAGTATAACCTCTAGCATACCGGTTGTAGTATAAAACAACTTGAAGTTATACCGGTAGACAATATAAAATTATGTGTGTGTATGTGTTTCATCAATGACAACATATAATGAATATATTACAATCATCATCAAGCCAACACTACTGACCGATGGATGTTAATACCACCAACAATGGGAATAAGCCAATCCCATTCATTTTTGGAGCCCTTGGTGCTAGTGGGGACTCACAGCTAGCAAGGCCATGGGCCCTGGTCGGGGGTGGACCACATGTGATGAAAACAAATTAAACCGCAAGATATATTTATAAATGGTTTTCAATGAAATTAAAATGCGATGCATTTTTCATGAATAAAATTCACTTAAGCGTTTTTAAATGCTTATAAACCATTAAATAAAATTGCCACAATTTTTTGTTGGGAGATGAGTGGTGGGTCCAATTACCAGGCCCACCCAAAAATTTGTTTTTAGAAAATTTTGGAAATGCAATTTAAATAGATTGGAAAAAATTTTAAGTCCACTTTTTTATTGCTCATATGGCGAAATTGGACATTTTCTTCCAACTATCATTTGGTATAGGTTTGGTCTCATGGTTTTTCCGTTTTGATCAGTTTTTGGGACCTCGAAGCCAAAAGTTCTTCTTTTCACAATTTTGGTCATAACTTTCACATACAAAATCAATTTTTTATATTTATTTTGAATAGGCATTGGAGAGCATGTTCAGTCTACTATAGTGTTGTTATTTTATTAGTTTGATGAGTATGGAGAGGTGTCTACTTGTTTGATCACTTATAGTTGCTTGAGATTCAAGGTGTAAGTGAGAGTGCATCTAGACGAGTCATGAGGTAAAACCTTGAGGGAGTACATGTGTTTTATGAGATGTTTATGATGCTACAACTGATTATCGAATTTGGTGTTCCTTGGTACAAGTTTACATGTGTTATTTAGAGTTGGACCTTGATGGTGACAGGAACATAGGTTTTCTTCAATTTGAGGAGATGATTGGACATGGTTTGATACTTGGAGTTTCATGTGGGTGATAGTTGAGTGCAAGTGCAGTGTTGGCTATGATTATGGTGTCATGGGTATGTAGGTACATGTTTTACATTAACATGACATAGTTATGGTTGCGGTGATTTGGTGGTGATTTGGTTTGATGTTAGGAGGTTGTTTATTATCTCCTTGATGTTATTTGGTTTCTTGACTATGGTACTTGATTGTGAACATGTTTGGTGAATCAAATCGGATGTTGATTTGGTGTTTGAGTCATGTGGTCTACACGATTATTCTCTTTGATATCTCAGTTTGTAGTTTACTAATGTGATGATCAGTTTGCATGTTTGGTGATTGGATCTATGAGTTATGTGATTTGTAGGATACATGGCCTATTGATTACAATGGGATGACTCAGATGTGGACTATCTATATTGACCAAGTTAGATTCATTGTGGTGCATACTTGTTAGTTGGCCTTGTATGTGGTCATTAGTGCATTGGTATGTTTTTTTTGTAGATGAGAGGATGTATAATGTTTATAGTACGTGGTAGTTGATGTTGAGACTTGTAGCATGTGTTTTATCACAATGTCATGACAACTTGGTTATTCATTGGTTACACTTTCAGTAGGAGCTTTTTATAGTGATGTATTGGCAGTGTAGAATTGATTCCTAATTGGTGGATTTTTTTGCGGTTGTGTGTATCTTTTTGGATTGGAGTTCGTGGTTACACTTGATGTTATTGAGTTTTTAGTTGTATGTGTGTAGACTTGGATGTTCTTCATGTAGGAGATTGTTTTCACGATACCATGTGTGACTCAATATTACATTTTAGTGGGAGTTGTTGGCAATGATGTGTATTCACCATTGGATGGTGGATGATCTTCTTAGTGTGCAGACGTTGGAGGAGCTCTTGTTCTTGTTTATGTAGAGGGTATTTCACATTGGTAGGTGCACTAGTAGGATATTGTTATCTTCATGTTGATTGGAGATGGTTATAGGTGATATTTGATTTAGAGTATGTTTGTTATTATGCCATGGTTTACTCTTGATTTTCAGTTTAGAATTTGGCATGATACATTTCTCTTGAGACCATGTTGTGTTCACCTAGAGTATGTGATCTTCATGATATATTTGAGGACTCATGGAGCCCTTGGATGAGGTGTGGTTTATGCTTTCATTTGACATGTTATCCTTGTTTGATAGAATGGTTATTGTTATGTCATGGTACACTATTGATTGCAATTAGAGTTATGGCATGTTACAGTTATTTGATATGTTCATATGGAGCATGTTATCTCCTTGGAGGGGATGGTTAGATAATGTTGTCATGTTTATGTTCCTAATTCCATGGTTGGAGCTTTAACATTGATCTTGGTTGGTTCTCTTTGTATTGAGTGTATGATCATTTGCTTGATACTTTATGATGATGCTATGTTGAATTTGGAGTTTATTATTGATTGATCAGTTAAAGGTGCTCATGGATACATTGAGATGTAGGTGATGTTATTATTCTCTTGTGATTAGGGACATGTGCTAGGATAGTTGGTTGTTTCAATAAGAAGTCTGAGGAGCATTCACTTGGTATGGACTTGAGAGGAGATTGTTCTTAGTGTGAGTCATGATGACTTGGATAGCTTGATGAGCATTCTCATTCCCCACTCTTGGTCTACTAAGAGGTTTAATACTTGAGAGGTATTGCCCATTGTTCCTTTCAGGTACATTATGTTTATGCTTATATTTCATAGCTATTGATCTTGAGCTATGGAGATGTTTAGTTTTGGAGGGTTAATTTGATAGATGTATAGCTTTGGTTAACTCCTTGTGCATATGGTTTGATGTTATGATATCATTATGAGGATTTTAGGAGATGGTTTAGTGGGCTGATTTCCTTCATTGGGAATGGTTAATATGAGTTTGATCTTCTTGGTTATGGGAGGCTTACATCCATGTCATAATTACATGATACTTATGTTTGTTTGATGTAAGAGATTGAATGGAGTTTTGGGTGTTGGTTTGGCTTCTCTTTTGGGGTGTTTTGGAGAGGATCATACTTGACACAACATTTCTTCTTTGAGGTGTTGGTAGAAGGATAGGTTATGGTTTACAAGCTGTCTCTCTTCATTCTATTTTTTTTCTCATGTTTTGGGAGGATGGTGACATATTGTGAAAGAGTATGCAAATATGTGAATTGTATGTGTGGATCATTGTGATTGTTCTTGGTACTACATGTTTGATTTACTTATCAACCCTTGATATGATTAGTTATTGGTAGAATTGATATTCTTTGAGCTTCATTTCAGATTTGGTATTACCCATGCAATGGGAGTTCCTAGATATTTATGTACTTCATTGACAGGTTTTGATATAGGGAGCTTGATTGTGGTTTATGGGTTGATATCATATTGGCATGAGTTTACTCATGTTGGTTATACCTAGGAGGTACAGATGGTTGGATGTATTGGCATGTGTTGTGGATGCAATTTCTGATCATGTGGGTTTTTTATTTATGACAACATCTTGGAGCCTTTTTATCACATTGTAATTTATGCTTGTGTTCATGAATTGGTGCATCTTCACTTTGGCTTGTACCTTTTTCTTCCATAGGTGGCATGTTGAAGGATGAGAGGAGTTCCTGCTTCAGATGATGATCACTTGGTTTTATTGAAAGTATCTTGTTGGAGCAAAAGAGCATGTTGGAGATTCATGTGGTTGCATGTATGGCTATGATGATGTAGTTTAGATTGATCCTTATGCAATGTATACAAAAAGTAGAAGAATGTTGGGAAATAAGGTGTTTAACACCTTGCATAATAATGCTCTGATTGTAATATTTATTTATTATGTTTCTGTTGTCACAAAAGTTGACCCGCTTGATGAAATCTCAAGTTCATCCACCCTGTGCAACATGGAAACAACCTACCAAGTGTGGGACTTGCAAAAGTGATGTTGAGTCTTCGGAGAAGGTCGGATTCCTATCCAATCTGAGATGCAAGTGTTAGACCAACCCAACACAAATAAGTCCTAATTTACTAATTTCAGGGGGGAAAAGGGGAAGAAGGAATGCATAGAAAAGGAAAATAAGGTTTGCACCTAGAAGGAATTGTCTGATCTTCCTACCTATGACTAGATAAAATATCAATAAAACTACCTCAGATATGCAAAAAATTATATCCAAATTAGGGCCCTAAGGAAATGTGAAGGTTAGGATTCTTGTGGATGGCAAGAGGAACTGCACTTAGTTCACAAATGACATTCAAAAGAGGAGAATAACACAGTCACTTTTGACCTAAGACAACCAAAGAGGATGCATTCGCACAAGACGGTAAATGATTACACAATTTGTGAAAACTAAAAGAAGGAAAGATAGGCAAATTTATTCATATGAAGACAAGGCCACTTTACAAATCACTGAAAGCATGTATTCAACTGATAAGAAAGAAAAGGAGATCCTTAGGAAAGATACAAAAAATGCCTTTATAGTTGAGGCATAACTCAAAATGAAACCACGACTAGAAACCCTAACCCCAACTAGGGTTAGGTTACAAAAATATCCCAGAGGAAGATCAAATTGGAGGATGATTTGATAGCATGTAGAAATAATTTTGAGAAATTCCATCATCTAGAGAAAAGAAAAATATCCCTGCAGAAAGGGGAAATCTCTATGAATAATGCATCTAAGATGGCATCTATGGGAGAAAAAATTCTTCATTCCACATTGAATGGGCATGGCGACATCAAAATCAATGCCTACAATCACCTCTAGAGTAATGGAAAAAATATCAATAGATGGGTCAAGATTTGATCACATTTTGGGCGTCGAATCAATAGAAAAAACGTCGTCAACAACCACCTTTGCAGAAGCATTTCAATGCTAATGACTCCCACAAATTTGAATTATGGTCGTTGATCTAAGAGATTCACGTGAAGATGGATGTGTGAGATCTTTGTATAATAGCCCCCATTGGGCCCAAAAAAATTTAAAATCCAGTTGTCTAGTCAAAATTTTAAGTGAAAATGGGTGGTCGAGATCACACCACGCAGTGGGTAGGGTCCACCATCCACCACGCAGGCCTTGAGATGATCGAATGGATAGCATGCCTCAGGGAGGAAAAATCTATCAGACAAAAGGAGGCCATGATGCCACGATAGTTGTCGATTAGGAAGGTGGACCCCATCAACGGCCCACATTGTCGATTCACAATTTATAGAAGAACTCAACGGTCGGTCGGGTTATGAATTTTTATTTGTCGAGCCCCACACATTAGTTGAAAAAGCCATGAAACCTATTTTCCAACAAAAGGGTCACCAACATGTCAACCAAGTCACTATCACTTAGCCCTTAGGCAAACAAAAAATCACATTTAACTGAGTTCCAAGAAGATCCACCGCAAGGGCCATGCCAGACCGCATGTCCACCTAGATGAGCTCGACACTCTCCCAAACACAAAAGTTCCCCTTGTCGAGCCCCAAGTAAAAGGCCAAAGACCTCCATGTCACCTGAGCCCCACCACATCCTTCATGCCCACTAACCCACATCATAGAATCACATCATTGAAAAAACATGTGGGGAAGCGAGGAGCCATTAGCCAGTGTAAACAAAGAGGAAATTGACCGCCAATGACCTTATAGGCCTTGGGCTGGTAAACTCAAGTGAAAAAAGACTGCCCTGATCGGTCAACTCAAAAATAGAATCCTGGAGCCCCAAAAAGATGAAAAGACTCCCTCCCGGCACTACTCCACTGTGATGACTAACATGACATGTTAGACACAGATGCACATAACGCGATGTCACTAACATAACGTACATAACACACAGGTTATGTGAAAATATTTCTCGGGCCTGATCTTCAGCTAAGTTGACATAGAAATAGCCAGCAATTTGGTAACACATAGGGGGGCCTAAGCTTTCTTAGGGAAAGACCAGACATCTCTGTGTATATCCATTAGGTACAAGTAAAAAAGGAGAACAAAGAGAAGGAACTCTTCACTGCATCCTACAAAAAAATTGAAATTTGCCATTCTGGAGGAATGACCTATGCTCAAGAACTTCATGGAAAGCTAGAAAAACTAACTACATGTATTTATAATATTTACAATGGCTGAATGTCACCCTAAGCACATGCTTGGAGGCATATATCATTGACTATAATGGGGAGGTCTTCATTGTTTACTCTAGCTAGATTGAAAGAATTATCTTCCTTGTAGTTTGTAATCACATGGGCGCCACTCCAAATGGCATCAAATTTCGAGTGCCTTCCTGGTTTTGCTCTATCAGCAACCAATTTTAGGAAAAAATCTCTAACTTGGAAGGTCCTCAAAATGGCTTTCTTGTCAAAGTATCTCTTTACATGTCCTTGATCAACATTTAAAGTATTCTTGGCTCTTTCTCTGACCTCTTCAACCTTTGTAAGCTCAACATATCTTACTGATAGGATGTCATTTTTTAAGAGCTCCAACTGATGTTCTAGGTCTAGAGATGGCAACTCAAGGGATAAGGGAAGCCTTGCTTCCCTTCCATATACTAACATGAAAGGTGAGTTTCCCAAATCTCTTTTGGGAGTGATTCTATCAACCCATAGGGTTGTTCTCAACTTGAGGTGCCATGACCTTTGATTGTCTTTAAGAGTCCTCTTAGTGATTCTAATGAGATTTTTGTTGGAGGACTCAGCTAAGCCATTACCTTGAGGATAGTAATTTGATGATGTTTTTAAAAACACATCATGCTAGAATGCCCATAAGTTGATCTAAGATCCCATAAAAGACTTAGCATTGTCTGATATAATTGTGGAGGGAGCTCCAAATCTAGTTGCAATACCCTCAAGGAATTGAACTACCGAATTTTTAGTTGCATCCTTCAAAACAACTACCTCTGTCCACCTTGTGAAATAATCAATGGCAACCAAAATCCACTCGTGGCTTGCACTTGACACTGGATTGATAGGTCCAATAAAATCAAGCCCATATTATGTAAAGGGATGATCAACAAAGATAGGATGAAGGGATAGGGTTGTCAATATTTCTTTTCTTGCAAAGAGTACACACTCTTTGCACTTCCTAACCCACTTGTGAGCATCACCAACTAGGTAAGGCAATAATAGGCTCCTCTAATGATCTTAATGGTTGTGGTCCTTGCTAAGAAATGACCACTTGAGGGTCCATTATGAAATTCTTCTAGTAGCCCGAGGGTCTAATCACCCTAAATACACCTTATTAGAACATCGTTTAGGTTTCTCTTGAATAGAACCCCATCTGCCAAAGCATAGGGGATGGACTACAACCTAATATGTCTCTTGCTAGTTTGATCAAAGTAAGGAGGATAACAATCATTCCTTAGGAAGGTAATCATGTTCTCAAACCAATTAGTTTGCACATTTTCCTGATTTTCAATTTGTTCTTCTTCCTACAGCAAGAAGGAGACCTCTGAATCCTTCCAAGATATGAATTGAACTTCTAACAGAGTCCTCTACCCCACACCAGCTTGGTAATATTGATGTCAAGTTCATATTACATGACCTTAGTGATCCATATAGCTCTCCTATCACCTATGTCCTTGTTGAGAAGGAAATCTTTAACGCTTGCATGTGGGACAAGGAGCTGAATCCTATTGTTTGAGAGCATGTGTCTAAAATTATTTAGAGATCTCACAACTATAATGACCTTCTTTTCCACATAGCTATACATGATCTCATATTCCTTTAGGCTTTCATTGAAAAAGGCTATGGGCTTCTCCAAATCATCCCGATTTAACTGCGTTAGGACAATATATATATATATACTTGATTCTCCTCTGAAATTGTAGAGGATGAAATCCTTCTCATAGTTTGGATTGACCAGGGTAGGAGCTTGAGAAATAGTTTTTTTTATTTGATCAAAGCCCTCCTTCCCTTTCTTTGTCTATTTGAAGGGAAACTCCTTCCTTAGCATGATTGTGAGAGGATTAACCAAGGCTACAAGGTTTGGGATAAACCTTCTAACAAAGTTGATTATTCCCAAAAAGCTTTGAAGTCCTTTCTTGTGATGTGTAAGTGGAAGAGACACAATGGCTTCCACTCTCTTTGGGTCTATGGCCAGACCATCTTTGGATACAATGTGTCCTAGTAGTTTGCCCTAATCAATGGAAAATATACACTTGTTGGGGTTCAAAGACACACCATATTCTCTACACTTTTTGAATACTTTCTCAACGTGAGCAAAGTGTTCCGCTGCATGCTTGGAGTATACAATGATATCATCAAGATATACAAGTACAAATTTTGCTAATACTCCCTTAAAGGTCATATTCATGGCTCTTTGAAAAGTGACACATGCATTTGTTAGTCCAAAGGGAAATTTACAATAGGCATAAGTGCCCCACTTAGTACTAAATGTAGTCTTAAATTGGTCTAATTCTTGGACTAGAATCTAAATATACCTTGAGTATCCATCCAAGAATGAAAATATTTCTGAGCCACTAACTTTGGCTAAAATTTTTTCCATGGAAGGGAGGGGACAATGATCCTTGAGGGAGGCTCTATTGAGGTCCCTGAAGTCTACACACAATCTGATTTCCCCATTCTTCTTGCTAACTGGAACAAGACTAGCTACCCAAGAAGAATGCTTGATTGGGAAAATAATACTAGATTCTATGAGCTTGGATAGCTCTTTCCTCATCAAAGGCTTAATTTTGGGGTTTATAGGTCTTTTCTTTTGTCTAACTACTTTGCATTAGGGTCTAATTATATGGTATGTTGATCTAAGCTAGGGTCAAACCCTTTTAGATCCTTGTATGTAAAAGCAAAAATATCATTATAATCTTGACAAAGATTGATAAAAGTACCTTGATCACTTTGGGAACATACCTTTCCCAAGCTGAGAGCTCTTCCATCTAATATAGGGATTGATTTGTAGTCTCCCTTCTTTATGGCCAGCTTTATTTCTTTCCCTTTCATCTGATCATCAGTGTTAAAGATCCCTTCCAAGTTGATCAATCCCTTGGGTAGCTTGTTTGATCTTATCTGCATGATTTGATCTTCATACTAGTCCTACAACATGCTTTTCTTTTTGCATGAGAAATCAGGTTTATTTTGTAGGAAGCTCACAAAATTTTGATCATAATCAAAGACCTGCCAATTCACTTGGTTATTAGACACTGTAGGTCTCACCACAAGTCTGATATGTTACTCTTTCTCTATTGCAACATGAGATGGAATGTCACATTGAGCACTAATTGCTACTAATCTATGAGCGTGCTTGTTCTGATTTCTAGGTATACTAGAAATGTTGAAAGCCTCAAATCCTTCAATTAGATCCCATGCTCTATGCTTGTAGGACTTGAGAAGGTTGTTCTTTATGACACTCTGAGCTCTATAATTATTAACAACTAGCGCACTATCTCCATGCACCTTTAAGGATTTGATCCCTCTTCTTTGTGTCATTTGGAGACCCAAAATTAAAGCTTCATACTTGGCTAAATTATTAGTGCAACATAAATGAAGTCTGAATGAAAAGTAATATTGCTCCCCTCTTGGAGAAATAAAAAGTACACCGGCCCCTGTGCCATTCATGTACCTTAAGCCATCAAAGGACATATCCCACAGTCCATGCATGTCACTTCTCTCTTTGGATAGATTGGGAATAGGGGCATCCTCTTCATGGATGCAATATGTATGAAGGCCTATCGCATTGGCCTCCCCTATGGAATCAAACTGGAGTTATTTTTCCCACTCATCAAGTAGGCAATCAGGGACTTCCTTCAATTGAGTTTCAAGCTCTCTTATTGAAATTTCTTCTTTCTCTTCATGGAGGGTACAATTCATTTTAATAGGACTTGGGGTATAGGGCTCTATATGATCATTGGCCATAGGCTCAACCCTAATGGTTACTTTGGTGCCATATCTTGTCCTAAACAACAAGTGAGACCAATTAGAAGATAGGTAGCCACCTATCTTAGTAATAAATTCCCTAGATAAGCAAATAGCAAAGTGAGTAGGGAGGTCAATCACTAAGATGTCTTGCAACACACTACAACCTGGGCAAACATGCAATATTAAATTTAAATCCTTAATGAACCCCATAGTTTGAACTGATGTGCCATCAAGTTGCACCACCCCTCTTGTTATAGGCTCATACTTGATACCTAGGTGGTTAGCTACCCCCTTATGCATAACTGAAATACTAGCTCCACTATCTATCATACAATTATAAACAAATTTATCTCCTATGATTAATGATAGATAAAAGGGGGGGGAGCTTACTGATTTTCTGCTTCTAAATGTTGCACCAAGCTTGTAGGAGTGAAAGAGTTGCTACCTTTTCTTGGAACCTCTGCAACATTGATATCTTTTAGGGCCTCTTGAAGTAGATCCCTTTGAGATGGAATAGAAAGTGCATCCCACATAGAAACATTAAGGCTTACCTTATTCATTTGTTCTACTATGTTGAATAGAACGAAAACCTTAGTAGAGGTCTTTGTAGCAACAATATATAGCTTTGATGTTGTGGAAACCTTTGGTTTCTCCCATTGTGTGGCCTTTTGAGTCAAATCTTGTTCTATATTAGAGCAACCACCTTATCAGGGGTCTTTGGCATTGGGGACTTCATGGTAGCTTGTGGAGCTTGGACTGCTATGGTAGAAGTATCACTAGAGTCTATGACCCTTTTCTTGGATCTTTTATTTCTAGCCACATTGTCCCCACTTGCTTGATTTATCCCACAAAAATCAGTCTTCTGCTAATTCACAAAAGATGAATCTTCTTGTGAGTGATTGGAGCAATCACCAAATTATTGTTGCCCTGATGTTGTTGGTTCATTTTGTGCTACTAAATCCTGAGAGAACTCACCATTTTGGCATGCAGCCTGATTATGTGGCTAATTTCATGGGACACACTAATCTTGTTCCTAAGAAAGATTGTTCTGAGTTGGCACTAGCGCTTTTGAGGTGCTCGCAGCTAAGGGATTCACATTGTTTAAGGGCCAAGAATTATTCCATTTATTTATCCATTGATAACTAGGCCTCTGTTGTTGACAATTATAATTTGAAGATTGGTAGGGCCTATTAATTTGTGGCAACTATCTCTTGATTGAGACTAGTTCATTCCCAAACCCCTGCATCCATTGGTCCATCTTCTAATCCATTTTTTCATTGAGGCCTATAGTAAGGTTTGCAGCTCCCTAATCTCTAAAGATGATGGAGCTAGTTCAGGCATGAGCAAATGACTCATAGATGTCATTGGTATTGGTGCTAAAGTAGGCTATTGTGTAGGAGCTTCTAGGAACAAATCCATTGGAGGCCTAGGAGCTAATTTCCCTTCTTGAATTAAATAATTATCTACCCTAATGGCAATATCATATGCTCCTGGAATATTATCTCCTCCCATTGATTGAATCATTGAAGCTATGTCATTATTTAAAGCCCTAAGGAAATATAAGAAAGCATGATTGGAAGAGAGTTTTACCAATGTTGGGATCCTATCCCAAGTCTTCTGAAATATATAGTTGAAGTCTCCCATGAACTCATGGGGTACTCTCTTGATGGTTGTCAGTTGCTCAACCGGTGACAAATGGTCACTTTTGTCCTCAAAGTGTCTGCACAATTTCTCCCCTAGCATCCCAATTGTGGATGGAGTTAGGAGCTAGTCCTCTATACCATTGAAGGGCTTTTCCTTTGAATGAGGAGGCAAGAAGCCTCACAACAACATTGTCTTCAGTGACATTAAACATAGTGCAGATGCTTGACACATCTTGGATGTGTTCCTCCAGGGATGTAGATGTCTCTCTGATAAAAAATGTTAAAGCCTTTATGCTTGCTACTGGGATATCATTCCTTTGGGCTAAAACCAAAGGGTTACCACCATTAAAAGTGACAAAGGTGTGTGCTCTAGAGACTACCATGTGAAATAATGCTCTATTGATGTGAATAATAGGGCCTCTAGATTGAGAAGGTATTATAATAGGAGGGGTAAAATGAGACCTTAGTGTTGTAGATATTTTAACTTGGGTTCCCCTTGTAGGTGACAAAGAATACATATCCCTCCTTCTTCTAGAATTAGAACTTGAAAGCTCAGAATATTGGAAATTACCTCTAGGAGATGCTCTAATTTGAATTCTTGGCATGAAAATGGTAGCTCATCATCCTTAAGAGTTTGAATTTGTCCTCAAAGTCACCAAGGGATTAATTTGATTTCCTCCAAAGGCAAGAATGCTAAGAGAAACACTGAATCCTCAACATGAATGTTTGAAATGCATCCCACCAAGTGTGCCAAAAATTGTTGTCACAAAAGTTGACCTACTTGATGAACTCTCAAGTTCATCCACCCTGTTCAACATGGAAACAACCTCCTAAGTGTAGGACTTGCAAAAGTGAGGTTTTGTCTCTGGAGAAGGTCAATGCCCTATCCAATCTGAGATGCAAGTGTTGGACCAACCCAAGACAAATAAGTCCTAATCTATTGATTTCAAGGGGGGGAAGGGGAAGAAGGAATGCATAGAAAGGGAAAATAAGGTTTGCACCTTGATGAAATTGTCTGATCTTCCTACCTATGATTGCACAAAATATCAATATAACTACATTAGATATGCACAAAATTCTATCCAAATTAGGGCCATAAGGAAATGTGAAGGTTAGGATTCTTGTGGATGGCAACAGAAACTGCAATTAGTTTATAAATGGCATTCAAAAGAAGAGAATAACATAGTCATATTTGACCTAACACAACCAAAGAGGATGCATTCACACAAGAAGGTAAAGGATTACACAATTTGTGAAAACTGAAAGAAGGTAAGATAGGCAAATTTATTCATATGAAGACAAGGCCACTTGAAAAATCATTTAAAAACATGTATTCAACTGATAAGGAAGAAATGAAGATCCTTAGGAAAGACACAAAAAATACCTTTATAGTTGAGGCATAACTCATAATGAAAATACAGTTGGAAACCGTAACTCTACTTAGAGTTAGGTTACAAAAATATGCTAGAGGAAGATCATATTGGAGGACGATCTGATGGCCTGAAGAGATCATTCTGTGAAATTCCATCATCTGGAGAAAAAAAAAATCCCCTGCAGAAAGGGGAAATCTCTACGAATGATGTGTTTGTGAAGGAATTTGTGGGAGAAAAAATCCTTCATTCTACATTGAATGGGCATGGGTGACATCAAAATTAATTCCAACAGTCACCTCTAGAGTAATGGCAAAAATCCCGGTAGCTGGGTCGAGATCTAATCACATTTTGGGCGTTGACTGAGCAGAAAAAATGTCTCTACCACCAGGTCGACAACCACCTCTAGACAAACATTTAAATGCTAATGACTCCCACAAATTTGAATTCTAGTCATCGATCTGATAGTTTCACATAAAGATGGATGCGTAAGATCTCTCCACAATAGCCCCCATTAGGCCCAACAAAAGTTTGAAATGCAGCTTTGTCTGATTGAAATTTTAAGTGAAAATGGGTGGCCGAGATCACACCATGTAGTGGGCCGGGTCCACCATCTACCACGTAGGGCTCAATATAATTGAATGGCTAGTGTGCCTCCATGGGGAAAAAGTTGTCAGAGAAAAGGAGGCTAGGAAGTCATGATAGTCGTCGATCAAGAAGGAAGACCCCACCAACTACCCACATTGTCGATTCAGAATCCGCAAAAGAACTTAGCGCTCAGACGAGTTAAGAAGTTCACTTTGTCGAGCCCCAAGCACTAGCCGAAAAGGCCACGTCACCTGCATGTCGGCGGAAGGGTCATCAAGATGTCGGCCAAGTCACTATCACTCGACCTTCGAAAAGATAGAAAATAACTTTCAACCAAGTTTCGAGAAGATCCACCAAGAGGGCCATGTCAGACCGCATGTCCACCTGGATGTGATTGACACTCGCCTAGGAACAAAATTTCCCCTTGCCAAGCCTTGAGTAAAAGTCTAAAGACCTCCACATCACCCAGTCCCCACCACATCCTTCATGCCCACTAACCCATAACATAGAACCGCATCACTAAAAAAGCATGCGAGGAAGCAAGGAGCCGTCAATCGATGGAAACAAAGAGGAAACCGCCCGCCAATGACCCCACCAACCTTGGGCGGGTAAACTTAAGTGAAAAAAGACTGCCCCAGCTGATCAACTCAAAAATAGAATCCTAGAGCCCCGAAAAGATGAAAAGACTCGCTCTTGGCACTACTCCACTGTGATGACTAACACAACATGTTAGACACAGATGCGCATAACACATAGGTTATGTGAAAAGATTTCTTAGGTGTGATCTGTAGCTAAGTTGACACAGAAATAGTCAACAGTTTTCCATGGACATTTAATGTAATATTTATTCATTTGATGTTGTACATGGGTGTGTAACATGTAGAGACTCCTTTGGAATATTCTTGGGGCCACTTGATGAGTTGTATTGTAACATTGGGATTATTATATTATATTTATTTAATATTTGGAAAAGATATTTAAAAATAGGAAAATTAGTACCCAATATTAAACATGGGGTCAAGGGTAGTTGTGAGAACATGGTTTAGTGGCACATGGTTTTACTTTACCACTAGTTTTTTTTGTGTGAGCTTGGGTCTATATAAGCAAGCACATGTTTAGTGGTTAAGATGGGCAGGTGGTTTTGGGTTGTCATTGTATTGAGTCCTTTAAAGGATTGCATTTGGGAAGCATGGCATGGGATGTGTGGATTCATGTTTGGACACATGGGAATGCATTGGAGGGCTTGATGATTTGAAGGTTTTGCAAATGGGGTTACAAGCTAAGTGGGTTTAACCTTGGAGGGAACTTTGTGGTTATGCGCACTTGAGTTGGAGCAGTATTGGGATGGGTGACCTCTCAGGAAGTCCCAATGCTTCACCCCTGTGAGTATCACCTAGATGCAATGAGTTCTAAGTGGACCATTCATTCTCATGAGAGATGGGTTCTTATGAATCACTACTCATGAAACATGGGTCAATGAGTTAGACTCAAAAACTACATAGTTGAGCCCTGATAGAAATATCATAGTTTGACTTGCTGGGGAAAATACCTCCTACTTATCAATTGATGAGCTAAAGGGGCTCTATAATAAATGTTTCATAAGGCACTATTGAAGGTTTTGCAAATGGGGTTGTAAGATAAGTGGATTTAACCTTGGAGGGAACTCCATGGTTAAGCACGCTTGAGTTGGAGTAGTACTGGGATAGGTGAACTCCTAGGAAGTCCCAATGTTTCACTCCTGCGAGCATTACCTAGATACAATGAGTGCTAAGTGGACCATTCATTCTCATGAGAGATGGGTTCTTATGAACCACTACTCATGAAACATGGGTCAATGAGTTTGACTCAAAAACTACATAGTTGAACCCTGATATGAATATCATAGTTTGACTTGTTGTGGAAAATACCTCCTACTTATCGATTTAAAGGTATTCATTGTAACTCTATGTTGCTTTATGGCTGATTAATATAATAGAGTATGAATGCTTTTGGAGGCTACGTTTTTCCCTCATGCGGGTTTTCCTAGGATATATCTTGTGTTATCTTATGGCTTGTATATTTTGATCTTTGCATTATGGTGATTATGTAAGCTTGTATGCATGATTTTATCTCATGGGTTATGTTGGAAATGTATTATTAGAATATGTGTTTAAGACATTATTTCCTAACAGGGGCAACAAAGGCCAAACTCGCACTTGATTTACATGTTCCAACAGTAATTGGAGTTGGAACTTTGGCAGCAATGGAGTAGGTGGGAGGAGTAGACAAGGATGGGATCTCCCCCTCCTTAAGGGGTCCCTAAGCCACCACACTATCCAACACACCTGTCAAAGCCAAATCAGCAGAAGGCAGGGGGATCTCAACCTCCAACTAGGAACCATTCTAAGCAGAGGAACATTTTAGGTCCCCTTTAGAGGAATTGTTGGGAGTTTCCATCATCTTGAGTAGCCCTTCAGTAAAAGGATAACTCCCACTATCATCTCCCACAACAACCCCATCCAGATATTTAACCACTGACTTAGGCTCAACAATTATTTCCTTTTGTTTAAGAGGCTTTTTCGAGGGGGCCTTACAATCAAAGATTAGATATCTAGGGTTAGAACATTTTTGACAATAAACCTTGGAATTCTCATAAACAATTGCCTGAGTCCAACTTCCCCACTTAGATTGCAGAGTAATAAAATTGGGGAGATTATTTTTAACAATAACCAATACACAAAAACAAGGAAACACTAACTTGAACCTTAATCTTTTCACCTCATCAGTTGAGAAATAATGTCCAAAAGTTCTACCAATCCACTGAAAAAATTTGTTCCTCCCAGAACTCAAGTGGGAACCCTGGAAATCAGACCCACACTAGGGTAGACTTGTTCAAATCCACTGTAGGATCAAAACCGAGTTTCCATCTATAAAGAGAGAGAGATGATGTTTCTTGCAAGCCCAACAACTAGAAAGGACTGTCACTAAGTCCTCCTCCACTATAAATTTGAATAAAAAGAGAGCACCAGACATGACACTAATTGCAACACTACCCTTCAACTTCTATTTTAGGGACACATTTCCTCACCATCTCAATAGTGAGTCTGAAAGAGAAGAATTTACCAACTAAAGTGCCCTTCATTGAAGAAACAACTCAGTCCAACAATAAATCTAGTAACACAATAGTAGGACCATCCTTAGTCTGTAAGCATTTTTGGATTATATTGATGTCCACTTGACTATGCACCTCACCCACAAGTGCATTCTTCCATCCATTGGGATTCGTTTTCCCTTGTGGACTCACACCCTTTAGATTCCTCATCTCTAACTTGTTGCAGTTATCAACAATGTCATTATTGTCTGATTTGGTAGTAACAAAGTTTATAGATAGAGAGGCAAGACCTGCCAAAGTGGGAACATCTACAAACACTTTAGCAGCATCTAGAATAGAATACTTCAAACCTGACACCCCAAAAATTTCTGAAGGAGGATGTGCAAGTGGGGGAGCATGGCCCCCACCCTCCATGGGCTCCATGTGAAGAGAACATAAGATTTGAAATTTGAACATGTTCAAGTAGAAAGTTGCAAAGCCAGTTTCTTCACAAAATAGTTATACAAACATCTATATAATATTTTAAGTATATATTATATATTAATATCATTAATTATATCATATTATATGTATTAGTAATATATAAAAAATATTTATATATATTAAATAAAATATATATAATATATATTAATATTAAATATTATATATAATTATATAAGAGAATATAATATATTATACATTATAGACTAACAAATTAATTATCAAAATATATAGTTGAAATAACAAATTATTTATAAAAAATAAACTAAAAAACAATAAAAAATGGTTCTAAAATTTGAAATACTTCTTGCAAGGTCTCCCACTCTGCTTGCAACAACTCTCATCGTTTCGGCTGCAAAGACTCTCTCTACTATTGCAATGACTCAAGCTCTTTTTGAAACTATAACTTTTATCCCTTCCCTTGTGGCACCCATGAGCTCTCAGTTAGGGTTTTTGTGCCCTTGTGTGGTGTCATGGGGTCCACCTCTTTACCTGTATCTTCTTTGGTGGATTTGGTGGCTAATGGTGGTGCTTCTAAACCAATTCCCTTTGTTATTCCTATGATGGGTGCTAGGGGTGTTGGTATCCCTCCTACAGTGGGTTTTGGGGGTGTTGGGATCCCTCCTCCTAGGCCTTTTTCTACTTGTGGTGTGTCCATCTTTTCCCATGTTTCCTTATGTACTATTGCACTTCCTCCTAAGGGAAAATATGTTGGCATGTTGGCATAACTGATGCAGATGATGATGTACTGGTAAAGGATGATATGAGGATATTGATGGACTGTTGGTGATGATATAATTGTGATATGATTATTTATGATCAGTTATTTGTGTTGTCATTGATGGAAACCATGTTTGTTTATGTTTGGTATATCATCTAAGTTATCTGAGCCTAACTGGTAATGAATTGAGTTGGATAGAAAAATTGTTAAGTTGTAGTCAACCAGTAAGCAGGAACTAAGAAGGAGATGGTTGCAGTAGAAATCCATGTTGGGTTAGGTGTTGTGGTTTGGAATGTATGCTTATGACATTATATTAATTCTATGATAGGAACCGCATCATGTTTGGAGAATCAGAAGTCATATTTATAATTGACTGTTGTATATTCAGTGTAGAGTTTGAGAACCAGTGACAAGATCTTTAACCGATGATGTTTTATGGTTTGGCGGTGAATCTTTTCATGATCTTATCTTTGTGGTGATGTGTCATAAACCATGTGTGGTGATAATATGTTGTTTGAGCATGATCAAGGAGTGAATTTCTTGGGAAACAAGAAGTGCTTAGTGGAATGTGACAAGGGTTTGATGGCTTATCAGATCGATGTGCGGTGATGTGTTATGATCATTCAACGATTGTAATTGTCTTGAAATTTGTTGTAATGATCTGTAATTATTTGTAATAATCTATAATGATCTAAAATGTAAATTCATTGTATCTTGTTGATGAGTTAGGGTTATGTAACCGACCTAGTTGAAAAGTATTTTTAGGTCGATTTTGAGAAGAGATTTTGTGTTGGTGATCAGAGAAGGAGAGTGTGCTGAACCAAATTGAGATGTCTACATGTGTGAAGCAAATTGGAGCTGAAATGGATCTGTACTAGTAAGAAGAGAGTGTATTGATCATATCATTTACCTATTGTTTCCTAAGAGTTGCAGCAGTATTAAAATCCCTTAACTGGGTAGGTCCTAACATGCCTCATATTGTAAATCCTTTCACCAGGTGGCTCATTAACTTGAGTTTAAATACTTTAGCAAGGTTACTCCTAATAGGGTAGAGCTCCTAACAAGGCTGAGGTTAAAATTCCTTCACCCAGTGACTCCTACCAGGGTCTTCTTTTAACCAGGAATTATTGTAAATCTCCTAACTGGGCTAGGCCTTTAGCAAGGTGCATTCCGAAAGAGTGCAATATTTTGTGGGTGCCAATTCCCACCATGGTTTTTCCCATTTGGGTTTCCACGTGAAAAATCTCAGTGTTCATATGGTGGTTTATTTGTTTATGTGTGGATTTGATATCATTATATTGCTTACATGTTGATGAGAACATGAATGAGTAGTTTGGTAAATCTACTTTAAGTAATTGATTAAGTAGTTACTAGTACTGGTTATAAACTATTTTTTAGAAGTATTTTTTAGATTGTAAAATATTTCAGTTTATTGTTATTATTGAAGCACCCGGCCCCCCCTCTCAGTAATAACCAGATCCTTAAGGATAACATGGGGGAAGGTTCAATGAGTAAATGAGAGCTTTCACAAAAGCTTGCAGAATCTGAAGAAGCCTATTATGAACTAAAGGTCAAATACAAAGCTTCACTGACCAAGAGAAAAGAGTTGGCTGAACAGTTGTGGGAACTCAGTGAAAATAGTTCATCTGAAGAAGCGAATATTGATGCCTTGGTTAATGAGGTGGAAAGCTAAATGATGATAAGGAAAATATAAGGAGAGAGATAGAAGCCCTTACCATTAGGATGAGTCAAGAGTCGGAAGCCAGAAGGATAGATGAAGACACAATAAAATATAAGGAGCATGAGATCATAAAGATGAGCTGGGAGATTGGTACCTTGCATGTACAACTTCATGAGGAAAAAGAGGAAAAAGAGGAAATACAAGATGATCTAGACATGGCTATGTCTCTTAGAGAAAGTATTACAAATAAAAATGAGGAACTTACCAAGGAGTTGGCTGAAGCAAATGAGATACTAGCTAAATTCAACAAGAGCACTGCTATGCTTGATGAGTAGATTCAGTCCAAAAGGCAGAATGGAGATACACATGGCTTGGGATTCACAACCTTTCAACAAGGAGAGCCATCTAGTACCAAGGACACCATGCATGAAGCCAAATCTGCACCAAAGACCAAAAAGAAGAACATTGGTAAGAGAACCTACAAACCAATATTAACTATCATAAGGTAGGTCATACTGCTAATATTTGTAGAAGTAGATCTAGTACTTTTGATGGATATAGATTTAATGCATATAAAGGATATAAGACTAGAAATTTTAATGGATATTGATTCAATTGCAACAACTATGGGCATAAAGATGATGAGTGCACGTCAAGAGTAAACAATCAGAGATCTTACATGGGTCAGAGGTCTAATGGTGAATGAAAAAGATCTTACAATGACCGGAGGGACCCTACTTGGCAAAGACCTTATGTGAACCAGTCTAGTTCATATGAAATGGAGAATAGATGGAATGTGACATGTTCAATCTGTCACAACTTTGGTCATGTAGATATGAATTGTTGAAGAAGACCTGGTAGAGGAAATGTTGGACCCTAGAGCGCATCTGGAATGGCATGTTTCCATTGTCACAAATCAGGACACCTTGCAAAGTTTTTTAGAGATAAAATGAACAAACAGGTTAATCAATCTACTAACCAGAAAGGAAATAATATGGTTGATGTGGAAGAAACTAGAAATGAGATGAATAAGATTTGGAAGAAGAAAAGTGAAAAGAAACCATTAGAGGACTCCAATTATTCACCTAGTGTGGAGAATCCTTCACTGGTAAACTAAGCTATGATGAAGCTTAGAGGGAACATATTGTCAAATCCATTTTCAGACCCCCTGAATGGTATACAGTAAGTCAAATCTGCATGTTTTGATGAAATATGATGTTACAAAGTGATTTTGAGATATATTTGGTAAATTGAATGTGATATATGTGCCGGTATCAAGTTTTAGAGTTGAACAGTGATTAGGGTATGTTCAACCGGTATGATAAAAGGCTAAAAGGTGTTTGATAGTCTCATTTTTCACTTAGCATTTTTAAGAGAACATCTGGAGAGAAATAGAAACATAGAAGAGATTTTGATTGCTACTTTGGCAAAGTTGATAGCAGTTGTGAAGATTGTGGAAGAGAGTTCAGAACGAAAACCCTAGTTGTGAATAAATCTGATGTTACCAACAAGTCTGATGCAGTAGATGAAAAGAAGATAGTGATTATTGAACTGGAGATTCAGATTGATATTGAGAAGAATAGTGCAGAGGAAGAAGCTCAATCGATAGAAGATGAAGATGATGAACAAGAAGAAACTTCTATACTGGAATAGGTTATACCTAGATATGTTAAGTTGAATCACTCAACAAATCAGATAATTGGAGACATGAATGTTGGAGTACAAACAAGAAGAAAGATCATAGAAAGTGCTTGTCTGATTTCCTTAGTTGAACCAAAGATACTAAGAGAATCTCTCAAGGACGATGAATGGATAAAGGCAATGAATGAAGAGCTTGATCAGATTGAGAAAAACAACACTTGGTCACTTGTTCCTAGACCTGATGATAAAAATGTGATTGGTACAAAGTGGGTATTTAGAAACAAGCTGAATGAAGAAGGAGAAGTTGTTAGAAACAAGGCAAGAATAGTTTGCAAAGGGTATGCACAAGAAGAAGGTGAAGATTATGGATAGACCTTTGCACCGGGTTCTATTCTTGAAGGATTTAGGATGCTACTTGCATTTGCAGCATTTAAAGGCTTCAAAGTTTACCAAATGGATGAAAAGTCAGTATTTCTGAATGGTATTCTTGAAGAAGAGGAGTATATTGAACAATCGGATGGGTTTGCATTGTCAGAAGATAAGGATATGGTATGCAAACTACATAAAGCATTATATAGATTAAATGAAACACTAAGGGCATGGTTTGAAAGATTTCATGCACATCTGATAAAGATAGGATTTCAGAGAACCCGTGAGGACAACAATATTTATTTTAAGATTGAAGGAGACAAGATGTTGATTGTAGAAGTATTTGTTGATAAAATTTGGAGGAAATGATGATATGTGTATGAATTTTGCAGATGAGATGAAGGAAGAGTTTGAGATGTCTTTGATAGGTAGATTAAAAAAATTCATTTGTTTGCAGGTCCAACAGCTGGAAGGTGGAATTTTTATCAGTTAGTTCAAGTATGTGAATGAAGTGTTAAAGACCTTTGGAATGGAAGATTGTAAACTAGTTGGAACACCTGTGGTTACAGGTTGCAGATTGTCAAAACAAGATGATTCACCCTCATTGGATGAGAAGGAATATAGATCTATGATTGGGAAACTTCATTATGTTGTTCATAGTAGATCGGGGATATTGCCCATGCAATTGTTTAGTAGCAAGATTTTAGAAGAGCCCTAAGGAGACACGTATGACAACAATGAAGAGAATATTCAGATATCATAGAGGGACAATTGACTATGGATTATGGTATCCATACAAAGGAAATTTTTCTTTGTAGGTATTCACTGATACAGATTGGGCAAGAAATGTGGATGATCGAAAAAGCACAACATGTGGAGCATTCTTTCTAGGTGGTAGATTGGTATCTTGGACTAGTAAGAAAGAGAGTTGTATATCTCAGTCTACAACAGAAGTAGAGTATGTAGCTACATCCATGAATTTTACACAAGCTATATGGATGAGACGTGTTGAAAGGATTCAATGAGAATATGAGAGAACCGGTGATCATATACCATGATAAGACAAGTGCAATAAACATCTCAAAGAATCTGGTATTACATGCTAGGACTAAACATATTGAATTGAAGTATCACTTTTTGAGGGAAAGAGTGCAGGAAAAGAAAGTGAGATCGGAGCATGTGTCAAGTAAGGAGAAATTGGTAGATATATTCACCAAACCATTTCCTAAGGCTACCTTTGAATATCCCAGAGGCAAGCTAGGGGTTATAACCCTACACAAGACCAACTAGGATGCCAGTGATGCATTAATCTAGTGGACTTCTTGAATATATTTCACTATGGATTGATGAGAAGAGTGATACTCCTTAGGGTGAGTAGCAGAAATGAAGACAAAATATGCCTTTGCACCTTTGGTATTGCTATCAAAGGGGGAGAAGAACAATGACAGGGAGAAGAACAATGATAGGGAGAAGTAATTCAAAGGAGGAGAAGATCAAAGGAGAAGATCAAGTGAATAATAGATTAGTACAACATGGCATGATGAGTTCCTGATATTTGTCATCAATTGGTTGTTTTAGTTGTTGCATTATTTTAGTGTTGCCATCAATGCCAAAGGGGGAGAATGTTGGCATGTTGGCATAGCTAATGGAGATGATGATGTACCAGTATAGGATGATATGAGGATATTGATGGACTGTTGGTGATGATATAATTGTGATATGATTCTTTATGATCAGTTATTTGTGTTGTCATTGATGGAAACCATTTTTTTTTATGTTTGGTATATCATCTAAGTTATCTAAGCCTAACCGGTAACGAATTGAGTTGGACAACAAAACTGCTAAGTTGCAATCAACTAGTAAGTAGGAATTGAGAAGGAGATGGTTGCGGTAGAAATCTGTGTTGAGTTAGGTGTTGTGGTTTGGAATGTATTCTTATGACATTATAATGAGTCTATGATAGGAACCAAATCATGTTTGGAGAATTGGAAGTCCTATTTATAATTGGTTGTTGTATATTCAGTGTAGAGTTTGAGAACCGTTGACAAGATCTTTAACCGATGATGTTTTACGGTTTAGCGGTGAATCTTTTCATGATCTTATCTTTGTGGTGACATGTCAAAAATCATGTGTGGTAATAATATGTTGTTTGAGCATGATCAAGGAGTGAATTTCTTGGGAAACAATGAAGTTCTTAGTGGAATGTGACAAGGGTTTGATGGCTTATCAGATCGATGTACGGTGATGTGTTATGATCATTCAATGACTGTAATTGTCTTGAAATTTGTTGCAATGATATGTATGATGATCTGTAATGATTTGAAATGTAAATTCATTGTATCTTGTTGATGAGTTAGGGTTATGTAACCGACCTAGTTGAAAAGTGTATTTAGGTCGAGTTTGAGAAGAGATTTTGTGTTGGTGATTAGAGAAGGAGAGTGTGTCGAACTAGATTGAGATGTCTGCATGTGTGAAGTAGATTGGAGCTGAAATGGATTTGTACTAGCAAGCAAAGAGTGCATTGATCAGATCATTTACCTTTTGTTTCCTAACAATTGCAACAGTATTAAAATCCCTTAACCGGGTAGGTCCTAATAGGCCTTATATTGTAGATCCCTTCACCAGGTGGCTCATTAACTTGAGTTTAAATCCTTTAGCAAGGTTACTCCTAACAGGGTTGAGGTTAAAATCCCTTCACCAGGTGACTCCTAACAGGGTCTTCTCTTAACCGAGCATTATTGTAAAGATCATAACCGGGATAGGCCTTTAATAGGGCGCATTTCAAAAGAGTGCAATATTTTGTGGGTGCCAATTCTCACCATGGATTTTCCCATTTGGGTTTCCACGTGAAAAATATTAATGTTCATATGGTGGTTGATTTGTTTATGTGTGGATTTGATATCATTATGTTTCTTACATGTTGATGAACACATGAATGAGTAGTTTGGTAAATTTTCTTTAAGTGATTGATTGAGTAGTTACCGGTACTGGTTATGAACTATGTTTAAGAAGCATTTTCAAATTGGTAAAATATTTTAGTTTATTGTTATTATTGATTCACACCCCCCCTCCCAGTAATAACCAAATCCTCACAATAATAAAATTTTGTCCTCTACCTTGTGCCAAGACCTCCCTTGTTGTGGTGTGTAGCCAATATATGGTAGAAAATATTTCTTTCTACCAACACTATGGGTTGGTGTGTAGATTCACTAGGCTCTTGCCTTCCCTCCTAGATCTACATTGTTGGGTGATAAAATCTTGGAAGCCTTTGGTTGCTATCACTATTGAGTTTTTCCCTTATGCTAAGGGCTTTTAAATGCTTCCTTTTCTTCTTTTGATGACCGTGACTTGGTGTTGAGAAGGATATGGGCTTGGGGAGTTAAATTTCTCTTGGTAAAACCCTAGACAACTTCTTTTAACCCCTTACTGAACCACTCAATGTGTGTTTGGTGTGGGTTCATCTTTCCAATATTCCTCTTCATTTTTGGGAGCATTATTGTTATGATGCCATTGGAAAATCTATCAGCCACTTCCTGAAGGTTGATGATACAACTTCCTTCATGGTTCATTCTACCTTTTTTGTATTTTAATTGACATTGACATCTTTATGCCTTTCCCTAGGGATGTGGTTCTTATGGTTGGGGATAGACCATGGACTCAATTTTTGGATTATAAGGGCCTCCCCTTTCATTATCATAGATGTCTATCAATCAGTCACTTAGCTATAGACTGTTCTCTCTCACATTGTAAAGGTGTAGCTACTTGGTGTAAGGACACTAATGGTGATCATTTGATTGTCGATGCTTCTGATTCAGAGGTATTTTCACATGCTAGTGATGACTCCTCCCACGTTGAGGTTGTGACTCTTCCTACTATTAAGGCCTCCTCAATCCCCATGGATCCTACTCCTCCTCTTGTTACTAGTATGGCCTCCTTTATCCCTATGAAATTTACTCTTGTTTTGCTTGTTTTACAACAACCTTTTATGGTTGGTCAATAGTCTACTGTAGGTGCTAATAGACCCTCTAAGGTGATTTCACCTCTTGATCCCACTTGTAATGAAATTCCTAATAGTAGTATTTCATGTACTGTTGTTTGTCATAGGTGGAAAGGTTATTCCTTCTCTCCCCAAACTCTTCCCCAAGTTGTGGGTGAAATTTCTTCCGCCTCTTGAGTTGGGTTCCTAGTTGCATTGCTAGTGTGTTGTTGAAGGTTTGTTTTGGCCTTTATTTTGCTAACAATGGACTTGTGACCTGTTGCCAATGGCCTACTTGTCCTAAGTTTGTATAGGGTAAACACCCTTATTTTTCTACTTATTTTAATTTTAAAAAAAAACACAAAGGTAATGGATATTAGTTAGCATCAGATATTCAATATTGATTGATATCTATTACTAATTGATATTTGTTGTTGATGGATATTTGTTAGCAACTGATATCTTTTTTTGACAAAAAATACAGCCTTAGGATTTTTCTTAGGATTTCTTTGGGATATGGCTTACTGTTAGAATCAAGGAACACTGAGAGGGGGGGATGAATCAGTGTTTTGCAAATTTTAACTTTGTTAAATTTTTCTTTTAAACATTTAATTCATTGAACCAATAGAAAGATGCAAGAACACAAGGAAATCAACCACAACACTATAACAGAAGGATTTTATATGTGGAAAACTCAGTCAAGGGAAAAACCACGGTGGGGATGAGACCCACAAAATGAGTATACTCAAATATAAACTTTAAAAGGGAATGCACATGCATTCAGGCACACTGCCTAGAGCTCATTGCTCAAGAAAGAGAGGCACACTTCCTACAGATGAGTTACAAATGATCACAAGAGAATTTGAACTATTGAACAAGATCTACAAATGCATGGGTATATTTCTGGTTAAGCACATTGTCCACTAATTTCACACTCTGCCTTATACTACTCTATTCCACAGTTTTGCAATATTATGGGGCATAAATTTTCAACTTGTGCATGTGTAACTATGCACAATCAATCATGAATAGCTCTTGTATACCTATCTTCTCCAAAATAATCATAGTGATTGGCCATATATATCCATAACAATAAATTAGGTTAGTTACATGTCGACTTCAAGAGCACTTTACAAATAATGAAACATGTACACACTGTTAGCTGAATCCAAACCAAAATACCAATGCAGACAAAAACAATTGTCCACATGCTACTAAAACCATCAAAAAAAAAATCTAGATCTCAAAATTAATTACCAAAATTGATCCACATAATCCACATAAGGATTATCCACATGAGACTGCAGTTTTGCATTGTTGAACTGAAGACTGGTATACCAGAGCACCTAAATAACAATCCAATCAACACTGGAAGCTAAAAATTTGAAATAAGACTGTCCAAATATGCATCAACATTCAACCAAATTCAAAACACAAGATAAAGACTAGAAATGAAAATCTACCCAAAATATGGAACTCTATTAGATACTCTATTCCAATTTGTCGAACTTGAACCAATCTTCATTTCGACTTTTGGTAGGATGAAATCAAATACTCTAGATGGCATAACTAACTTTAGTTGCCATCAATGATAACACTGGATGATATGTGCAATGTATCTTTCCAACAATCTCACCCTTTGGCATTGATGGCAACACTTAGTGAAAAATAACTAAGTGCCGAACCAAATATGAGCATAACTCTGCAAAACTCCAAAAATCCAAAAACTGCCAAAATCACCCTCTGAGATAATCAAAACATTTTTCACTATCCTACACTCCCCCTTTGACATTAATGGCCAAGATGGGGTTCTTCATACCAAAAAAATACATAAAATGGCTATGAACAGACTACATGTACAAATTAACTCCTCAAACTTACACAAACTTGAATACATCGACAAAAGTGGTTTTTAATGAGCTCAAATTATTGTACCAACTTTTCTTTAGACTCTCTAAAATAGAAATGTGACTGCTAAAAAGATAAGTTTGCATCTCTGTTGTCGAAAGATCTCCTAGATCACTTACAACCATAACATCTTGTGCTTCATTCAAAGCACTGAGCATTGTCTCCATCTTCGGACCAATTAGACCTTGGAGTTCACCAACTCTTCCTACAATCTTTTCCTTATCAAGCATAAAAATTTTAATCTTTTCAAGCAAAGTAATGACTTGACTTTCTTGATTACTCACCGAGATAGTCTAAAGATCAAAGGATTGAGATAGATCTGCTAATTTCTTCTCATGCTCCTTAATCTACTTTCATATATTCTCAATGAATTTGGATAATGATAAACATGCTTTGTAGACACTTCCACCTTTAGATAGTGCATCTTGATTTCTTTTAATACACATGTCTAACAAAACTCTATAACTAGAAATCACACTCTTCAATTTACTAAGTATATTTGCATCAAATTATTTTTGACCTTGACCTATGTTGACTTCTCAAGTGACTCAAAATGAGTACTTACTGAAATGATAAGACTCTTCAGCTGGCCGAAGCGAGTATCTGATGTGTCTTTTGTATGAGTAGGCATGATCTTCTCTAATACATTGGATGAAAGAGTGAGTAGTTCACTATCCTCAATGTGAGACTTCAGGATCTCCTCCCTTGCTTTTGCTTGAGCAGATGATGCTAGTTGCAATATTTGAATAGGACATAGAGAGGCTAAGTTGATAGGCCCTTTGACTAATTCTGTATTAAATAATTCTTGTTGGTCCTTCTCCAAGAGCTCCTTCACTGCCCCTGTAGTGTCTCTTGCTTCTGAAATAGGTTCCTTAGCTTCAACCTTCTTCTCTTCCACCATCTTCTCTGCATCTACCTTAGAGATCTTAGTCTCCATAGGAGTTTCATCTTTAGACTGATCCAAAGGATTTTTAGTATCCTCAATATCATCCACTGCTTCCAATTCATCACCACCTTTGTCCAAATTTCCTTCTTTCAAAATATAAGGAACATCCACTTCAACCTATGCACCTTTTGATTGAATTTCTTGGACTTCTAGAATAGATGAATCCTTGACATCATGATTTTTTTCTGGAACAACTTCAAATTGATTCCAGAGAAAAATTGATCTCAAGATTTTATTAATATCTTTGATTACTTCCTCAGACTGCTCAATTATAAGCTTATTGATTCTTGTTTTGCTTCTAAACTCCTTGAGTATTCTATCTATTTCCTTTATGGCTATCACATGGAATATATTGACTAGGACAAACTCCCTTAGTCTATCATCTTTTTCTTTTCTACTATCTCTCCTCATCTCTAAAACATCATAAAGAATTTTGGAAATCTTCGATGTTATCTCTATAAGAGCCCTATTGAATTTGTTCAAATACTTTATAGTGGCTTTTTCTAGAGTCCTCCGACTGGCGTCATCAAATTTATCATAGAGTTCAAAGAGTGGTTTAAGATTACCTTATACAGTGACAACTTCTTCCACTTCTCTTACTGACATACCGAATTTTTCAGATTTAGTCTTCATCTTCTTGCATGGTTTTTCTCCATCGGAGGGCTTGTCCTTGGTGACTTTTGTAGCTTTGGTTCCCTTCGACTTCATCTCCTTTACTACCTCATTGGATTTTGTCTCCTCATCATCAAGAACAACAATATTAACTATTGTTCTCTTACTTTTCTTCCTCTTCCCTTCTCCATCAAATGATTTGGATTCGCATTTCAGTGAGCTAGCTGGCTTCTGAGAATCGAAGGAGGGTGTAGAGCTCCTAGATGACACTACCAGAGTAGCTTTCTCAACCTTGGATGCCTCAACTTTCTCTCTCATCTGACTGGCTTCCTTGATAACTTTATAGTGATCCCAATACTCTACGCATAGTGATCTACTTCCTTCCTCACCTTTCTCACAATTTTTTGATTTCTTAAACTGGCTATGAAGTTGTAAATCCTTCTCAAAAAATGTGCCAAATCTCCTCTCAGAGGTATCAATCGGCTTACTCAACAAGTGTTGAGAATACATCTCCAAATTTTGTTCTTCAACTTCATACCCCATGGGCATGATCCATACAATTCTAGGTTCAACTGCCTCCATAAAAAATTGGTCAATCTTAACCATGAAGCAAATGGTATCCTGATATTTCTCCACAATTGATTTAGGGATTCTTTCCCTGGCTTGCATCATGCCTTGGAAGTTCTTAAAGTATCCCCATAGTGCAACTTTCTTTGCCTTGCTATCACCAATATTATACAATAGATCTCTAATTTGTACTAGTATTAGTTTGTCACTAGACCATTGCATATGACCAATACCTAAAATCTCATTCATAAAGTAGAAGAATAGGCATAAAATCAAAATACCGAATTTGAAAGTATTCGTTTTGTCTTTGTTGATTACAGTGAGATTCTCCATGAACTGGTTCTGGAGCAATTCACATAGGTCATAATCCTTGTTCTCCTTTTCCATTTGATATGCAACATATATGGTAGTTTTGAATACCGAATTTTCTTTGTTGGAGTGGTAAACCTTGTATCCGACCACCATGGAAGAAAACTTCTCATCCAGTTCAACAATATCATTTATTGTCATGACTCCCTTATCAAATCTTGAACTAGTTGCAGTAGTAACCATATGATTATTTATAGACCAGAGCATGGGAAAATCACCAGATGAGCATAGACCAGTTACAGCTTGGATTACATCCTTAGTGATTTTGCATGGCTAAATCAACCACATAAATTCATTGTGAATTATGATCACAATGTATCGTACCCATTCATTTTCATCAAAAACTGGAAACCTAACCACCTACACGAAGTTATTCTCCTCCGGAGCTTTGAATTCAAGTTTAACCTTGAGATGATCTCCCATAATCTATTTAGAATACAAATTTAACATCTGGGAGCCACCCAATTCTTCAATATTTGCATGAATGTATGCCCTAATATCTTCACATGAAGAACACCGTGTGGAACTGATGAAAATGCTCCTTGTGGATCATCTTCCATAGATTTGTAAGGGTGTTTCTTAAATTTAGGGTGAGATCTCCTAGTTATGTCAACTATTAATGGTGTATCCATCTTCATAAATATCAAATTCACAAGCTTTCTCAAAAATACCTCACACGTTGGATTAGGGTTTCTTCACGAAACACTATGATCACTTCGAAAATCTGTTCACAGAGGTCACTTATCTTCTTCTCTTTATAAAGAAAACTGAGAAGTGAGAGGTAAAAGTACACTGTTATCTTCCACACACTTGAGTTTTTGACGTATTAAATGCCTTTTCCCTAAACCTTCCGGATACCTTATATCCACAAATTGCTCTCAAGAAATTTCATGTGGATCTTCAATTTCACCCAAAATCTTCTAAAAATCCTTCCAAAAGGTTTGTAGTACCTCCAAGAAACTACTGACAATCTATCGATCTTCCGGAACCAACTACAGGGGAGGAAAATATTTTCTTGAAAAATCCCCCTAGGCCAGAGACCTAAAGATAATTCCTAGAGGAATTTCCAGCACTGGATTCAAGTGCAGATCCATGTCTTACATCAGAATCACTCTTCTTCACCCATGTTTTCTTCATCTGATTTTTTATCTCATCCATAGTTAATTTACCTTTTCGCTTATCATCTATCTACACATTCTTGTTCATGTCTACTGGACCCTTCCTGTCCACATTCTTGCTTCTACAAAATTTTACAATGTGATAAGATTTGTTGCAATTGTAGCACACAACATTTCTATGTCTAGGTCTAAAATTTCCTTGATTTCCTCTTGATCTACACTGATTAGCAATATGTCCAAATCTATTGCATGTAAAACATCTAACATTCCTTCTATTGAAAGGGTTATTTGGTATACTTCTGCATTCACTTGATTAGTGGCCATACTTGTTGCAATTGAAAAATTGACCAGAGAAAGATGGACCATTTTGATTCAATCTATTTCTATATTGACTAGCCTTATGAACAAATTTATTGCAAAGAAAAAAATTACCATTGAATTTTTTAGCATTAGGTTTCCTTACGAGAGACCTTTTATCTTTGTTCTTCTGATGTTCTGACTTAGGATTGCTTTGACCAAATCTGGAACTTTCACCTTTCTCAAATCTAAGACCTTGGTTATCATCTTCACTCTTCTGGCTTTGCAAAAATGCATCAATTTTAGTTGAGTTAATCTTGAACTTCTCCTTGTACTCATTTGTAATAGAAATTTCATCCCTAAGAATGATAATCTGTCTTTCAAGCTCTTGCTCATTGTTCTTGGATTTTTGCAGTTCAAGCTTCAGCTAATCATTCTCATTGTTAAGTATGTTGCAGGAGATTGATAGAGCCCCATAGAAGGGGGGAGTTCAAGTGGTAAGGAACCTGATGCTCCTTTGGATTCAGGGGACCCAAGGGGAGGTCCAAGACCACGTGAGGAGTAGATAGCAGGAGGCAGTGGGAATGGTCAAGTTCAAATTTTAAATTTGGGGGGCGGCAAACCAGAAGTGGTTCTAGGACAGCAAGTGACAAGCAGTTCAGAGGACACTGTGGAAGGGAAAGAATCTTTTGGGATGGATCTCGAGAATCTGCCGAGTTTAGTGGGTCTTAAGGGGGGACCCAGATCATATGGACACACTAGTAAGTGGTCCTCACTATTTGGGATCAAACCTAAAGGCAAGTCATCCTTGCCCCCGGTCAAAAATACCTCAAATGTGTCTCAGGGCAAGTTCACCATTTCTGTTCCTAACCAAATCATAGACCATAATATTGCTAGAATGGAAAATCCTTTGATTGGTAAATTTTTTGGGCCAAGACTGAATATTGAGGTCATTCATGGGCTTGTTAAGAGGAAGTGGAACTTGAAAGGTCAGGTAGATGTGGTTGCTATGAACAAAGGATGCCTATCCTTTTCTTTCTCTTGTGAGGAGGACCATAGAAACATCTTGTGCATTGGTTCTTGGGCGATAGGAAAATATATCATGTACATCCAGAAGTGGTACCCTAATGCGGGAAGAGAAAAAAAAAATGGTCCAAGTTCTAGTCTGGATAAAGCTACCTAGGCTCCCAATGAAATATTGGGAGGAAGATGTGCTTGCAGGAATAGCCAATGCCTTTGGGGAGCTTATTGCTATCGATCTAGTCGCGGCATCGAGAAGAAGGCTTATTTATGCCAAGATATGTGTAGGAGTTGGGCCCGAAATAGATATGCCAGAGGAGATAGAGATAGAATCAAAACTTGGCAAATGGAAGTAGAATATTGTTTATGAAATAGTCCCTTTTGCTTGCTTTCATTGTAAAAATTAGGGTATTGGGCTAAAAAATGTCCAAGTAATGTGGTCAAATCTCAATCCCAAACTAAAGTATGGAAAAAGGTAGATGGCTCTTTGAAAGCCTCAAATTTTGATGATCAGGATCAGGAAAAATAGTCCCAGGATGGAAGGATAGAGGAAGAGATAGTCATAGAGTTGGGAAATGAATCGAAGAAAGTAGATAATGAGAAAATCGCCCATCAGGAGAAGGAGCAGAATGGCACGGATTCAGATTATGGAGAAAGAGAAACACAAGTTAACAACCAAAAAGAGGAAAAAGAAGATGATAAGATAGAGAAAAACTCAGATAATAATGAGAATAAAAAGATAGATCAAAAGAACAATGGAGATAATCAATCCAAAGACAATAAAGAGGAAGGAGATAATTTTAACTTAGTATCTAATTCATTCAAATTAGATAAGGAAATAGACTGGATCCAAGATGCTCAACCTGATAACATTCTGGATCAAGGGCTATCGGAGATTTCATTAGCCTCTCCAGTTGAGGTAAAGATGACCTTTTCAGGGGAAAATGAGCCAAAATGGGGAGATGAGGAAGACATCAAAAAGGCATTGAGAAAGAGTGAGTCAAAGTAGGAAGAAGAAGAAATAGTGGAGGATAAAACAAAGATCAAGCAAAAAAAAAGAATAATAACAATATCAATAATAGTATATCAACTAGAAATACTAGAAGCCTGCTTGGGGATGTGGGAGTGCAACATACCTCTCTAGGAAGATATTCAAATGAAAAGAAGAGGACAATGGAAACAAGAAAGAATATTGCAAATGGGACTCAAAGAACCATCTTTGAGGAAGGTATCTCTAAAAAAACATGAAGATCATCTCTTGGAATATTCAAGGATTGAACAATCCTCACAAACATGATTTAATAAAAAGTATGATTAGAGATAAAAACCCGGATATTTTTTTGATTCAAGAAACCAAGATGTCAAAAGATAAGGTAGAGGGATTAAAGATGTTTAGTAATGGAGGAGTTAGTGGTGGTAGTTTAGAAGGTGCCTCAGAAGGTATTGTTACTTTCTAGAATAAAAACACTATAGAAGGAGAAGTGTTGATTTAGGACAACAATCTGGCTTGTATCAGATTTTAGCATTTGAAAGATAGTACCTCATGGGTCCTAACTAATATGTATGCTCCTATCACTAAGACTGGAAGAAGTGATTTTTGGAAAAAACTACCCTGTTAAGAAGTAGGTTTGCTAAAGATAGTTGGTTGATTACGGGGGACTTCAATACCCCTTTGAAGGAAAATGAGAAAAAGGGAGGGAGCCAAGCAAATCTGGACAGTAGATTGGACTTAATGGACTTTATCAATAATAATGCTCTCCATGATCTAGATTTGCAAGGAGTTAAATTCACCTGGACTAATAGAAAGAGTGGCGAGGATTTAATTTGGGTAAGACTTGATAGAGCTCTTATCTCCCTAGATTGGTTTAATCATTACTTTTGTTCTTTATCTGCTCACATAAGGGTAGGATCGGATCACTATCCTATATCCTTTACAGCTGATGCCAAGAATAGAAGAAGACACTTCCCTTATAGATTTGAGAGAATGTGGACTAAACTCCTAGATATGGAAAGAAAAATCAAGGAATGGTGGTAGGTCAGTATTGAAGGGAATGCCATGTACAAAGTGGTCAAAAATTTGAGGTTTGTAAAAGAAAATGTTAAAAGGTGGAATAAGGAATGCTTTGGGAACATCTTTGCCTCGAAAGCTACTATCCTCTTAGAGCTAAAAGATATTCAGGATGAGATTCAGAATAATGGATATACTAACACTTCAAGAGATGTTGAAGATGAAATCCTTATGAGATATCATGACATAATAGAAAAAGAAGAAACCTTTTGGAAACAAAGGTCAAGAAATGTATGGTTGAAGGAAGGGGACAGAAACACGAAATACTTTCATATGTCCACTCTAAAACATAAGGCCATCAATAGAATATCACAAATTAAAGTGAATGGTAGAAGTGTTGAAGAGGAAGAACATATGAGTAAGGTTGCTATGGAGTTCTTCTCCAATCTCCTTGCTAAGGATAAGAATTTGGATAAGCAATCTCAAAAGAACCTTATGGATTGTATCCCTACTATCTTGGAGGCAGATCAAAATTCTCACCTGATTGCTATCTCTTCCAATGATGAGATTCGGAAAGTTGTCAACTCCTTTGAAGGAAACAAGGCGTCAAGCCCAAACGGTTTTCCCATGTTCTTCTTTCAAATGTATTGGCATATTGTTGGAGATGATGTATCCAAAGTTGTGAAAGAGTTCTTTGGCGCTAGAAGAATTTTGAAAGAGATAAATGGCACTTTTATTGCTCTTATCCCCGAAAAGATGGGAGTCGATTCCATGGATCTTTTCAGACCTATAAGTCTCTACAACTCTCTTTACAAGAATATCTCCAAGGTTCCGACCTCTAGAATCCTGAAGTTGCTTCCTTCTATCATCTCTCCTCAGCAAAGTGGTTTTGTCCCCGGTAGACAAATCTTGGATTCAATAATCTCAGTCCATGAAAACATTGATTCATTGTCTAATGCTAAAAAAGAAGGCTTTCTTCTGAAGCTTGATCTATCTAAAGCCTATGATAGAGTGGATTGGGATTTAACGATGGAAGTTCTCTCTACTTTTGGTTTTTGTTCTAGAAGCATTTGTCTTATAAGACAATTACTTTCTTCGGCTTCTTTTTCTATTTTAATTAATGGATCTCCTTCCCCTTTCTTCAAGTCCTCAAGGGGACTCAGACAGAGAGATCCTCTTTCACCGGTTATTTTTATTATGGGGGAATGTCTGGGGAGAGGCATTGGGAAGTTGGTCGAGAAGGGGGAGTTTTATGGATTGAAACCATCTTCAATGAAACAAGTTTGTTCCCACCAGCAGTTTGTGGATGATTCTATAATTATGGGGAGGGCTATAGTGTAGGACTCTAGAAGTTTAAAGAAAGCTTTGGATAGTTATGGATCAGCTACTGGGAAACTTATTAATTGGTCTAAATTTTTTGTTTATTTCATCAACACTCCGAAGAGAAGGAAGATTAAAATAAGCAATATCTTGGGGTGTCAATTGGGGAGTCTTCCTGCCTCCTACTTGGGGCTCCCCTTTTACCAAGATCCTCCTGATACTTTCTGGGGAGCTTTGGTGGATAAATTCCACAAGAAGCTAGCTGGCCGGAAGGGCTCTCTTCTTAGCCAAGCTAGAAAGGTTCAGCTGTTAAAATCAACTCTTCAAAGTATACCTCTTTATGCCATTATCCTTTTCAAAATTCCTGCCAAGTATGCGAAGGCTATTGAAAAGATCCAAAGAAATTTTCTATGGACAAGGGTTGAGGAGAAGAAGAGAGTGAATTTGATTGCATGGGACAAGGTCTGTAAGCCAATAAGAAAGGGAGGTCTAGGTCTTAGAAGAATAAGAGACATGAATGAATACCTTATGGCCAAATAGATTTGGAGAGGGTATAAAAACCAGGGAGATTGGAAACTGATATGGGATAACAAGTATAAAAGGCAATGTCCTACACTTCTAAGCTTCCTCAAAGCGAAAGAGATCCCAATTGGGTCCAATATTTGGAAAAATGTATCTAGAATAAGAGATTTAATTGCCAGAGGGGTGAAATGGAAGATGGGGAAAGGGAACCTTATCAAATTCTGGGAAGACTCATGGTTGCTCAAGTCCCCTTTGACTGAAATTCCTGAGTGGAGTAGATTTTAGAATCAGTGCAAGGAAAGATATGGATCTATGGTGGGTGATTACTAGCAAGATGGATAGTGGAATGATTTATCTCAAGTTGATCATTCCTTGGGAAGTCTGAACAAAATAATGAATTCCATGGTAGTGGTGGAAGATGAAGATCAATTAATCTAGAAACTCACAGCAAATGGTCAATTTACTGTGGCCTCTCTTTATTATCAACAATATTCTAAAATGGAGAGCCCATGTTGGGCTAAGGCCTGGGTGAAAGGCCTACTCCCTAAAATTAATATTTTCTTCTGGACAACCCTTCAAGATAAAATTATAACTATTGATAACCTCAGAAAAAGAGGTATGTGTATGCCTAGTGTTTGTTTTCTTTGCATGCAGAATGAGGAGACCATCAACCACCTGCTCTTTCACTGTCCCTTCTCTACTGATGTCTGGGGAAGATGTTTGGATCACTTCAATATCAGTTGGAGTTTCTCAGATTCAATTCAAGAGGTTTTTAATGCTTGGCAACATCCATCAAGGAATAAGTCTACTATTTTATTGTGGAAATTAGCTTTACCCCATATATGTCAGGGTATATGGAAAGAGAAATGAAAGAGTTTTCAGAGAGAAAGTGTCTAAGGCTCAAATTGTGTTTGAGAAAATAAAAATAAATATAGTGGAAAATATGAATATCATAGGTGGTATTGCTAATCCTCAAGACAAGGATGATCAAACAATCTTCAAGAAGTGGCTATTAAAAGGTTGAAAACACTTTCAGACCAATCCTAGAGAGGGTGTGATATGGGTAAGCCCTCCCAATGGTTCGCTGAAAATTAACTTTGATGGTGCATCAAAGGGTAATCTTGGTATTGTGGGATGTGGTGTGGTCCTTAGGGATGAATGGGGAAAATGCAAAATAATAAAATGCATACCTATAGGAAATCAGACAAATCATGTAGCTGAGGCTATGGTTGCATACCATGGGATGGTCCTTGCTAAGGAAGCCTATTGCACTAGAGTCTGGTGTGAAGGAGACTCATTGAATATAATCAATTATTTGAATAAGAAGTTCCCACTATCTTGGTCAATAAGAAATGCTATCAAAGCGGCTAAGAAAATAAGTGAGAAATTTAAAACGTGTGCTTTCTTACACGTGTATAGGGAAGCAAACTCATGTGTTGACTCGGCAGCCAAGCTGGCCTATCAAATGGAAGAAATCATTACTATTTATGGTGAGAGTGAGCTCGCATCTAAAGTGAGATCCTTGCTCGATCAGGACCGTATCCAGATGAGGCAACGTGGCACTATCAACCATAATATCTAAATGCCTCTTCCACTTATTTCAAAGTAGGTTTACTATGGAGGTAATGTGCATTTATTTAAGTGTCTTTTCATAATTGTTTGGCATAGATTCTGGGCTTTTTTCAGGGCATCCATAGAAACCAAAGAAGAAGAATTGGAGCTGAGAGAAGGAAATTCAGGGATAGTGAAGGAAAAATGGGAGGAAATAAAATAAGGTTTGAACCTACCTCTTTCTCAGAATGGAAAAAGAATAGGGAAGTTTGGGATATACTTCAGGAGGGGGTCTGAGTGTGTTTATGGAAAGGTTGAGTGGGAAAGATCCTATGGTTACCAAACATTTTATCAAGAACTAGAAGAATGACAAGATTCTGGTTGGGTCCCGAATGATGACTGTGGATGAGGAGATTATTGCTGAAGCCACGGGGATGATGACCGAGGGCATGGAATTTTATAGAGATCGCAACATCTCTGATAAAGCAGCGGACAAATTTCCAGTCACGGATGATGAGAAAAAGAAGATGGTGAAAGTTGACAATTCCTATCATTCCCCAAAATAGATATGCATGCCATGGAGGTTTGTTTTATTTGCTACTATCACCTATATTACTTTGGATGGTAGGTTTACTAGAGCCTATGGACACCACTTTGTTTTTCTTAACCATTTCTGCCATGGGGAAAAGGTGAGCCTGCCATATTATCTTGCATGTTCCATGGACCATACTATCAAGGAGATACAAAAAGATCCCAAAGGGGACCATGCCCTTCACCAGGGTCTTATGGCTCTTGTTTATAAAGTGCGTAAAGGGAGATGCATTGAAAAACCTATTAAAGGTAAATATGCAAGACATGAGGACAAAAAGAGTGAAGCCAATGGTTTTAACTTTGATTCAAAGACTGAGGGTGACTCGGAGGAGACTAGTAAAAAGGGGAGGAACAACGCTAAGAGGAAAAGGATAGTGGTGGATTCAGATATTTCGGAGTCTAAGGCCGAGTCCTTCGAGGGTAAATTCATTAAAAAAAAGAAAGGGAAAGGTACCGGAAAGAAAACTTAGAGGAAGAAGATCAGCAAGGGAGGTAATAAAGATATTACTCAAATTTTGATTGAATCCGACAAGGAGGCAGAGGAGAATCAAAATGATGAGGGACAAGATAAGGAGGGGGAGGAAAATCCGGTTATAGGCAACATTGAAGGTTTGAACACTCAAGGTCTGCAGAAAGAGGATCAAGAGGACAAAAGTGGTAAGTTTAGTGACTGTATTGGAGAAAATGAGAGTATAAAGGGCTTCTGTGATACCGTCGGAATAATGGTGAAGGATATAGATAGCTTGAAGAAAGATATGAATGTTGTCAAAAGAGAAATGATAGGCGAGAAACCCCTATTGGAAAATGTTCAAGAATTGGATGTTGCAATTAATAATGCGGAAGCCATTGAAAGCATGGTGGGTAAAATTATTGCAATAGAAAAAAAGGTTAAAGAGATGGAAGAAAATAAGGAGGTGAAAAGAATGGAAACTACTATGAACAATCTGAGCAGCAGAATTGATAGGATGGAACTCACTGTTAAGAAGATAGCAGAACAAAACTTCCAGATCCTCAAGGCTTTGGTGGACAACATGAACATCTTGATCAATAGAATAGAGAATAGCATAGAGAAAGATGGTGACAAGGAGTAGCCGAACAAAAAAGCTCACGAGAAGAGGACCAAAACCAATACTAGGAACAAGGGCAACATCAAAGGTCATGAGTTGGATGAGTTAAAGACCACTGCGAACAACATGAAGCAAATGGTTGTCCTCGCTGAAGATATAATGATAAATATCTAGCTATCTCGGTCTCGGCCGTGGTCTCGGTCTCTTTTTTTTGTTGTCATTGTGTTTTCCTAAGGCTATCCTTTTCTGATTTTTTATGTAATGTGTGTTGTGTTCCCTTTCTATTTGGTTGGGATCTTTTTTAGTTTTTGAAGTGATCAGGCATGGGTATTTCTAGTTCTTTCTATCTCTTGCTATGTAAAAGGTTCGGGTTCCTTTCAAAAACCTGCTTTTACTTAATCAAAACATTCATTAGATATTTCTTTCAAAGACTGATTAAGACCTTCTTCATTCTTCTTTCTTCCCTCAATATCCTTGGTCAACTTCATCACTATAGCTTCAGTCTCATGCTTCTAAACTGCATTATTTTTAGCAAGTTTCTCACATTCTTTTGTATTCTCCTTCAAGGTTTCATCAGTTATGCTTTGGCTTTCATTCTGCTTTAGCTAATCAACAAGTTCCTTTCTCTTTTCCTTGGACCTATTCAATTTCTCTTTTAACGACTGAATGAAATTTTCAGCATCCTTAAGACTTCCTTGCAATTCTTGGACTTCAACTTTGGACTAATCAAGATCATCTAGTGCAACTAGGAGTTGATGTCAAAGACCATCGAAATCCATTGAATCTCCTTCCTTGATCCTCCTCAAGCCATTAGAATTATTTCGAGGAAATAGGCTCTGATACCAATTGTTGGAATCAAGGAACACTAAGAGGGGGGGGTGAATAAGTGTTATGTAAATTTTAACTCTGTTAAATTGTTCTTTCAACCATTTAATACATTGAACCAAAAGAAATATGTAAGAACACAAGGCAATCAACCACAACACCATAACACAAGGATTTCATACGTGGAAAACCCGGTCAAGGGGAAAACCACGGTGGGGATGAGACCCACAAAATGAGTATACTCAAATATAAAGTTTACAAGGGAATGCACATGCATTCAGGCACACTGCCTAGAGCTCACTGCTTAAGAAAGAGAGACACAATGACTATAGATTAGTTACAAATGATCACAAGAGAATTTGAACTATTAAAGAACATCTACAAATGCATGGGTATAGTTTGGGTTAAGCACATTGTCCATTGATTTCACACTCGGCCTTATATTACTTTGTTCCATAGTTTTGCAATATTTTGTAGCATAATTTTTTAAATTGCGCATGCGCAACTGTGCACAATCAATCATGAACCTCTCTCATACCTATCATATCCAAAATGATCATAGCGATCAACCTTATATATCCACAAAAAGAAATTAGGTTAGTTATGTTGGCATTTTTAGACTGTTAGCATTTTGCATATAGATTGCATTAATGACATGTTGTCATTGATGTCAATTGAACCAATGAATGGTATTCATGATATTGCTGATATTATTGTTCTTATTTCTATTGTCTTGTAATCGGTATGATAAACATTGTAGAAGATGTTGTAAACTGGTATATGGTCATTTGTAAGTTAAACCGGTGTAAAGGGTTAAACCTTTCTATGTTTTGTAACCTGTAAACCCTACCAGTTGTTTTTGTTAAACCCTAACCGATCAAAGTTTGTAGGTTTAAGATCTAATGTTGAGTGGTAATGATGGAGACACTTGTGATCATTGTATGAGGATAAGTTCAAGTTATTTTGGCGCGTTTGTCTTCTTGGAAAGGAGCAAAGTGGATTGCATCAAATGCATAAGCACATGATGAGTTACAAGTTTGATGAAGCGGTGATCATTAAGCGGTTGGAATTTTCTTGATTAATGTGAAGAGATTGATATGATTTCTAATAGTCAAGATTGTACCGACTTATTTGTAATCTCGATGATGAGAATTAGGTTTTTGTTTTGTTACCGACCTAGTTGATTTTGTATTTAAGGTCGATGATATTGTTTTGTTAAGAGTTGGCAAAGTTGACAAGATTGGCAGAAACTAGTTGAGTGTGAGGTTACCTAATCTGTGGATGGACCTGCAATTTGAGTAAAGGCAAATTGAAGCTTAAGAAGGATCTGATCAAACAGATGTAGTGTTATTTAGACAGATCAAGAAAACCTATTGTTTTCTAACAATTACAGCTGAAATTGAAATCCCCTAACTAGGTAAGCTCTAACAAGCTTGGTTACTTTCTAAATCCTCTCACAAGGTGGTCCATTAGTTTGGATTCTCAAATCCTCTACCGAGGTTACTCCTAACAGGGTATTGTTCTTTTCATCAAGGCATATTTGTAAATCCCCTAATCGGGTGATTCCTAGCAGAATTAGTTCTTAACAAGACTTATTGTAAAAGCTTTAACAGACTTGTCTCCTAATAGGGCGAACTTTAGAAGAGTTTAGATAGCTATCCTTGTGAGTCTCATCTCACCATGGTTTCTACGTATTTGGTTTTTCCACATATAAATATTTGTGTCAAGTTGTGAATGCTTTTTGTGGTTATGATCTTATTTGTTGATTTGACTAACTACTTAACTATTTTGATAAGGCATGGTACTAGAAGCATTGAGAGATGAATATGTTGACATATTATTAAGTATTTTGATGTTTAAAAGATTGAATTTGTTTACTGTTAAGTTTTCATAATAGTCAAACTGGTTGATGTTAGTTGATGTTTGGTAATGTTTGAGATATTATCTTGACAGAGTTATTTGTTGATAGGTTTATTTTTGTGTTTGGGAGTTTGTATCAGTTTTTTAGTTTACTAATTCACCCCCCCCCCCCCTCTCAGTAATCTACTGGATACTTATTCTTTCATCATACCATCAATTGGTATCAGAGCATCTTAGGTCCTCTTTAACCTAAAGCCTAACAACTTGAGGAAAAGATCTTGTAGATCATGATGAAGAAGGAAGGTCCAAAGTTCAACAAAGATAACTATAGGATATGGAATGATAGAATGAAGATTTACATTAAGAGTCTTGGAATTCAATATTGGGATCATGTAGAAACTTTGTATTTTGCACCTACTTGAACCCTGACTGATGACCAAAAGAAAGAACAACAAGAGAATCATCAAGCATTAGAGCCTATTATAAGTTCCCTGTCTGATGCTGAATATGTAGATGTTCATGGTCTTGAAACTGCATATGAAGTATGGAAAAAACTTGAAGAGATTTATAACAGCAATGAACGTGTTAAGATTGCTAAAGAGCAGAGTTTAAGAGGAAAGTTTGATGACATGAGAATGTTCTAAGGTGAGAATATCCAACAGTATGGTCAAAGGATGAAAGAGATAGTTGGCAAAATAAAGAGCGCAGGAGGGAAAGTGGAAGATGCCACAATGATCAGTAAGGTACTGAGAACCCTGCTACCGGTCTATGATATCCAAGTTGTAGCTATTCAGGAGCTGAAATCCATTGACAAAACTAAGGTAACTCTTGAATCTATCATTGGCAAACTTATTGCTTTTGAACTAAATGGCTATGATGGTAGTGTACAGAAATAAGAATCTGCATTCAGAGCTTTTGTTTCTAACCCATCTATGAGAAGAAGTAGAGATATCAGCCATAGCTATGAATCTAGATCCAATAGAGATGCTAATGATGCAGACTGCTTAGTGGAACTTGAAGAATTGTTGGCAAAACGACTACCTAGAGGCATTGGAAAATACAGAGGTAAGCTACCATTGAAATGTTTTGGTTGCAATAAGATTGGTCATATAGAAGCTAATTGCCCTAATAGTGAAAATGAACACAAGAGAGACAAATTCAAGAAGTATAAGGGTAAAGGCAAGAGAGATTGTCTTGTAGCTATTGATAGTGGTATTACTGATGATGAATCTAATGATGATTCTAGTGAAGATATTGTGTTTGTGGCTATTAAGGAAGAGAAATAATACCATAAGGCATTAGTATCCAGGATGGATAACTGTGATGATTGGATCATTGATAGTGGTTGTTCACATCACATGACCGGTGAAATGAGAAAATTTCTTTCCTTGAAGGAATTTGATGGTGGTGTTGTCAGATTTGGCAATGACTCACCCTATATGGTTAAGGGTAAGGGAGTTATTTCTCTTAATGGGAAGAGCAGTGCCGACGATGTCTATTGTGTTGAAGGTCTAAAGCATAATCTTATGAGTGTGGCACAACTTAATGACAAAGGATACCCACTGGAGTTTAGAAATGGTATGTGCAAAATATTTGACAACAAAGGTAAATTCATTGCAACTGGAAAATAGACTAGAGGTAATCTATTTCATCTTAATCCTAAAGTTAGCAATTGTTTGATTGAAAAGATAGATGACAGCTAGCTTTGGCATAGGAGATTTTGTCATATAAATTTTGACAATATTGGTAAAGTGAGCAAGTATAAGATAGTAAGAGGTCTACCTCAGATTGAAAAATTGGTTAATGCTCTTTGTAAAGAATGTCAGTTAGGAAATATGACTTCTTCAACTTTCAAGAGCAAGTCCTTCTCAGCGGAGTACTTGTTAGATTTGGTTCATACAGATCTATGTGGGCCAATAAGAATTAGAAGCATTTCAAGTGATAGATATTTCATGATCTTCATTGATGATTGTTCAAGGATGATGTGGGTCACATTCTTGAAAGATAAGAATGAAGATTTTGGTAAATTCAAGGCATTCAGAGCCTTAGCTGAGAAAGAGAGTGGCAAAAAGATTAAATGTCTGAGAATAGATCAAGGTAGTGAATTCACTTCTATGGAGTTCACTAAGTATTGTGATGAGAATGGTATCAAGTGGCAACTTTCTGCACCAAGGACACCACAACAAAATGGTATAGCAGAAAGGAACAACCATTCAGTGGTTGAAGCAACTAGAACAATGTTGATACAAGGAGGTGTGGTGAAAACATTTTGGAGAGAAGTTGTAAATACAACGGTCTACACAATGAACCGAGTTTTGGTGAAAAGACGTAAGGACAAGACACCTTATGAGTACTGGTATGGAAGATCACCTAATGTTAGCTATTTTAAGATCTTTGGTAGTAAATGTTTTATCAAAAGAGGTGATTACATTTGCAAGTTTGAAGCGAAGAGTGATGAAGGCATATTTCTTGGCTATTCCACCAAGAGTAAGGCCTACAAATGCTTCAACAACCGGGCATAGAGAATTGTTGAGAGTGTTGATGTTTGTGTAGATGAATGTCCTGAAATTTTAGAAGGAACCAGTTCAGAGAGAAAGGATGAAGATCCTTGCATTTTGCTTTTGGAACCTGAAACAGTTAAATCTGAAACCGGTAAGGCAAATCCTGATGTACTTGTTCATTCGGAATAGATAATTTCAGAAGAAGAAGTTGAACCTGAGGAGAATGATCATGTTATTCCTAGATATGTGAGACTGAATCACAGTCCCAAGCAAATTATTGGGGATAAGGATGTTGGAGTATTTACTAGAAGAAGAATAAGAGAGAACTTTTGCATGATCTCCACCATTGAACAAAGAAGTGCTAAGGAGGCTTTTGGTGATGATCATTGGGTGAAAGCTATGGAAGAGGAATTGGATGAGATTAAGAAAAACAACACTTGGACCCTAGTACCCCGACCGGTAAACAATAATGTCATAGGTACTAAATGGGTGTTCAGAAACAAGTTAAATAAAGATGGTGTTGTAGTTCGCAACAAGGCAAGACTAGTTTGCAAAGGTTATGCGCAAGAAGAAGAAGAAGATTATGGTGAAACTTTTGCACCAGTAGCAATACTAGAAGGAGTTAGAACATTACTTGTTTTGCAGCCCATAAGAAGTTCAAGGTATACCAGATGGATGTTAAGTCTATATTTTTGAGTGGGATATTGGAAGAAGAGGTTTATATAGAGCAGCCTAATGGTTATGCATTGATAGATAAGGAAGACATGGTATGCAGATTGTATAAAGATTTATATGGATTAAAGCAGACACCCAGAGCATGGTATGAAAGGCTTCATACACATATGATGAAGATAATATTTGCAAGAACCAGTGATGACAACATTTATCTCAAGTCTGAAGGAGATGAAATACTAGTAAGTGAAGTATTTGTTGATGATATTATATTTGGAGGTGATGATGTCATCAGCAACAATTTTGTAGATGAAATGAAGAATGAGTTTAAGATGTCATTAGTAGGGGAAATAAAAAATTTCATAGGCTTGCAAATACAACAGATGAAGAATGGTATTTTCATTACTCAGTCTAAGCATGTGAAAGAAGTTTTGAAGACTTTTGGCATGAGTGATTGCAAACCAATTGGAACTCCAATGGTTATAGGTTGTAGATTGTCCAAAGAAGATGCATCTAAGTCTATAGATGAAAAGGAATACAGGTCAATGATTGGCAAATTACACTATGTTGTTCACAGTTGACCGAATATTGCCCATGCAGTTGGTATAGTTACTAGATTTCAGAAAAATCCAAAGGAAGCACATTTGATAGCAACCAAGAGAATTTTTAGATATCTGAAAGGTACAATTGACTATGGGTTATGGTATCCATATGGAGGAAATTTTGATCTGAAGGTGTACACATATGCTGATTGGGCAGGAAATATTGATGACCGGAAGAGTACTACCGATGGAGCATTCTTTCTAGGAGGAAGGCTAGTTTCGTGGAGTAGTAAGAAGCAGAGTTGTACTTCACAATCTACTACGGAAGATGAGTATGTAGCAGCTTATATGAATTGCACACAATCTATTTGGATGAGGCACATTTTGGAAGGTTTTGAGATGTTTTAAGATGAAGATCTCAAAACCTATAAATATTTTATGTGACAATACAAGTGCAATTAATATCTCTAAGATTCATGTTTTGCATGCAAGCACTAAGCACATTGAATTAAAGTATCACTTTTTGAGGGAGAAAGTTCAAATTAAAGATGTTATCTTAGAGCATGTTTCTACCAAGGATTAGCTTGCAGAAATTTTTCCCAAACCTCTTCCTAAGACTACATTTGAGTGTCTTAGAAGACAACTAGGGTTTGTACCCCTTCATGAGGTCAATTTAACATGATGTTGATTGCATTAGTCCCTAAGTTATTTGCAGAATCTTACATGGATTGATGTTTTTGGAGTGGATGTATTCTATAGGGGGAGCATCAAGTTGCAGTATGTTGACACATAGTGAGAATTTGGAATTACATGTTTTAATTTCAATTTGACATTGTTGTCAAAGGGGGAGAAGAATTATGTGATTGAGGAGAAGTATTATGTGTCTGATTAGGTGAACCAGCAGTAGGCTGATGTCAGACAAAGCATGGTGAATACTTGGTAATGTAAACCAGGATTCCTATTCACCAATCCACAGCAGCAATCAGAGGCATTGATATTTGTATTGCCATCAATGCCAAAGGGGGAGATTGTTGACTTTTTTCATATAGATTTCATTAATGATATGTTGTCATTGATGTCAATTGAACCGGTGAATGGTATTCATGATATCGCTGATATTATTGTTGTTATTTCTATTGTCTTGCAACCGGTATGATAAACTTTGTAGAAGATGTTGTAAACCGGTATATGGTAGTTTGTAAACTAAACCGATGTAAGGGTTAAACCTTTCTATGTTTTGTAACTGGTAAACACTACCAGTTGTTTTTGTTAAACCCTAAACGATCAAAGTTTGTTGGTTTAAGATATAATGTTGAGAGGTAATGATGGAGACATTTGTGATCATTGTATGAGGATAAGTTCAAGTTATTTTGGCGCATTTTTTTTCTTGGAAAGGAGCAAAGTGGATTGCATCAAATACATAAGCGCATGATGAGTTACAAGTCCGATGAAGTGGTGATCATGGAGCAGTTGGAATTTTATTGATTAATGTGAAGAGATTGTTATGATTTCTAATGGTCAAGATTGTACTGACTTGTTTGTAATATCGATGATGAGAATTAGGTTTTTGTTGTGTTACTGACCTAGTTGATTTTGTATTTAAGGTCGATGATATTGTTTTGTTAAGAGTTGGCAAAGTTGACAAGATTGGCAGAAACTAGTTAAGTGTGAGGTTACCTAACCCGTGGATGGATCTGTAGTTTGAGTAAAGGCAGATTGAAGCTTAACAAGGATCTAATCAAGCAGATGTAGTGCTATTCAGACAGATCAAGAAAACCTGTTGTTTTCTAACAATTACAACATAAATTGAAATCCCCTAACCGGGTAAGCTCTAACAAGCTTGGTTACTTTCTAAATCCTCTCACAAGGTGGTCCATTAGTTTGGATTTTCAAATCCTCTACTGAGGTTACTCCTAATAGGGTATTGTGCTTTTCATTAAGGCATATTTGTAAATCCCCTAACCGGGTGATTCCTAACAGAATCAGTTCTTAACAGGACTTATTGTAAAAGCTTTAACAGGCTTGGATCCTAATAGGGCGAACTTCAGAAGAGTTAAGATATTTATCCTTGTGATTCTCATCTCACCATGGTTTTTACCTATTTGGGTTTTCCACGTATAAATATTTGTGTCAAGTGGTGAATGCTTTTTATGGTTATGATCTTATTTGTTGATTTGATTAACTACTTAACTATTCAGATAAAGCATGGTACTGGAAGCATTGAGAGATGAATATGTTGACATGTGTTTAAGTATTTTTGATGTTTACAAGATTGAATTTTTTTATTGTTAAGTTGTCATAACAGTCAAATCAGTTGATGTTAGTTGATGTTTGGTAATCTTTGAGATATTATCTTGACAGAGTTATTTGTTGATAAGTTTATTTTTGAGTTTGGGAGTTTGTATTAGTTTTTCAGTTTACTGATTCACCCCCCTCTCAGTAATCTACCAGATACTTATTCTTTCATCATACCATCAAGTTACATGCCAGCTTCAATAGCACTTTACAAATAATGAAACGTGTACACACTGTCGGCTAAATTCGAACCAAAATACCAATGCAGACTAAAATAATTGTCCACATGGTACCAAAACCATTGAACAAAACATCTGGATCTCAAAATTAATCACCAAAATCGATCCACATAATCCACATAAGGATTATCCATAGGAGACTGTGGTTGTGCACTATTGAACTGAAGACTGATATACTAGAGCACCTAACTTACAACCCAATCAATGCCAGAGGTTGGAACTCAAAAATAAGACTATCCAGACTGATAGTTATGATACTTAATATAAGTACAGATCTAATAGCCAACAAGATGAGAGGGGGGGGGGGTGAATCATACAAACTTAATCATCCATAAAACATCGGATTCAACCTTGGTAACATATATCAGTCATATAATCAAAAACTGTCAAACATGGAAACTCAAAAGCATATAAACAATATAAACCTCATAACACCAGATTTAACGTGGAAACCCAAATAGGGAAAAACCACTGTGGGATTTCGGACCCACTAAGAAATATACTCTTCTAGAGTATGCTCGGTTAAAAGAAAATCCTGTTAAAGATTACAAAACACATTGCTAGATGTGACCCGATTAAGGGATTTCCCTCAGATCTGTTAGGATCTTCACTTTGTTAGAAGTGACCTTGTCAAAGGATTTCAAACACTCAATCAGAATGTCACCTTGTCAAAGGATTTACATATAAGATTGTTAAGTCCACTCGGTTAAGAGATTTCCTATCACTTTCACAAAATAACAGTAATACAATCTATCTGCAACTTCACATCTAAAGAGCTAAAGCAGATTCCTATTTGTTCAATACAATCTAGACATAGAACTAATCTTGTCTATTTGCTGGGCATCAATACTCTGTTATTCTAACAGGTCTTCAAGCTTCTGTGCTCAATAATCACTATGTATCATCCCTGTGCATACATTTGCCCGCATACATTGTTTATCAACAGTTCCTTAGTTATAAACAATCTTCTAACCGCTTAATCTCCTTGATCACATTTCCCATGATCAATCATAGCCATCAGATCTTCAATCTTGTCCCGGTTCATTGTATCTTTTGATCTAAAAATGTTTTACCCCGCCTTGGAACTTGTACATTCACCTTGGAACTTGTGTTAGGGTAATGCAGTTTAATCTGAGCTGTAGATCTTCTTGCCGACTTTCCATTGCCTTAGATTCATTAACAAACTTCTTCTACGGTTTGCCAATCATTGATCCGCTCCAGCTCATTAGCATCTTTCATTAAATATCACATGTAAACATTTAATGCATTCTGTTATAGCTCGGTTACAACTCAGTGAATACTAAACTTTACTCGGTAGACATTCTATCTTCATTAACCAACTGTGATAACCTTAGGGTTTACCAACTAGGTTCTTTGCTTAATAACATAGTATAGTATTAACCTTTACATTTTACAACATATGTATGATGTTAAAACAATCTAAAACATCAAGATCTCATCATTGTTTGACTCAGTAGAGTTGCCCATTGAATAACTTATCCCCTTATTCATCATATTCTTTCCTGTGTCTTTACCGACTTCTTTATAATCTTCATATCATATTTCTTAAGATATGGCAACATCATACTGAATTAGAAAATCAATTTCTTGACATCAATGACAAAATAATAATATCAAGACAGTAAAACATCTTTAATCAGTTATGTCCATAATCATCAACAACCTTCTCAATAGCCTTGTAATATTGCCAACAATCTCCCCCTTTGGCATTGATGGCAAAACCAATTGATTTGACCTTTAAAAATTCGGATTGTTGTGATTCTGAAATGCTGAAATGCTCTCCCCCATACATTAGACTTCTCTTCTGTTTTCAATCTTTATTTCAATCTGTAGTCTTTTCTCAGTTTTCTCCCCCTAGGTAGGTCTTCTGCTTCTTGTTCTTCTCCTTGTTCTTCTCCTTGGTCTTCTCCTTGGTCTTCTCCCCCTTTGACAACAATGCCAAAAAGAATAGAACTAACACATAATTTCTTTCTGTAAGAAGTTATTTCCTGTTGTTGTGTATCAACTGAGTCTCGGTCAAAGCATTTGTTTACACTTCCTATCCCTTGTATCATTTTCAATATTATCCTAGTATTAATTTCGGTACACTTTTAGAAAAACTTTCTAAAGTGTATCACTCCAGCATCAGCTCCCTAAAAGATATTCAATAGAGTCATCGAAGTGATGCTTTCACCGAACTCGGTCAGTGAGTAAAAGATAGGGTTAGGACCCCTAACTTACTTCTGAGATATTCAAAAGTGTCCTTAGGTAGTGGCTTGGTGAAGATATCAGCTATCTGCTCCTTTGTGTTAACATATTCCAACACCACTTTCTTCTCTTGAGCTTCTTCTCTAAGATAATGATATTTGATAGATATGTGCTTTGTCTTAGAGTGCATAACAGGGTTCTTTGAAATATTAATGGCACTAGTATTGTCACAGAATATAGTTACTGGCTCGGTAACTTTCTCATTTATACCTTCCAACAGTTGTTTGATCCATGCAATGTTGGTACAATTCAGTGTTGCTGCAACATATTCAGCTTCGGCTGTTGACTGAGAAATACATCCTTGTTTCTTGCTAAGCCAACTCACTAGTCTTTCTCCTAAGAAGAAAGCTCCTCCACTTGTGCTTTTTCTGTCATCCATGTTGCCTACCCAATCAGCATCAGTATAAACTTTTAAATCAAAATCATTTCCTTTATGATATACTAAGCCATAATCTTTAGTGCCTTTCAAGTATCTGAAAATTCTTTTGATTGCTGTCATGTGTATTTCCTTAGGATCTGCAGAGAATCTTGCAACAATACCTACTGCATGTGCTATATCTGGCCTGCTATGAACAACATATTGTAGTTTTCCAATCATGGATCGGTAGAGTGTCTCATCAATAGATTCAGATTCATCATTCTTTGATAATTTGCAGTTTGTAGTCATAGGAGTACTAACTGGCTTTGAATCCTCCATTCCAAACTTCTTCAAGATTTCCTTTATGTATTTGGATTGAGTAATGAAAATCTCATTTTTTATTTGCAGTATCTATAAGCCTATAAAATACTTTATCTCACCAATTAATGACATCTCAAATTCTTTGCTCATTTCATTTCCAAAGTTCTTGCATAAAGAGTTATTTCCACAAAATATAATATCATCAACAAATATGGCTGAGATTAGTATTCCATTTTCATCATTCTTCATGTACATGTTGCTATTCTCACTTGTCCTTATAAAACCAATCTTAATCAAATAAGAGTGCAATCTTTTATACCATGCTCTAGGTGCTTGTTTCAAACCATATAAAGCTTTGTTCAATTTACATACCTGATCTTTATTATTGTCTTCAACAAATCCTTTAGGTTGTTCAATGAAAACTTCTTCTTCTAATATTCCATTCAGAAATGTAGATTTGACATCCATTTGATATACCTTGAAGTTTTTTAAAGCAGCATATGCCAACAATGTTCTAACTCCTCCAAGTCTAGCAACAGAAGCAAAAGTCTCACCATAATCAATTCCTTCTTCTTGGGCATAACCTTTGCAAACCAATCTTGCTTTGTTTCGAATGACCTCACCTTTCTCATTTAGCTTGTTTCTGAAGATCCACTTTGTACCGATTACATTTTTGTCCTTCGGTCTTGAGACTAGTGTCCATGTGTCATTCCTCTTGATTTGATCAATCTCTTCTGTCATAGCATTTATCCAATCTTCACTGTTAAATGCCTCTTTCACTATTCTTGGTTCAAATTTAGATATCAAACATGTGTTCTATCTCAATTTGTTCCTTGTCATCATTGGACCATCCTTATCTCCTATAATCTAACCTGGTGCATGGTGTCTTCTGACATATTTGGCTAATACAGGCTCGGTATGCTCTGTATGATCTTCTTCATCACTCGGTAACTAGATATCTTCTTCATTTCCTTCAATAGTTATCTCGGTAGGACTTCTCGGTTGCACATAGACAAATTTATCATAGTCTTCTGGTTCTTTGGGATTCCTTTCATCAGTTCTTTCTGCACATTCATCAATTTTCACATTTGCACTTTCTACTATTTTGTTAGATGATTTGATCAGACATTTAAATGCTTTGCTTCTAGAAGAATATCCTAGAAATGTTCCTTCTTCACTTTTTTGATCAAACTTGCCATTTCTATCATCTTTATGAACATAGCATTTACTTCCAAAGATCTTAAAGTAACTTACATTAGGTTTCTTGCCATACCAGATTTCATAAGGTGTCTTCAAAGTACCTTTCTTCAATTGAACTCGGTTCAAGGTGTAAACAGTTATGCTTATTGCTTCTCTCCAAAATGTTTGTGGAACCTTCTTTTCAATCATCAGTGTTCTAGAACAATCCACAATAGATCTGTTTCTTCTTTCAGCTATTCTACTCTGCTATGGAGTTCTCGGTGTAGAGACTTGTCTTTTCATACCATGATCATTACAAAATAGGTTGAACTCATCAGATTTGAACTCTCCTCCTCTATCTGATCTAAGACATTTTAGTTGTCTTCCTGTTTCATTTTCAACTCTAGCCTTGTACCACTTAAACATTTGAAAAGCTTCTGATTTTTCTTTTAAAAACATTACTGACATTATCCTTGAATAGTCATCCACAAACAATATGAAATACTCATCACCATAATAACTTTGAACTTTCATAGGACCACAAAGACCAATGTGCACAAGATCTAAAATTCCCTTGGAAGTGTAGGACTTACTTGTAAAGCTTGATCTTGTCATCTTGCCCATCTGGCATCCTCGGCACATAGCATTCTCAGGTTTTTCAAGACTCGATAGACCTCTTACTCTGTGCTTCGTACTTATTTTGATCAGATTATCAAAATTAACATGACAAAACCTTTTATGCCATAACCAGGTATTATCAATCTTTGCATGCAAACACTTATTGTGAGTAGAGTCAAGGTGAAATGTATTACATTTTGTTTGTGTCTCGGTAGCAGCTAACTTTCTATTCTTGTCATGAACTTTGACAATTCCTTTCTGAAATTCTATTCGGTAACCTGTGTTGTTTAGTTGTGCTACACTCAACAAATTATATTTCAAACCTTCAACCCAATAAACATCATTGCATCTTGCTTTATCAAGAAGTGTTATGGATCCTTTACCTTTTACCGGACATGGTGCATCATTACCAAATCTAACATAGCCTCCATCATAATCTTCTAACATAACAAACTTGTGTTTATCTCCAGTCATATGATGTGAGCATCCACTATCTATAATCCAAGAATCATTAGTGTTTATGTGAGATATTAGAGCTTTTTCTTCATACCTTTCTTCATCTGATCCATCCTTGATAGCCACATAAACAACTTCCTCTGTATCGGTCTCATCTGATTTATCATCTTCAAATTCCTCATCAGCAATTAAGCATGTCTTTCTATCTCTTCCTCTGAAGTCTCGGTGTCCTCTGTAATGATTATCTTTTTGTCTGTCATCTCGGTAATCTCTCTTTTCAGTGAAATCTTTGTCAGGACAGTTAGAAGCCATATGTCCAATCTTATCACAATTGAAACATTTCAAAGGTAGTTTTCCTTTATACTTACCTTTGCCTCTCGGTAACCTTTTGGCCAATAGTGCTTCAAACTCTTCTTGCTTTCTGATTTCTTCATACAGTTTATTTACCTCCTCCATGTTCTTCCGAAATCTTTCACTTGCTCCACTGTGATCTCCTTCAGAGTACTTATACTTTCTCTCATTGTAATCATTAGATTCATTCAGATGTAAAGAACTAAATATAGATTCAACTTTATTTACCAATGATCCACTGTTATCAAAATTACTTAACTCAAATGCATGTAGCTTACCAATAGTAGCATCCAAGGAAACTGGCATATTAGGTACAGACCTCAATTCATTGATTGCAGAGACTCGGATTGCATAGGAAGGTAGAAGGGTTCTTAACTACTTACTTGTCACATCCTTTTCTTCAATAGTTCCTCATGCTCCTTTGATTTGATTTACAATCTCCTTTAGTCTTGTACTGTACTGGGTTATATTCTCATCTTCATTCATCCTCATAGATTCAAGTTGTCCTCTTAGACTATCAACTTTTGCTCTTTGAACATGTTCATCTCCTCCATATACAGATATGAGCTTAGTCCACATTGCCTTTGCATCATTACAGCCTTCTAGATCATTAAACTTAGAATCAGTCAATGCAGATGTTATTTCAATCATTGCTTGAATATGTTCTTGCTTTGCCTTTATCTCTTCCATAGTCAATGGATAGGTGCTCGGTGCAACAAAATCATTCTCCAGATAGTATAAAGCATATTCTCTAACTCCTGATAGATGTAGTTTCATCCTTTTTTGCCATGTAGAGAAACTTGACTTATTCAGCTTAGGTGCATCCCTCCTATACATCTTTGGATCTTTAACTCAAGTGCCTTTAAACTTTCTTTTTAGAGTCAAAAGCTCTGATACCAATTGATAGTTCTGATACTTAATATAAGTACAGATCCAATAGCCAACAAGATGAGAGGGGGGGGTGAATCATACAAACTTAATCATCCATAAAACATCAGATTCAACCTCGGTAACATATATTAGTCATATAATCAAAAACTATCAAACATGCAAACTCAAAAGCATATAAACAATATAAACCTCATAACACCGGATTTAACGTGGAAACCCAAATAGGGAAAAACCACTGTGGGATTTCGGACCCACTAAGAAATATACTCTTCTAGAGTATGCTCGGTTAAAAGCAAATCCTGTTAAAGATTACAAAACACATTGCTAGATGTGACCCGGTTAAGGGATTTCCCTTAGATCTGTTAGGATCTTCACTTTGTTAGAAGTGACCTTGTCAAAGGATTTCAAACACTCAATCAAAATGTCACCTTGTTAGAGGATTTACATATAAGATTGTTAAGTCCACTTGGTTAAGAGATTTCCTGTCACTTTCACAAAATAACAGTAATACAATCTATCTGCAACTTCACATCTAAAATGCTAAAGTAAATTCCTATTTGTTCAATACAATCTAGACATAGAACTAATCTTGTCTATCTACTGGGCATCAATACTCTATTATTCTAATAGGTCTTCAAGCTTCTGTGCTCGGTAATCATTATGTAGCATCCCTATGCATACACTTGCCCGCATACATTGTTTATCAACAGTTCCTTAGTTATAAACAATCTTCTAACCACTTAATCTCCTTGATCACATTTCCCATGATCAATCATAGCCATCAGATCTTCAATCTTGTCCTGGTTCATTGTATCTTTCGATCTAAAAACATTTTACCCCACCTCGGAACTTGTACATTCACCTTGGAACTTGTGTTAGGGTAATGTGGTTTAATCTGAGCTGTAGATCTTCTTGCCGACTTTCCATTGCCTTAGATTCGTTAACAAACTTCTTCTACGGTTTTCCAATCATTGATCCGCTCCAGGTCATCAGCATATTTCATTAAATATCACATGTAAACATTTAATGCATTCTGTTATAGCTCGGTTACAACTCGGTGAATACTAAACTTTACTCGGTAGACATTCTGTCTTCATTAACCGACTGTGATAACCTTAGGGTTTACCGACTAGGTTCCTTAGGGTTTACCGACTAGGCTCTTTGCTTGATAACATAGTATAGTATTAACCTTTACATTTTACAACATATGTATGATGTTAAAACAATCTAAAACATCAAGATCTCATCATTGTCTAACTCGGTAGAGTTGCCCACTGAATAACTTATCCCCTTATTCATCATATTCTTTCCTGTGTCTTTACCGACTTCTTTATAATCTTCATATCATATTTCTTAAGATATGGCAACATCATACTGAATTAGAAAATCAATTTCTTGACATCAATGACAAAATAATATTATCAAGACAATAAAACATCTTTAATCAGTTATGTCCATAATCATCAACAACCTTCTCAATATCCTCGTAATATTGGCAACACAGACATGCATCAACCTTCAACCAGATTCGTAACACAAGATAAAGACCAAAAGTAAAATGCTACCCAAAATATTGAACTCTACCGGATACTTTGTTCTAGTATGTTAGACTTGAACCAATTTGCATGTTGACTTCCGATAGGATCAAATCACATACTTTGGATGGGATAACTAACTTTGGTTGCCATCAATGACAACACTGGATGATTTGTGTAGTTTCTCTTGCCAACACTTACATGTGTCAAAATTGGAAAGTCAACACAAAAAATGTGTTAGAAGTTTTAATTAGTTTTCCAGACTTCCCCCATGTGGCTAATGACCTTTGTTAACCTGAAATTGATGAAATGAAAAGGGTTTGTTAGGAAAATTGTAAACTTTCCACCAATATAAATTATGCCTTATTTTAAATTTAATGAATAATTGTTATTGATTTTCTAAATGCATTATGACTAAAGTCCTGATTGATAGGCTGATTGAAAAACATATATAACTTTCAAACAGTTTCACATTTTTTAAATCTGAAAGATGCACCACATTGTATGCTTCACATACTATAGGATTAAAAAAAAAATCATAAAGTTTTGACCAAGTTATGGTGGTCAAACATACGAGTTTTGTTTTTTAAGTTCTAGTAAAAAATCCATAACTAATTATTTATTTGGAAAAAAATAACAAAAAAATATCTGACACATCCAGGCATGTGTCCTCTACTTATATTTAAAGTTTCATAAAAAAAATTATATTTTGGTTGTACTTAGGTTGGTCACATATACAATTTTTTCTTTTTCCAAAAAAATTAGTACTACTATATTGAAATGTCAAATTTTCACCAAATACATTTTTTGAAAACAACTAGTAGCTTAGAAACAACATTCAATTTGCTACAAATTCTATCTTACATATTTTTTAAATTATGTTGATAGCCTATTCAAAATTTCATTTCAAGTTGCCTAATTTTATTTTTCTAAAATTTTCACACCACATAAGGGCTTAGTTTGGCCCCTCATGACCCTACACATACCCATAAGCATATGGATAGAAACACACAAACATAGATTTACTTTATAGAGTTTTTACACACACAACAGAGGGGACATCAACCAAAACAAAAAAATGCCATGATGTAGAGGGTTCACTTGTCGACTCAAAAAAACTAGCAGACTTAGATATAATGAAAACACACACACACACACACACACAGATATATATATATATATATATATATATATATATATATTGGTGGGGGTTTGTCATTGCAAGGAACACGTAGGATGGTAATGTATTTTTATAACATAAACATAAACCTATAATTCACAATGATATGTGCTTTTCATTTTATATTTAAAGACAATTAGCCTACATTATAATAAAATTTTGGAGAAGAAAATCATGAATGAAAGAATAATGAACATATATTGATCAATTTGAAAAATGTAATATTAGATGATCTTTCAAATATACATGCCTTGCAAGTGGAACAGGTGTTTGAAATAATTCTCTAATAGGTGTTGAAAGAAGTCTCCAACGGGTTTATGGAACTGTCAAATGGGAAATATGGAATTGTCTATTGTATAAATGGGCATTTGTTTGTAGGTAGGCAAATTTGATTTGTTGGAGGGAATTTGTATAGGTTTAGATTAAATTAATGATAGAAGTGATGGTTATCATAAGGTGAATGCTATGAATGATTTTGTGTTGAGAGGATATTAATTTTATGCGAGAACTGCATTTAGACATTTGAAATTATGCTTAATTTATTTTATTTGGCATGGATGAAATAAATAACACATATCATTGTGGGTTTCACAAGTGTCTACAAATAGTGCATTTCATGTTATCATCTACTCAATTATTTGACTATTCTATTAAATTGATAAACATGGTGAGCATGAGTGTTGTTTTACAATTTTTGCAGGCTGAATTTCCATAAAGAGGGGTGTAGTTGAACATGGTGGAACTAGAAGTTGGTGAATCGAGATAAGAAGTTGAATAATTTTGTTTGTAATATGTTGAAATGTGAAGTTGGTCATCCATCACATCTATAATGGATGAAATGTGAATTGGCTTTGTACATGTCCAATCACTATTTTGTTACAAGTGGTTATGTAATGGAAATAAAAATATCTATTTAAATTCACCTATATTTGGGAAAGTGGAGAGTAATGACCATATCATTAATTGGACACATAGTTGATTTCATATGTACTTTTGTTTACATGTTATAAATTCAGTCTAATAAATTTTTTTTTTAAAAAGGCGTGAATTTTATACCAAATATTAGTTTATTAGTTGGCATGTAGTGGGCCCTAGGATGTCAACCACTATCCCAACTATAGAAGCCCACACCACCATCAGGCCCTTTCGCTTAGTCCTACCAAGGATCCAAGTTGCATTGAGTGCATTGACTCGACATTGTACATAGATGAGGTTAAAGTCATGCATTAAGTAAATTTAGTAGAATAGATCTCCCATAATCCATAACCTTTACCTTAATCCATTAGTGAAGTCGCTTGAATAAAAACTCCCAAATCAAATTTTATTAAATACATTAATCCAACATCATATAAAAATTGAATCATACCCTGAACAAATTTAGCAAGAAAAATAATAATCCCCAACCCTTATCAAATAATTATTATTTAAATAATTAACAATAAATCAAATTATTTGATCACTTTAGAAAACAAGGTTGATTTAGTAAATCCATAAAAAAATTATGGGAAAACATTCTCCCGAAGTAGTTATGGTGCGATCATGCCTAACAAAGTAATTCACAAACTTCACTAAAAAGACATTCGCATCCTTATATTGCATTTTTCACTACATACGACAAAACAATTGAATTATCAAGTTCGAGTTTTTTTTTAATTACTAGGACTTTTTTTTACTTATTCATTTTCAAATTAATAATTTTTTAATCCGTGCGATCAAAGTCCGTTGCAACCCAACTCCGACATACATACATATATTTATAATCTTATTATGTATTTCTTAAGTTATTGTTTATGACCGTTAGTTGAGGTTTGTCTGTTACTATTTAAAATATGTATTTATGTATTTTGAGTGAGGTGGAGACACACTTACATACATATGGTTTGGTTACAATGTTGAGGTGTTCCATAACAAGTAAGATAATAAAGTTGAAATAATTAAAAAGAGGAGTAATCAAGAATATCAATAATTCTTCTAATGTTTTAAAATATACATTTTGTTGGGTGAAATCAAAGAGTGCATAAACTTCCATTAAAATGAATTATTATCGCTGAGATCAATATTTAGATTAGGTGGAGTATTTTTTACATGTTATTTGCTGATTCTCAATTATACCATTTCTATTTGAAATATATTTAACATTCTTTAAGCTGTGACAAAATTTGAAACAATTGGTATTGTTTCGGGTAGGGTGTATCTCAACAATTCAAAGGTAAATAAGGTAATTATTTTTAAGTTGTGTAATTGGTGTTGTGAAGGATACGTTAATGGTTATAAGTGTAAAAATTAGATTTGGGACACAATAATAAGTTTCAAATTGTGTTTATGGTACAAATTTTCAAGTGCTAGTGCATGCATACATTTGGGACAAATAATTATGAAGAGAAGGATATTGATGGAAAATGGATGGAGAAATATCACTTACCGATGATACTAGTAGTAAGTTGGTTACACCTTGGTATCTCTTAGTTCAAATTCACTATCTAGAGAGTTTTCATAATGATAGGAAGGAAGCTGGACAAAAACATATTTGGTAAATATTTGTTGGAGGATGTAGATCAATTGAACTAAGAGAAATAATGGATCAAAATTTAAACATTTAAGAGCTAATATTACATGGTTATTTTGTCTTGATTCATGACATTGGTACAAAATAATCAAATTCTTCAAGTCTGTGTAGTGTTCCTTGGCAAAAGTTACTACACCACACAGGAACTAGATCAAGGTTTGGTATACATTTTTTCATAAAAAATCATTTTGGAATTAGGACCTTGGTGTTATTTGCCTGTAATCTCAAGGATAATAAGTTTTGGGAGGGAATACTTTTCATGTCCTCTTTTGTTTAAGATTTGATCAAAAATTGCTCCACAAATTGGATATCGAAAAAAATTCATACATGATGCCAAGATTTGATAAAAAATTGCTCCACAAATTGGATATCTGATTCCATCAAGATATCGGATTGCTAAATTCACCAAAATCATGGGCTAAAATGACCCACAGGCGACCACAATTGGGTATATAAACCCATAGGTATCAAATATCCAATAGGTATAACCAAAGATTCAATACCTTTTTCTTTTGACATTTGAACAAACGATGCATAAAAATGGATACATAAACATATACAATATATTATATAATATATAATATATAATATATTATATTATATATTATATATGAATAATATATTATATAATATATTATATAAAATATATAATATATTATATTATATAAAATATATGAATAGTATATTATATAGTATATAATAAATGAATAATATATAATTTTAATAATATCGGATACCCAATACGCTTTGGCTTTTTCCATGCGTGCATGTATTGACATCCAAGCCAAGCAAAAAGTTATCACAGATTTCTCACATTTTTGGGCAAGTGGAGAAGGCAATTTTTTTCACATCGCCACTTTTTGGGCCCTCATGATCCTGCACATAACCATGTATAAACGAGAGCTGGAGTTATGGAGGCTTGTAGATGAGAAAGAGATAAGGAGGAGAAGATATAAAAATAAAAAATAAAACAAACAAAGGCAAATTATGAAGTTTTGAATGAATAAATATGATTATGGAGTGGACCCAAGGAATGGAAAACAACAAAAAACGACAGAAGCCAAATGTGACAAAGGTATCACAAATGAAGAGCATAAAGAAGGTACAGTCGAACATGGAGAAGATGATAGAGGAGAAGCTATGATTAAAGAGGATGAAGGCACACAAAAGCATGAAGAGGAAGTTGTAGCGAAGGAATTGAAAAGAAGTGCAACAAATGATAATAAAGTGGAGGATTTGTGGGTACAATTTCCAATGATAGAAAAGGAGTGGATAGAGAAACTTGAAGATATGAAGATAGTTGACATAGTCAAGGATGCAAAGATGAAGGTTGGAGCTGAGGATAATGAAGTTGTTGTAGAAAAGGTGGACTATGGAATAGTGCATGCAGAGTTTAATAATGATATTGTGAAGATGGATACAAATGGTGAAAGGGAAAATGAATTACTAGATGAAATATTCGCCATCAAGGAAGAAAGACTAGAAATAACGATGGACAAAGTTGTAGAAGGTAAAAATGACATGGTAAGTGTAGATTTATATGTAAGTAACAATGATTTTGATAACATTGTCTTACAGATCCAGACGAGATGAATGAATTTGAAGACATGGGAAACTTTAATTTCCATATAATTGTTTGTATTGATTTATGTGTGGATGAAGGGGCAAGGAATCTTTGGAGAAGGTTGGCTATGAATGAAGCAATGACAATGGCATAGCAATGTTGGACAATGGTTCCAAATTGATTATGGAGAAAGTAGAAGAAAAGATGTTCAAAAGAGGGATAATTTTGGATTGATAACCTCAAGTGCAGGAACACATACTTTCTTTTGTCTCCTAAGGAGTCTGATGCAGGAGCATCGAGACATTATAGCTCTTTTATTTTTTATTTGGATTTTAGTTAACTTTTGTCTCTACAAAGTGTATTGATTCAGTTGTGAGGAAGTTGGATTGATGGTTAGAAGGAATGGATAGTTGGAAGAAGAAGAGATCGAAAGATGTAATGTTGAAAATTATTTGTGGGGAATAAAATTCAATGAATTGTAGAACAAGGAAGGAAAATACAAAATGTGAAATGATGACATCATATGAATTGGCTAAGAAGGAGGTCGATGGAATAAGTAATCAAATTTTACAAATGGGATACAACATAAAAGAGGGGTTGTGGCCAAGGAAGAAATTGGGCCATTATGGTGTCAGTGTGGGTATCACCCAAGAGTGGCTTCTTAGAAGGAGTGTCAAGGCCAAATCGTATAGAAGAAGTGCTAGGTAGAAAAGAGGCTAAACAGAAGAGGGTTGAATAGGGGAGAAGTTTGTGTGAAAGGATAATAGATAGAATAAAATGTAGGAATCAGTTAGAATAAGGTTTCAAGATGAAGAAAGCAAGAGTGGAAGTGTGACAAAAGTGACATGAAGTAGCATGGTCGAATGGGTTTAAGGCCTACATGGTGAAGGTTAATGTTATATCATTTGATTGTAATCATCTTGACATGTTGTAAAAATAAAGTATTCATTGTGTTGTTATCTTAGAATTAATAATAAAATGATCTTTGTGTTGCTCTATTCATTTACTAGTTTACTTGAAGTTCCTATTGCCCAATATGTTCTATTACTGAATTCAGTCATTTGCTATTCAAGTTCTTGACACTATCATGATAGGAAACCTGTAGAAACTTGTTATTGCCTAAAATCCTAGCATGTGTGTGAGTGTTAGCCATCTTGTGATATCAGAGTGTAGATGTGTGACTCGAATAGTTTCCATCACCTATGGTCTTTGGTGATTTTTTTCCTTACAAAGAATTTTTTTCTTTTTTTTTCCTTTTATTGATAGGCCCCTTGTATTTTTCCCAAGGGTTTTATACTTTTCTCATTTAGAATTTTTGGAAATAATTCATGTGCATTGTCTATGCTTCCACATTTTGCATGCATGCTTACTCGGCTACACTATTCCTTCCCTCTTATGAATGCGCCATCAATTCATTTTATTCAAACTTGTAAGGTCGAGTGATCTAAGAAGCAAAAAAAAATAGAATAGAATGAGGATAGATAAGTGCAATTCATCATTTCAAACCAAATTCCTCTATTTCAATTACCTCTATTAGTAGCTATAGATTGTTAGCGCAAAAGCATTTGCAAAATAGTGATGTTAGCAATCTTGGACAAGTAGTTCTTCTAAAGGTTGGTAAATAGCCTCTGAGTAATTTTTCTTATTGTAATTCAATATTATAATAATAACATTTAGATTGTAATCTTTGGTGTTGTCATTGTTATATAAATGGGTTTTTACCCTAGTAGACATGTGTGAAAAATATGGAAGCATAGACAAGGCAAGTGAACTGCTTGACAAAATGCTTTCTCTTCTTCAACTACAATGATTGTAGGACAAATTTTGCCTCTAAATTAATTGTTCTATATAAATTGCAGTGTATGAAACAACATTGCCATCTGCAATCTAAGGTTTTGCCTAATCAAATGCTATTCTTGAAGGTAATGCCAACTATATCTCAAATTCATTTCTATATACTTTGTGCTATGAATGAAGCATTGAAGTAACCATGTCATTTTTTAATCAAAATCAATTGTCAATCTCGTACACTGGGTTTCTCATGTTGCAGTACTAAATACAAATTTAATTTTAATTAATATTTTTTATTTTTGGCTCTCTTTGTTGGTCATATTTGTTGAACAGGGAACAGTTTTGTATGTGTTATGAATTAAAAAAAATAGAGCAAAGAATAAATAGTTTGTTGTACCAACAACTTGCAACCACCGTAATAGAGGATTTTGTCTTTTGTCTTTCTAAATATAATCAAGAGCAACAACTCTACTTTTAGTCAAACAAACTTTGTATGATTTTGAAACATATAGGAATATACAATATTTCTCGTAAGGTTCTATTTTTATCTTTTTATTTTTTGGCTTTGTTCTTTTGTTCTTTGCCTCTTCACTAACAATATTTTTAGATGTTGTGTTGTTAAACAATGATCTGTAAGCCAACAATTTTGTAGCAGAGATACATACAAATATTCTTGGACTTTCAATAAGTTTCCTCTTAACAAAATTTCAACATTGTAGATATAGAAAATTTTCTTTCTTTGATTTGAACATTTTTCCAATAATACCCTGTGCCTTTTCAACATGAGTAGATTCTTTTCAAGGGTTTCCATAAAATGCAACATTTGTTTTGCATTTCATTTACAACATTGCAAACATTATTTTTTGTGGAAAAGTTTCTAGGTAATCAAAATTTCTATCATCTCACTAACAATTTTCTTATCAGAAATTGTACAATATCCATTCAAACTCTTGAGAATTCTTCAGAAGTCTAAATAGTGTTAAAGTCTTTGCTTACCAAGGATTTGATGACAATATGACAAGATGGTATAGTATCAACAAGAAGAACACTCTTTTGCTAAGTTTGGTTCATGACCCAATATTGATACATGTTCTTTGATTTATGATTAACATAGATTTATATGAATAGAATATGTTGAGACTATCTCCTTTAACCAAGATTATTAAATATTTTTCAATAAAAAAAATTGTGAATGTCTTTGCTTACCAAGGATTTAATGACAATATGACAAGATGGTATAGTAACAACAAGCAAAACACTCTTTTGCTAAGTTTGATTCATGGCCCAATATTGATATAGACTCTTTGAATTATGATTAACAAAGATTTATATGAATAGACTATGTTGAGATTACCTCTTTTAACCAAGATTATGCTCTTATATTTGCAACTTTGGTTGGTGGTGAACTTATAAGGCACTGAGAGGGGGGGTGAATCAGTGATAGTAAAAACAATAGAAATCTGAATATCAATTTCACCAACTTAAAACTCAATAGACATGTAAGAAATAACACCAAGTATACAATCACCACACAAAACATAGACCACATGACACAAGAGTTTATACATGGAAAACCCAAATGGAAAAACCACGGTGGGAGTTAGTACCCATAAGATCTACTATTTGCAGTATAGAGATCTGACCGGTTACGGTCTACAACACCTGGTTAGGGGCACACCCTGTTAAAAGTGTCGAAGCCTGGTTAAGAGCTATACAAAAGTCCTGTGAGGATCAGCCTCATTAGGAGCTACCCAAGTTACTGGGATTTGCAAACACAAGTTTATGTGTCACCTGGTAAAAGGGTTTAATGATTAGAACTGTTAGGATCTGACTACACCCTATTAGGAGTGACCTTGTAAGAGGATTTTCTTGCTGCAATTGTTAGGGAGTCAACAAGTACAAATTTTCTCAATATAACACCTTCTATGTTTGATAAGATCCGCTTCAAAACATTACAACATTACAAAGACTTCATCTCTCAACTTCTCTGATCTTCGCACTATCAGAAATACACAATTCGCTCATCCACATATCACAATATCAGGCTCATGTATATATATATATATATATATATATATATATATATATCTTTTTCATACCTCATCACACAATTAAAATTATCATAAGGTCAACTTTGAACCTTATTACAATTTCCTAGGTTCAATGCATCTAGACAATCTTGCATTGTACGCTTTAGTTACGTTGACCTCTGACATAATAAATCCAATTATGTATCGTTTTACCAATCTGAGTGATTTTCATCACTATCGATTAAGTCTCCATCAACTAATATGTTCAGACAAACAAATCTCGTTCACCTAATTGATTCAGCATGTGCTATCACAAACATATATTCATCTGATAGTCTTCAATGTTGCTACAAAACCACATCATCTCAATCTTCATGATTTTCATGTACTGATTGTTGGAATGTAACACTTTCTGTCATTTACCGGTTCTGATAAAATTGTCTCTGCTTTACCAGTTGAACTATAGGACTTAGATGACTTAAAGAAACATAGTTGTCATCAATGACAACATACAAAATAGTCATCATACATAAATCCAATCTCTACAATAGACATATACCGGTTGCATCAAGCAAACACACATTACTGATATAGTACAAATGATCAAATGCCAACAATCTCCCCCTTTGGTATTGATGACAACACTTAGGAAAATTTTGTCAACCAAGTGTGAAACAAAAAATGACTTCATGACATACACTCCCCCTTAGCAATTACATGCCATTACAGAAATGAAATCATTACCCCGCCTTAACAATATATACAAAATTTTGACTCTTAACTATTTCTACTCCCCCTTTGACAACAATGTCAAATAAAGAAGTAAAATACATACATTACATCAAAATTTGTTAACAAAAACTGCATGTATATATAGAAATAAAAGTGTTAAAGTCTTTACAATGCAATTCTCAAGAAAACATCACTGTAATGAAACTTCAATTGCTTAAGATTAGTGTCTCATGTTTCCAATAGTGTCAGTAATATCAACATGTGTCAAGATCTAAGCTGTAAACTCCTCCATAGAATCAACTATACTCATCTCAGGAGTAGCCAAAATTACCTTTGACTTCGCTTCACCTGTTCATGTTCACAAAGTTCTAACTGGTGTTGCAGATCAACAACCTTTTTACCGAAAGTAATCACTGAGTCTTGTACTAGTATGAAAGTTTCACTCAACTTTTGTATTTCCTTCTCAGTATCAGCTCTCTTCCTTCTCAAGTCTGCATAAAATAGTGAAAATTGGGAAATATTCGCCAAAATCTTACAGCCAGTTTCCAATCCAATGTTCAGCAAGTCTTTATTCACCATTAGGACTACTTTGCCTTTATCTATCTCAACCATTAACTATTCTCCCCTTTTCTTCTTGTAATCCTTTGCAATAGAAATGTATGCAGCTTCTTCAAGGGATTTAAGTTGTTCACCGGCACTAACAACCAACTGTCCAAGTTTGGCAATAGGGGTAGCCAAATGTTCTGTGTCAGTCTCTGGTAGGAGACTTGACAAAATATCAACAATAGTCCGTATAGTCTCTGCTTCCTTTTGTTGTTCCCTTAATGTTTTTTTTTTGTGCTCGAGATTGCATTGCAGTTGCAATCTCCATTAACTCAGATGCACTCAAATTATCCATGTCTATTGGACCTTTTATGCTGATTGAATCATCATCATCATCATCATCATCATCATCAACCCTTGGTTTCTTCTTCTTCTTCTCTTGATCCTTATTATCTTTCTTCTCCTTTTTCTCTATCTTTTCTTCCTCTGCTTTCTTCTCTCGGTCCTTTTCTTTTTCTGACTCTTCTCCCTTAGTGGTGTCTTTGACCGGTTGTGGATTTTCAATAGATTGTTCTTTTACCGGTACTTCATCTACCTTATTTTCTCCACCCTCATCATTCTGACTGTCATCAATAACAACACTAATATTTACATCTACATTAACAGTTACTGATTCAGTCTAAGTAACAGTAGACTGTACATACACTGGTTGCTTAGTTGAGCTTTTGTCCGCTTCTTTCTCTTCACCTTTGTTCTCAACCTGTTCCTGCTAAGTATCCATCAATTGTACATCAACTTCAAAAACTTCTACATTATCAATAGTGTTAGCAATATCATATGCATCACTGGTATCATCATTTGTTATATCTACCGGTTCTATATCAATAGGATCATCTTGTAGATACTTGTTGTCTGGTTCAAAGTCTGTGATCTTTACACCTTCAGGGATTTCATCTGACTTTAGTATATCTGGAGTAATATCCTCAATTACTTCATCTTCATCTTTCTCCTCTTCGTCATTGGGAATGAGACCTAAAGCCTTTTTCACCAAAATCTTAGTCTCCTTTTGAATTGATTCGGTCTCACCAAAAAGCATTCTTGTTAATCTCTTCTTAGATCTGAATAATGCTTTTGTATTCATCTTTATTTGTTTGATTTCCTCTTCAGTTGCTTCCGGTTACAGGTGCTCAAGTGTATAATCAATAAATTCTTTATCAAGGCTAATTGCCCCTTGCCACCTAGCATCAATCAAAATATGTAAGGAAACTGAAATTTTCCCTTCTAATTCAATAAGGGCTCTACTAAACTTGTTCCTACTGAAGATGACTGCATCTTCAATCTCCCTTCGTTGACTTTCAGACAAATGAGTAAACAGTATGTGTAAAACTTTGTAAATACCTTACTCCTTAATAATTCTAATCATTCTCGTGAAAGAATCTTCAAGTGTCAATATTTTTGTAGTTGCTTTACCTTTTCGAGTAGTCTTGTGCTTCTTAGCACTTGACCTTAGTGCTCTCTTATCTTCTTCTAATTTTGTTTCCTCAATATCAGTCATCAGTTTGTGAGCTTTCTCCTTCTTTCTTTTCCGGTTTGGATAGGAACAACATGAGGTTCAACAATTTTACCTTTCCTTCAGAATTGTAGTTTAGAGGGTTTCCCTCTTTAAGATTCAGTAGGCTTCACCTTAGGTTCTTCCGCTTTCTTCTTCTCAGTTGCTTTGGTTGCCCTTGTCTTACCGGTGGGGATACCAGTTGGTACACTGGAAGTTCCACCTTGTTGAGCCTCATATTTGGCTCTTGCTGCAGCTATCTGTTCTTTAGTGAATCTGGCATGTTCAACAAAGGCCTATACCTCTTTTCTTACTTTCTTTGCTATCACCGGTTTCTGTAATTTGAAATGCACTTTCAATTGTTTCTCCTTGTAGGTTCCAAACCTCTTAGTAGTGGTATCGATCGGTTGAGCTAACAAATGATCAACATAAGCAACAAGTAGATCTTTATCTACTTCATAACCCATGGGCATTTCCCATGTGGTCCTGGGTCGAATAACAACTTCCATCAAGCATGTATTTGTTTCAACCATAAAACAGATAGAATCCTCATACTAATTGACTACCTCTATCATTATGCGTTCCCTTGCATGTATTTCCTTATTAAATTTCTTAAAATATCCCCATTAAATATCATCAAACTTGTTTTTCAGCATCCTGATGTTGTTCTTCATCTGCGATAGGGCAGGTGTCCCGGTTATCCATTGTACATCACCAATATCGGGGTAAAATTTTTGGAAATAAAAGAATAAGCCCATGGTAAGTTGTCCAAACTTAAAACTCAACCTTTTTTCCTTCTTGACTGCTTCCAAATTTGCCACTAATTGACTCCTTAGAGCTTCAATCAAGTCATAGTCCACATTTTCTTTAATCATCTGGTGTGCAGTGTGAAGGGTTGCTACCGGTATACTGTTCATTCTGCTTGGATAGAAAATTCTATAGCCAATCACCATAGATGCAAATTTCACAGCGGGATCATTAATATCATTCACAGTCATGGCTCTTTTATCCCATCTAGATCCAGTTAACTTCTCAACATGATTCTTAGGTATAGACCTAAGCAATGGTACTTCACCGATTGAGCAGAAGCCAGTTACAATATGGATTGCTTCCTTAGTGATTTTGTGAGGTTTGTCCAGCCACATGAACTGATCATAAATGCGGCTCAAAACAAATCTCACTAAATCATCAAAAAAATTGATTGCATGATGAAAACCTTTCTCGGCTACGCTTCTGAACTATTCTTTCAATCTACCCTATTCATTGCACATAGATTTGTATTGCTTATAAATAATTCAAACTCCCAGATCTTCAAGTTTGTAGTGATAAAAGGATCTTACATCCTCTACATGCAAAACACCATTCAGTACACTGGATAGGGCACCGACAGGGTCATTTTCTTCTGATTTGTATGGATGTCATTTGTATTTAGGTCTTTCTCTCTCAATCACATCAACTAGATGCGGAGTATCCATAATATAATATACAAAACTTCGAAGCAAAGAGTAAGATTCACTGATAAATACCTCTTCTTCTTCAGTGCTAGGGTTTCCAACCATCAAAAAAATTCAATACTCGATCACTGAATCAAACTTCACTTCGATCGCCTCAGATACTGGTATATGATTTGAATGTTGTTTGCACAAACTTATCTCTTCTTTGCTTGCTTCACCAAGAGTTCTCAAGATGCAAAGTGACAAATGAAATTCAAAAAGTTCTATTTATTTTCATTCTAACTACTACAATAAATGCATTTACTGACAAAACCCTAAAATGCCTTAACAAACTCTAAAGCTTATTACCGGTAGCAAAACTCAAAGATATTTACTAGTTTTGATCCAAAAACACATCAAAATATCAAAATCCATCAGAATATGCAGATTCAACTTATATTACATCATCCAAGGGTTCAACTCAAGATTTGACAATAAGCTCACCCCAAGTTGTAGAAACAACTTAGTTTGTCGAAGATGGAAGGTGAAGAATCTAATTGCTTGGATGGTTTGTCATCACTCTTCTTCTTCCAGATCTTATTCATCTCAACTCTGGTTTCTTCAATATCGACCTTCTTCTTTCCTTTACAGTCTACAGGGTGATTCACCGGTTGGTTCTTCTATGTTCTGTAAAACTTGGCAATGTGTCCCGGTTTGTTGCAATGATAGTATGTCATTCCAGATGCTCTCCAAGGTCCTAAGTTTCCTCTACCTATTCTTCTTCTACAATTCAATGCGACATGTCCAAAATTGTTGCAGACTGAACAAATCACATTGACTCTCTTTTCCATCTCATAAGGACTAGACCGGTTAACATAGGGTCTTTGCCAATTTGTGATCCTCCGGTCAGTGAAAATCCTTCTCCAGTCACCAATAGGTCTTGGGATCATGTGAGGTGCTAGATTTTTTGCTCCATATTTGCATTCAAATGATCTATGCCCATACATGTTGCACGTATAACAATAACCTTCAAATCTCCTAGGCATATATCTAGTATTAGGTATATAACAAGTATTAGCATCAGATCTGCTTTTACAAACATTAGCAGTATGTCCTGGTTTAAGACAGTTAAAGAAAACAGGTTTGTAATCTTTCTTACCAGTAGGCTTCTAAGTCTTAGGAACAGTTTTACCTTCATGCATGTTGCTCTTGGTGCCGAAAGGTTCTCCCTTTTCAGATGTATTATATCCTAACCCAGATGTATCACCTTTCATCCTCTGAGATTGAATCTATCCATCCAACATAGAAGAGCTCTGGTTGAATTTATCAAGCTTCTTATTGGCCTCAGCAAGTTCCTTTGTAATATCTTCATTTGTTTTCATGAGGGTCTCTCTAAGAGACATTGCCATTTCAAGATCTGACTGTATTGTTTCTTTTTCTTCTTTCTCCTCATGCCAATGTTCATACAAATTTGCATTCTCCTACTTGATCTTAAAGATTTCATGTTTTTTATCTTGGATCTGATCTTCAGCCTTTCTTCTAGCTTCAAGTTCCTCACTCATCCGGATTGTAAGTGCTTCAAGTTCTCTCCTTAGGTTATTCTTTTCACCATTCAACTTCTCCACTTCTTCAACCAGTGCATCAATGTTTGCTTCATCTGAGGAGTTGCTGTTAGAGATCTCCAATAAATTGTTTGGTCAGTTCCTTCCTTTTAGCTATTGATGTCTTATACTTGCCTCTTAGCGATTCTAGCTCATCCTTGGTTTCAACAAGTTCTTTAGCCATCTCTCTATAGCTCATTCCTTCACCCATATTTGTCTTAGGATTAGAGATCTCTTACAAGCAGTTAATCCTTAAGGAAGTTAAGCTATGATACCAATTGATGAACTTATAAGGCACTAAGAGGGGGGGTGAATCAATGATAGTAAAAACAATAGAAATCTGAATATCAATTTCACCAACTTAAAACTCAATAGACATGTAAGAAATAACACCAAGTATGCAATCACCACACAAAGCATAAACCACATGACACAAGAGTTTATACGTGGAAAACCCAAATGGAAAAAACCACGATGGGAGTTAGTACTCACAAGATCCACTATTTGTAGTATAGAGATTTGACCGGTTAAGGTCTACAACACCTGGTTAGGAGCACATCCTGTTAAAAGTGTCTAAGCTCGATTAAGAGCTATACAATAAGCCCTGTGAGGACCAACCCTATTAGGAGCTACCCAAGTTATTGGGATTTGCAAACACAAGTTAATGTGTCACCTAGTAAGAGGATTTAATGATCAGAACTATTAGGATCTAACTGCACCCTATTAGGAGTGACCTTGTAAGAGAATTTTCTTGTCACAATTGTTAGGGAGTCAATAAGTACAAATTATCTCATTATAACACCTTCTATGTCTGATAAGATCTGCTTCAGAACATTATAACATCACAAAGACTTCATCTCTCAACTTCTCTGATCTTCGCACTATCAGAAATACATAATTCACTCATCCACATATCACACTATCAAGCTTATGTATATATATCTTTTCATAACTCATCACACAATTAAAATTATCATAAGGTCGGCTTTGAACCTTATTACAATTTCCTAGGTTCAATGCATGTAGACAATCTTGCATTGCACGCTTTAGTTATGTCGGGCTCCGACATAACAAATCCAATTCTGTGTTGTTTTACCGATTTGAGTGATTTTCATCACTACCGGTTGAGTCTCCATCAACTAATCTATTATGTCAAACAAATCTCGTTCACCTGATCAATTCAGCACATACTGTCACAAACATATCTTCATTTGATAGTCTTCAATGTTGTTGCAAAACCACATCATCTCAATCTTCATGATTTTCATGTACCGGTTGTCAAAATGTAATACTATCTGTCATTTACCGGTTGAAGTCCTAATTACCGGTTAAGTCTAGTTGGTTGAACTGTAGGACTTAGATGACTTAAAGAAACATAGTTGCCATCAATGACAACATACAAAATAGTCATCATACATAAATCTAATCTCTACAATAGACATATACCGATTGCATCAAGCAAACACACATTACCGATTTAGTACAAATGATCAAATGCCAATAGTTGGCACCTTGCCCAATATCATTATGTGGATTGCCATTCACATCTTCTATAAAAAAGGAATCCCTTAGAGCTTGATATTGACTATTATAGTCATGTGAACCATCTTTCCTCAAAGAACCCTATCTTTTTTTTGTTGCTCACTATTTAGCCTTCTTTACCTCATTTAATCTATGTATAACTCTGAATCTAGAAATATGGGTATATCAATTTTCAATGCATTTAAGTTATTATCATTTCTCATACACATGCTAAGGAGAAATCTTCAAAATAATTTTCCTTCATAGACACCTCAACCTTGTTCTTATACCTCGACCCACACTTGTCATTTCAACTTGTTCAATAAACCTGGGGACTATCTTTCTTAAGTTCTCATGGTCATTGTTACTCTATAACTAAGCTAGATGTACATTGACCCATGGCCTGAATTTTAATTGGAGATTTCACCATAAAAGTTTTGATTAAATAAGCTTATCGAAGCTCATGCTCTTACTTCTTACAATCTTGTCTTCCATCACATACTATTATGATTGCGACTTAATCCTTGCATTGTCATTTTTATGTTGGACTTCTGTGACATTATGATTATTCTCATTCACTTGCATTTCATTATGACCTTTTATCTCCATCCCTATAACTTCTTGGTTGTGTCTTTAGATTGTCAAAATTATGTCTCCACTTGCAGAACCCTTGTCCTCAAACACCATTCAATACTTGAAGGTTGTCCCCTCTTCTTGTTTATCTTCACTTACTACGTGAACTATCATTTGAAGCTTTTCTAATTGACTATCATTACCATGAAGTGAATAGACATTTGTCAAGACTTTTCTCCTTTATAACTTTACTTGGCACTGAATAAAGGTCATCGTTACACTAGTTAAATCTTAGTAAAAGGATTAGGACACTAGCACATGTTCCTCATTACTTTATAATGGATTTAATAATTTATCTTGAATTGTCAAGTGAGCATGGAGGATTGTCAATTTTGACTTGCTCATTGTCATTTTACGTGCTCTGAGTCTATCCCATAATTTAAGTCCACTCTGTCATTGTTATCATGATCTCATAGTCTTCATTATGATTTGCAATGTTTTTGCATCCTAACATTTGTTTCCACATTAATGAGATCTCATTGTTTTATTCTTCCCTTGGTATGTACTTGGGGTTTGCATTTAATATGTTGGTGTCTTTACTTTGTGGAAAGTAACCCTCATTTAAAACTAGCAATCCTGGACTCTCCAAAAGGATATTGTTATTTCATTTTCTGCATTCTCCCAAACTATTCATAATTGATAAGAACTATTTTTCCTCACCATGATTGTGGCAGATTTGAAATGCAAATCACTTCAACCTTTTTCTATCTTGTGTGGGCACCTTGAGTAAGTGCTATATATCATTTATAAACTGTCAGTTGTAACTTGTTAGTTTTATATTAGAACTGGATGTCTTTTCATATGCATGGTCTCATTGCAGGATATGCACAAAAATGTATTTGTTGAAATGGGTTTAGAAACTTTCAAATCAAATGTAATTGGCAGGTGTAAATCAAGGATGAGGGAAAGAGGAGTTTTATCAAATGATGTAGTTGCAACTGCCCTCGTAGACATGCTTTCAAAGAAACAAACCCGGAAGTTTAAATGGAGACAATTTTTAAGTGTCATGTTTTGTTAACCCTTTACTACAACAAATCTATGGTTTTGTATTCATAAAGATGTTAAGTTTATTGGACATTATATTTGTACTCTATCTTGATGTTTGGAGTATATAAGTATATTTTATATTATTTTAGTATAATATTATTTTTGGTTAATGATATCAAATGTATTAATTTAGTATATATGATTTGAGCAATTCCATGTACTTATTAATCTAAAATTTAGTTTATTAAATAAAAATGTCTTATTTTTTTGGTTTAGAATTGTGTTATTTTTTATTTGTATAGTCTATTAAACTTTAATAAAATTCAAAACTTGCAATTTATCATTTTATTTTAAAAATTCAAAATTTTACATTAACTATTATACATTTCAAGAAGTGACAAAATTTTATTTTCACATATGTACAGTGTATATTTAAAAAAATTATTCAAAGACATGCGCATTATGTATAATATCATTATTAAAAAGCACATTTTGACAAAGCATTGAAAACATTATTCTCCTATTTCGAATATACATCGTATCAATGAAAATTCAAATTTATTCAATCAATTGCCATCCATATCAATATGACACTTCAAACCTTACACTTTAGCACAAAACATCGATTGGCTTACATAAGAAAGAATATCACTTGATATAGTGATATTCATTTTCCTATTAATGTAAGGACATATGGTTTTTTAGCAAGAGTATATTTAGCTATTAGTTGCTTTTTTACAACTAGTTATATGTTTTTGCTTAAATTCACTTAAGAGTGCTTATTTTACTTATGCATCTTGTTTATCTAGAGTTGAGCTTCATTAGCTCTTTATGTTTGCACTTCAGTTTTCCTAAATTTAGCTCTATGCTTTCTTTATAAGCACCTCATTGTACACAATTGTAACTCATTCTGTAATTTTGTATTCTTTGCTTTTGACTAATATAGGTTACATTTGTTACAACTCTTGTTTGTGGAAGGTGTTCTTGTTTGTTGTTTCATCTTGTAGGTGCTTGAGTTGAAAAATTATGTAATGCCTGCCAAAATAACCTAAAGGAATTAACCAACTAACATACAAACAAAGAATATATATTTTTTAGAACATCTACTAATACAAAATAATCAACTAACTACTCATAAGCACCTAACATCCATTAACATGATTTACCATTATGCATCATGAACAAAATCACCAAACATGATACACAAGAGAAAATAAAACACATCATGACATCTATCTTCCCTAGGGTGTCTCGATGTCATTTCTTTAACTACTACCCATAAACAACATCATAATTACAACTATTCCAATGCACACTACTGGTATCAATTATTATTTCCATGCACATATGCAAGATCATTTCTAATCTATTTATGATAAATGCGATCTTCACCAATGCAACAACCAATTAACCCCATAAGGTTCATTTTAAAGAACCAATGACAAATATTCCTAATCTCAATCACTTTCTCGTTTCTAACATCATAATCCATTACCAAGACTAATTACCACATTGTTAATCCATTCCTTAAACCAGAATAGACATACGTACAACATTAATAGTAGCAACAAATTTTATTTAAAACAATCATATTACAATATTACTAATAGGTTATGATTATACACACTGTAACATATTGAATTCCGAATTAATCAACACTCAAGTAACAAACCTGTCACTTCATACCAGAGATTTCTCTTCCCGGTTCAAAACGTGCCTCAACTTGCCACACATTCCTGCACTCAAATCTACACCGCTAGATACACACATTAGATCCATCAATGGTTAGATAAGAGTTCAAAAATTTATACCATATGCTAACTTTAACTGGGTCAAACATCCCCAATGCACTTGCAAGGGTAAACATATAACCTAGGAAGAGTGACAAGACTAGACAACTCAGAAGAGATAGACCTAAGGATCAGACCTACAGTCTCAAGGGCTCATCGCAGATGGCCTTGCCTACGTGAATGCACAAAGACTTCGTAGTTCGACTTAAAAAAAGCGGGTACACAACCCTTTCTAGGGTTTCATACCCCAGACAATTTTCTCATCACTTGCCACCCACTTAGGTGGAACAGAGACAAAGTCCTAGATAACTTGATATAATGGTTTTTGCACAACAACTTCCCTACAAAACTACACCAAGGGTCCCTAACACCGTCTCCAACACTAATGTAAACCAACATGATACCTTGGGGCATTAAGAAGTATAAAGAGCTAGCTATAACTTACATCTTACATTGGTACTAGATTAATACCCCGGAAATGCATACCTAATACATCGTAAATGTATCTTAATTCCATATAATACCTTCATACAAGAATATAAGTTTGGAATAACTATTGCTTAAACAAATAGCCTCTAACTTACAAAAAGATCCTACTACACCTATTGGCTTAGGCTTCTATAACATTAAGGATCACGGGTTGGATTTAATTAAATAATCAGTTAAATATTAACATCAAGGCATATATATATACCCTTAAAAGAGCTTTACCCTATGATACATTGATAACATAATAATTAAAATAATTACACTCTATACCACCACTAAATATTCACATTAAATACTTTATTCTTAATTCCTTTTCCCCATTTTTTTTATTAATAATAAAATTCCCTAACATGTTTTTAAATAGATTAAATATCTATCATATATAGAATTTATTGACAAAAAAAACAAAACATGTTTTTAAATAGATTAAATGTCTATCCTATATAGAATTTATTGACAAAAAAAAAACGTATTAATCTATTCTATAACATTTATTTGAAAATAATAAAATATCTATTCAATGTCTATCCTATATAGAATTTATTGAAAGAAAAAATATATTAATCTATAATATTCTATAACATTTATTTGAAAAAAATAAAATATCTATTATATAACATTTATTTGGAAAAAATAAAATAACTATAATGTACATATAGTGTGAATTGAACTCCCAAGCTCATGTTTTCAATTAAATGCCTTTGCCACTTCACCATGATCACAAGCAACATTCAAAAGGATGGTTTCCTAGTTAAAAAAAAAAGTCGTATAAATAGAATTGTAAGGTATGCCAATAATACATGATTAAACTCCGACTTCGGGTCTAAAGTGATTCAATAAAGTTGTATCCCTATGAGAGTTTAAGAGTAGGAACAATGGAGATAATGCAAGCGAGTTACAGGAAGGCACAAGAAGAACTCGGTTATTTCTTATCTCAACACCAAGAATAAATCAGACAAGCAGTAATACTAGTTTATAGAACCCCCAAATACTCAGAGGAACAATCTGAATATCCATTTTAATAGAGCTATTTAAAAAAAAAAAAGATTGATTACATACTTGGTTCTGATTCCTTAAAAAAAAAAATAGGTTTTACTTTCGTTGTCTAGTTTAGTTTTATCCTTACTTCAAGTCTGATTCTCTTCCGAACCCCTAGTTTCTTCCCACTATCAAACTCTGCTTCCGTCTGAATCCCCCAATACTCCAAAAATTCCTTCAAACCCTCTGCAAACTTTGGAATCCCCAAATCCACTTTCACCAAAACCATCTTCAGCTATTACAGACCATCCAAAAATAAAATTTCCCTCATTTTCATGCCCCCTTCCCCAACATTTTCCCCAATAAAAACTCTGATTCCTCCTCCCCAAAAACTTCTGCAAAATTTCTTGTCAAGAATTGTCTTTCCAAACATCTTAGAAACAGAAACAACAAGAGCCAACCTCGCTTCTCCAAATTTTCCAAATATAATCCCCAAATCACTCATGCACTCCTACCAAAAAGCAATACAGTTAGAAACTTAATTTTTAATTTAATATTCCAATAAACAATTTAATTTATCTAATATGAAAATATATCTCATTTAACTACCAAAATAAAAAAAATTATTAATATTTATATAAACCTAAGTTTAATATTAATTTATTTATTAATAACCAAAATATTAATTTAATTCAATTAACAAAGCACTATTATTAATTAATTTATTTACCACTTAATATTAGTTTATTAACCAAATGATAACATGCATAACCATCAATTATAAATTACTCGTAAGTAATTATAGTAATTAATTTAAATCAGACTCCATTATCCATATTCCTGGCTACATTAATTAACTTTTAATAACGATTATATTTATTGATAACATCATCAGAAGGATATAATACACAATACCTCATTATTCGCTAGGTAGCTGACGTAGAGGGGCTTACAAATTCAACATGGTATCAAAGTGTGGATTTGGCAAGCCCCTTTTCAATTTTTGAGGGCTTCTTTACTTAGAGCATTGTAGGGTCACATGTTTGCTTTTGTGTGGATCTAGTGGTGGGCAAAAATTCAGTTTTGGAGCAAAATAAGCATCAACATCACGTCCACAAAGTCAAAAAACCCTAAAAATCGATTGTTGTTTCATCAAAATTTGAGCAATATAAATTTGGGCTCAAATTGGTTGAGGGCACATTTTCAAGGCGAGTTTTAAGAATCTAAAAAATATGGTTATTTTGGAGGAAAACGAACATTGCCATTGAGCTTAAAAGGCACAAGAACACTAAAATCGCATGCCAAATTGTCCAAATCAAAGGCCATGAAAATTTTGCATTTTTTTTGTGCGACATGGGAATCAATACCGTATGAATCCGCACAATGGTGCAGGCACCTACCAACATCAAATCCCATGTGCAGGTGAAAAAAATTTCCCCAATTGCTTTTGAAGTTTAAAAAAAAATCAACAAATTTAAAAGGGGTTCAATTTTTTGTGGCAAAATTATTATTATTATTTTAATTAAAACAAAAAAGGGGGTCCAATTGAAGAGCTTTCAAAAAGATTATGTAGGCTATCCAATTTGTCCTTGTGTAGGTACAATAGCCTACACATTAGCATACCTTTGACTTTTTATGATTTTCAGGGGGTTTTGCTAATTTTAGCAATTCTCTATATATAGCAAAGGTACCTATTTTTGAAGATAAGAGTATCTATTTGGAATATTTTGGTAGAATATTTTTGTTCAGAGTCTATTTTTTTGCCATATCAGTAGTGCCACATCAACACATTTGACCAGTTTGATCTACCTAGCCATAAAAAGCAATGTTTTATTTTTTGGATATAACTCGAGTATACAGACTCCATTTTTTGACTTCCACATATCGTCTGAAAGCTAGTTCCGGTGTCAATCTATACATGATGGTAGTTTTGTTAGATTATGCTCTAGGTTTTAGCTACAAGCATCCAAATTCAAACTTACTTTTCGCACTTTCAAGACCATAACTTGGGCAAACGAATTTCATTTTTTGACTTTCGCACATTGTTGGAAAGCTCTTGGAGTCACTTATTCAGATCTACGAATCCTCTTCACACCTCATCCCTATGGCGAACTCTATTGTTCAGCTTAAGCCCCATAATTATCACACTTGGTAGGATTAGATGACTAAGTTGCTTATGTTCAAGGGTTTGTGGTCTACTTTGGATGAGACCCAACCCACCTTGGATTGTCTATTTGAGGTTTTTTAAAACAAAAACAAGTGGTTGAGGTTATGGGATTGATTGTCATGCATGTTTTAGACAGTCTCTTATTTCACCTTGAGTCGTGCACTACTCCACAAGCCATGTGGACTAAGTTCAAGAATCTTTTTGGGAAAGTTAATGAGTTGCAGGCAATGCAGCTAGAGATGGAGTTGACCACTTTGGTGCCTAATTCATTTCCCACTATTGAGGACTTTCTAGAGAAGTTCAAATCTCTCATATCTTTGTTGAAAGGTTGTGGTAAGGAGAAATTTGACAAAGAGTGTGTCTACTTGATCTTGCCTAAGCTTGGAGGGCCTTTCCAAGTCTTCACTTCTATATTTTATGCCTTCATGGATGCTTTGGGTACAACGTTCACTTTTCCCTCTTTTGAGGTCTTTTGGGAGAGGTTGACACAGGAGTACCTTCATTGTTAATCCACTTTAATTTTTCATACCCTCATAATGCATAAATGCTCATTCACTCTTTTGCATAAACACATTCATTTAGCATATAATTTTGTATCGCATCTTGCATTCACTATCATGGAGCACAATCAAGTACCTACTATATAGCAAGCATACATCTAATCAAGGGACAATCAAATCGAAGGAGGAATATGGAGTTTTCATTTTAATTAGTTTTATCTTGTTTATATTCTTTTCTCCCTTCTTAAACGTCATAATCTTGAGTGTGGTTTGTGAGATTCTGTGAGAAGCAAGAACCGAGCCAAGATCTAATGTCGGTCGTAGATCACATGCAACTCCTCATGCAATAGATGATCAAAGATCAAAATAGCTGAATGAAGATAATGTTGATATGAGAGAGAAATAGAGACAAAGAAGAGAATTTGGAGAAGACTCTCACCGAGCTATCACTTCACCTGCTTGACTAGTGAAGGTGAGAGTATAGTGCTTATTATATAGTAAAATATAAGCATATACATCCAAGGGGTGCATTAACTCCTATTCCCCATAAAAAGTGGGAGGTTTTACCTTCTTGGTAAATGCCAAAATATGTGGCATAACCTCCTTACATGAAGACAAAAAAGGAGTTGAGAAAGTTGGCACATAAGGCCAAAAGAGGGTGTGAAACCCAACTACCCCATAACCCACTTAGGAAATGACAAAATAGTGGTTATGAGAGGTGGCACAACAAGCCAAAAGAAGGTGTGTAACTCAACTATCCATGTGAGGTGGAGAGTTACACATGTAGCTGAAGTATTTCGCCACATGTCCTCATATAAACCACTCCTATTAACCTAAGCAAGCTTAAATAATATGTGTAGGAAAAAATAAATATCCCCTAACATAAGGAAAATAAAAAACCTACACTAACACCCCCCCTTAAGCGTAGCTTAGGTGGGTGAAAATATGGGTCCCGGCAAATGAAACCATGTTAGGTACCCATGTACATAGATAGCCCCCCCAAAAGAAGAAGCCCCCCATAAGAGGAATACCCCCCCCCCTAAATAAGGAGAGAAAGAAAGAAGGACTAAGAAGTCCCTCCTACAGTAGACACCTGTCGTACCCCAAGCAGAGATTGCAAATGAAGGAACTTGCTTTCAGTGAAGGGTTTGGTGAAGATGTCCGCAGTTTGCTCCGTTGTAGAACAATACTTAAGATCAATTATGCCTTCCTGAATGAGCTCCCAAATATAGTGCATATGTATCTCAATGTGTTTTGTCCTCTAGTGATGAACTGGATTTCTTGAGATCTGTATAGCACTTTGATTATCACAAAAGATGATAGTAGGCTTCCTAACTGGAATACCAAACTCAGTGAGAATATTCTGAAGCCAAATAGCCTCAGTGGTGGCATTAACTGCCCCTTGATACTCAGCCTCTATTGATGAAAGAGCAATTGCAGACTGCTTCTTACTCGACCGACAAACTGGACCAGAACCAAGTGAGAAGCAATACCCTGAAGTGGATTTGCGATCCTGAGAATCACCCGCCCAATCTGAATCCGTATATCCCACCAAGTCAATATCCATGCCTACTGCATACTGAATTCCGTAATTGTGAGTACCCTGAATGTAGTGGAGAATTCTCTTAGCTGTTTTCCAATGCAACTCATGTGGCTCTTGCATGAATCTAGAGACCATGCTCACCACATATGAAATGCCAGGTCTCGTATGAGTCAAGTAGATGAGGCTCCCAACAATTTGTCGATATAAAGTGCTATCAACCAAGGGTGAAGAGAACTTAGCCTCAAGTTTGACCCCAGAGAAAAAAGGAGTATGTGCAGGCTTACAGCCAGCCATGTGAAATCTAGAGAGCATATCGAGTGCATACTTGGGTTGTCCAAGAAAGATGCCTAAAGAAGATTGAGTAATCTCAATTCCCAAGAAGTAATGTAGAAGACCCAAGTCTGACATTAGAAATCTATCATGTAGAGCAGTTTTCACTACCTTGATGGTGGATGAGTGACTCCCTGTAATCAACAAGTCATCAACATAGAGAACTAGAAATGTGAGAGTATCATCTTGGTGCAGAATGTAGACATTTGGATCAGAATGGCATCGAGTAAAACCAACTGTCAGAAGGAAGGAGTCCATCTTGCCATACCAAGCTCGAGGAGCTTGTTTGAGGCCATAGAGAGACTTTCGAAGTCGACACACAAGTGAAGGATCTTGAACAAACCCTTATGGTTGCTCCATGTAGATTTCCTCCTGAAGGTCACCATGAAGAAATGCACTCTTGACATCCATCTGATGAAATTTACAACGATGGGTTGTAGCAATAGCAAGGATAAGCTGGATGGAATTCATCTTAGCAACTAGAGCAAAAGTCTCAGAGTAATCAACCCCTGGAACTTGGGAAAAGCCTTTTGCTACCAAGCGAGCCTTATACTTATCAACTGACCCATCTGCTGCAAATTTTGTTTGATAGATCCACTTGCATTGAACAAGTTTCCTTCCCTTAGGAAGAGGAACTAAATCCCATGTGTGATTCCTTTCTAAGGAATTAAACTCTTCTTGCATTGCAGCATCCCATTCGGGAACACTTGTAGCTTCTTGAAAAGACTGTGGATCAAAAGCTGAAGCAATGAAGAGATGTGGAGCTTGCTGAAATTGTGACCTAGTTCTTCTAGAATCTGATGGATCACCAAGCCAATCTCCTACTGACTCAAAAGTTTGTCAAGCCCAAAGAGGCACTGAAGCTGGAGAGTCTGGGGGAGAATCATCAACCTCTGAAGGATGACTATGAGAAGAATGTGAATCCTCACCATCATTGTCACCATCTAAAGTGGAGGAAGAAGACTCCTGAACAGGATTAGGAGGATTAAGATCCTCAGAAGAACTGTCAACATCATGCAATGTCTCCAATATGATAGTGGATGGAGAAGTGGTATGAGAAGAAATAGAAGAACTCTCCTCAAAACGAACACTCCTCTCAATGAACAACTCATGTGTAGAGGGATGGAGAAGTCTATACCCTTTGACATCATCTAGATACCCAACAAATATGCAAGGCTTGCTCTATGGATCCATAGCCTTGCATTTCTCTGCTGGAATGTGGGCCCATGCAAGAGAACCAAACACTCTGAAATGCTTAACTGTAGGTTTCCGACCGATCCAAGCTTGAAAAGGAGTTACCACCTTCACAACTATATGAGGAACTCGATTTGGGATGTAACATGCACAATTGATGGCCTCTGCCCAATACTGAGGTGCCAAAGACTTGGAGTGAATCATACAATTTGCCATCTCCTTCAAGGACCTATTCTTCCGTTCTGCAACACCATTCTGCTGAGGACTGTATGGAACTGTGTGCTGCATGTTGATACCTTCTGAAGCACAAAATTGTTCAAACTGATTATTAACATATTCAACCCCATTATTTGTATGCAGAATCTTGATGAACTTCCCAGATTGTTTCTCTGCAAAAGCTTTGAAATCTAGAAAATTCTCAAATACCTCAGACTTTTGTTTAAGAAAGTAAACCCATGTAAATCTGGAAAAGTCATCAATTAATGTTAAGACATATCTGGCCTTGTTGAAAGATGGTTGTGGAAATGGTCCTGCCAAGTCACTATGTACCAACTCCAATAGCTGTGGAGCTCTCCATGTTTTGCCTTTATCATACTTCTCCTCAGGATGCTTACCAAGAATACATCCCTGGCAAACTCCATCAGAAAATCGAATAGAAGGCAACCCTGAAACCATGTCTTGTTTACTGAGTTGTTGCAAGTAACGATAGTTCAAGTGGCCAAATCGTTGATGCCACAAACAACTAATCTCATCTACATGAGTGAGTAAAACTGTCGAAGGAGAGTCAAGAACAAAGTGAGAAAACTGATATAATCTAGATTGATGATCTGCTTTTCCCACAGCAATAGTAGACCCATTATGCATTTCACTGATTACCACTGTATCTGGCGTGAACTCAACTCGCTTGCTAGAACCAGTGTGAGTGATCTGATAAATAGATAGGAGATTAGTTGATAAAGATGGAACACAAAGGACATCCTTAAATGTTCCTTCACCCACATCAACAGACCCTCTCCCATGCACTTCAACAGGAGTGTCATCACCCATTAGTATGGAAGGCATAGAACATGGCTCTAAAGAGGTGAAATCATCTTTTGAAGAAGCCATGTGGTGCGAAGCACCCAAGTCAATTATCCAAGAATTGGGTTGTGAAGCAAAAACAACTAGGGCCTTACCCTTTCCTTTCCCTTTACTCTTATTTGTATCCTTAGAAGATCCTTCTGATGAACTCTGTTTGACTGAATCAGGCACCTTGATATTATTCTTTTCAAGAAGATTTGAAAGGTGATCAATTTGTTTCTTTAAACACTTATGTTCATCATGACCAGGCCTCTTACAATAAGAACACTTGACCTTCTCCTTCTTAGATTGTTCACCTCATGATGAAGAGGTCTGATTATCTGCTTTTGAAGTAGTAGATTTCTGATCTTTTTTCTTCTCTCCTTGGTTCTTTTGTTTCTTATCTTGCTTACTAGACCCTTTTTGTTCTTTCGTGCCTTGATTTACAACTAAGGCATGTGACTTAGAGGGTTTTATTGTACCCATTTGAACCAATTTGTCTTGCTCCCTAGTGAGTTCTGCAGCAAATTCATCCAGAGAAGCCATTTTGAATGTGGTACCTAGGGCACATTTTGTAGCATAGAATGTAGAAACAAACACTGAATAGTTAGGACCAAGCTTAGAAAGAATACTCAAGATCAGTTGCTTATCATCTTTCTTAGTTCCACACCATTCCAACTGCAATCTTACAAACTTAAGTTTAGTGAAGAAGTCTTGTATAGTATCAAAATTGGTTGGATTCAACCCTATGAGTTCATTCTCTAACTGATGACCTCTTAGCTCATCCTGCTTACCAAAGAGGTTTTCCAAAGTGGTCCACACTGCATTTGGTGTAGTGGCAGATTCAATGTGAAAAAGAAGGTCTGGAGAGACTGACATACATAGAGTACCAAAAGCTTCATCACATTTATTAAACCATTTAATCTTTTCTGCAGCATCTTGAGATTCATTTTCAAGTCCCATAGTAACACGATGATATCCACGTCTTTTCAAATATATTATCATCATAGATTTCCATTCAAAGTAATTATATGGTGTTAAAAGTGGAGCTATAGATGCATCCATGATAGTAGAAAAGAAGATTGCAAAGAATCAAGAAAAGTGCAAGAAAGAAGGCACAAGAGACACCCCCCCTTTTCACTAGTCTTAGAAATCACCCCCCCCAAAATATTACAAGGTTGGCACTTTATAATTAGTGCATTTACAAGGTTTTTTATCAGATTACAATTCTTTAAGAAACCAATAGAGATTTCAAATACAAATAATTTGAGACAAGATCTAAAACAAATCAACCTTATAACTGCTTAATTTATCTCAATACCTTTCCAACAACTATTAGTTTTTGAAAAACAGAGTTGTGAGGAGAAAGATATGACCAGTTGAAGAGAAAAAGAAGCAGTTGATACAACCTTTAATATCTGATAGAAAAAGGCAAAAAATTTCAATTAGACCTGCAATAATGGAGAGTGCTCATTTCCAGCTTTCCGTCAAGTATTTGTTTGCAAAAATCTGACACCCGAGGCAAAAGTTGTGCAACTTTTAAGAAATGTTGCTGAATTTCTCTGATAGAAAAACAGATTAGGCCCTATTCAAGCTCAATTTCTAAAACATTTATTCATTTTCTGGAAATACATCCGAAACCAAAAAAAATTTTGATGCTGGGAAGAAAACCCACAAATCATTTTTTGTGAAAGTGAACAAAAGTTGAAACACTAAAGCCGAAATGAAAATAGCTCCAGTAAAAAAAAATTATTCTGATTTTTTATTGTGTCCTCCAAACTCTGATTTTGGTGAAGTAAAAGTCACTTTTGACTTTGTCAAGCCTTATGGACACTCTGGAAATTCTTATTAAGCTTCCAATATTACCACAAAGCTGCAATCACCCAAATCTTACAAGGGCACATACATGTAAACTAGATTTAACTAGAAGCTATTTTCCTTTAAACTGTTATGATTCTCCAAATCACACGAGAATGCAGGAGAAGATCATACTTAGTTTATAAGAAAAATATTAGCTATATAAAATTCTCAAATCCCTCAAATAAATTAAGAAAAACAATGAGCTATACCAGATAATAAGCTTTGATACCATGTGAGATTCTGCGAGAAGCAAGAACCGAGCCAAGATCTAATGTCGGTCGTAGATCACATGCAACTCCTCACGCAACAGATCATCAAAGATCAAAATAGCTGAATGAAGATAATTTCGATATGAGAGAGAAATAGAGACAAAGAAGAGAATTTGAAGAAGACTCTCACCGAGCTATCACTTCACCTGCTTGACTAGTGAAGGTGAGAGTATAGTGCTTATTATATAGTAAAATATAAGCATATACATCCAAGGGGTGCATTAATTCCTATTCCCCATAAAAGTGGGAGGTTTTACCTTCTTGGTAAATGCCAAAACATGTGGCATAACCTCCTTACATGAAGACAAAAAAGGAGTTGAGAAAGTTGGCACATAAGGCCAAAAGAGGGTGTGAAACCCAACTACCCCATAACCCACTTAGGAAATGACAAAATAGTGGTTATGAGAGGTGGCACAACAAGCCAAAAGAGGGTGTGTAACTCAACTACCCATGTGAGGTGGAGAGTTACACATGTAGCTGAAGTATTTCGCCACATGTCCTCATATAAACCACTCTTATTAACCTAAGCAAGCTTAAATAATATATGTGTAGGAAAAAATAAATATCTCCTAACATAAGGAAAATAAAAAACCTACACTAACATGGTTGAGATATGTGTTTGTCATTTGCTTAGTTTATCTTTTCAATAGTTCACATTACCATTTTTTTGCAATCAATTATATATTTAATATTATAATATTTTATAATATTATATAATGTTATATTAAAGTATGTTATAATATTTTATATTACTATTTAATATTATATTATAATATTTAATAATAATAATATAATTTCATATAATATATATACTATATTATCATAAAATATAATATACATTTTTTAGCTGTAAAAATTTAATAAACATTAAATATTTCAATATATTAATAATAAAATAATTTATTTACAATTAACAATTCATGAACAATTAATTAAGAAATCGCTTAATTATAACATTTAATTTAAAACATAAAATATTAAAATATTAAATAATACAACAAATGTTTAATAAATTAATTAAATTATAAAATACTAAATTTGAAATGTTAAACAAAGTTTTTAATAATTCACTAAATTGAAATAATTTTATTATTTAAATAATACAAATGAATAGAACTGATTTATTTGTTACCTTTTTTCATTTTTTATTTAGGAATGGGTTGAGGGAAGAATTTTTTTGATTTTGATGAAGGAAGGAATATCAAAGAGAATACCAAAGACAATATAGGAAATGTAAAAATGAACAAATGATAGACGCAGAAAAGAAAGAACAAAACAGGCGAAGGAATGAAACAAATCGAGCAAGATATGCAAAAAGAAGATTACAACTTTCAATAAACAATTACAGCCACAACATAGGGAATCTGAAAGTTTAAAATTAAATAGATGTCAACAAGCAATTCAAGATAAAGTTTACGAAACAATCCAAAACACAAAAGAACCTCAATCACATTCCATGAATAGAAATGTACATGCACAACAGATTGTTTTTCAATAGGAACCTCTCCAAACAATGTGGGTTGAAAATAACACACAAAATACGGAAATTTTATGAGAACATGAATCCCAACCTGTTGAAATCAGGGATTACTAAGAGGGGGGTGAATCAGTGATCTACCAGTTAATGAACTTTTTGACTTAACTTTAAACCACCAGAAGCATAAGCATGAAACTCAAATGAAAAAACACAAAATAACCAACCACAAAATCATAACACCAGAATTTTTATGTGGAAACCCAAAAGGGAAAAACCACGGTCGGATTTGAACCCACGATATTATTCCACTATGGCCAGTAGAAAAATAATATTACAATATGGGGAATGCACTTGCATTAAGGCACATTGCCTAGAGCTTACAACTCAATTACAATAAGGGCTACAACCCCGGAAGGATCATTGCCTTACAAATCAACTATAGAGATGGATCACAATGAATGAACACCTAAATAGCATCTACAATGTCTGGATGAGTTTCGATTAAGTGCCAAATACTCTGATTGTATCACCTCTATTTTTCTTCTTTGTTTTCTGTCTCAGTCAGCTACTGAATCAAGAATGCGCATGTGAAACTATGTAAAAATGGATTTTCGATCACCACTCGCTCGCATACAATCATACCACACACCAAAAAGATCTTCTACACTGGTCTTATATATCCACAACCAAAAAATAGATCATTCACCAAGTCAACCTACTAATGTAACATGTAGTTATATGTTGGCTTGACCGTATGACCAAAGATAAATGTGGATCACCAAATAGGTGATAAAATGATGTGTCTATGTCGGCCCAATCATCTTATACATGATTCTCACCACCACAATCACTGGAAAGCTTCTGAACCAAAACTGCTATGTTCAACCTAAAATATCGGTTAACTGGCTACCCGTTGACATCCGCTTCTGGATATCAAGATTAGTGATTACTGGATGGGAATCTCATGAAGAGTTGCCATCAATGACCCCCTAAACCATTAATCAAGCATCAACAACCACCAGATGAGTGTCAATTACCAACAATCTCCCCCTTTGGCATTGATGGCAACACTCGTGAAAAATGGCTAAGTGTTGGAAACCCGTACACCAGATCAAAAGAATTTCTAAGGCTCCTCCTTAGACAAAGAATTCAGAAACCTATAATTATACTCTTCTACTGTACATTTTTCACCTTTATTCTCCCCCTTTGACAACAATGCCAAATATGGGGTGTTGTCCAAAACTTATATATACAAAGATATTTACCAAAGACTTTACAAGTACTTGAAGAAGTTAGAAAAAATGTTCTTCAAAAATCCTAAGTGAGTGTCCCACCCACTCTTCAGGTTATCCAAGACTATGATAAATGCATTGAATACATAGGCATGAATTTCTACATCCTTCAGTTTAGATGGAACTAGTCATCCCATAGCCTTCAAATAGTCTACCTTATTACTCAACACTATGTCCAACCGGGGGGCAATCAAATTCTGGAGTTCACCAATTCTCCTCAAAATTCTATCTTTATCTACATTGAGGCTCGAGATCTGATCATTTAGAGCCAATACTTGTTCTTCTATACTACTAGTAAGGGATACATTAGGATCAAAAGACTGTGAAATACCAACAAGTTCACCCTGGCAATCACTTATTTGTTTGTCTATGTCTATTGTGAACTTGGGCAAAATTTGACAAGACTTATATATTTTACCGCCTTTTGATAATGCATCTAAAATAATTTGCAAACCTTTATTCAATCTTACTCTATCATTTTCTATCATTTTTCAAAATGTCTACATTCTTACATCTTTGAATCTATCCAAAACTCGCTTAGTAGTAGTCTTCTCCAAAGAATCAAAATTTGTATTTACATTATTAATCAATTGAAGTAATTTACCGGAGGGGCTAGAATTAGGGTCAAGTTGCACACCCGGAGCCATCTTCTGCAAAACGTCAACCATCATCAAAATAAGCTTTTGTCCTCATTTTCAGACTTGACCAGATCCTGACTAGCCTAAGCTTGTACAGCTGCTACAAGCATCAGCTTCTTTGTTGGAGACATTTGTCGAAGATCTAAAGGACCATCAAGATTGATATAGATTTGGGGTAGGGTCCTTGTGACTGGAGGAGTGTCAATTGTTGGAACAACAACTCCCTTCCCTTTATCTACCTCTGCATCCTTCACCTCTATCTTCTCAAGTTCCTTCACCTTAGCACCATCCCCTTTATCCAGTGCACTGGTGTTGCCACTTGGTGCAGTGTCATCCTTTTGAATTTCAAGGACTACTTCAATACTCTCAACCACCAGAAGATTTACACTAGTCTCAGCATCAGTGGTTGCATTGCCTTGGTCTTTTGGATGCTCCTTGGTCTGAGTTTCATCCTTTTGGCCACCAAAGACACCTTCCTTTACTTCTAGATGGGAAGTATGAACTACATCACTGTACAGAGATTGTTCTTCATGATTCTTCTCTAGATGTCCTCAGTCTCCTTCCTCACCTCTTCAACCCTTCCAATCATCAGCCTGTTCACCTTTTTTCTGCTTCTAAATTCATTCTTATTAGATTCCTCAATGAGCCTTTTGGCTTCATCTTGGGAGACATGGGTGCAAACATTAATTAATTCTCTTTCTTTCATTTCCTTATCAATTTTGCTGATAGTCAATCTCCTCACATCAATAATATTGTCTAAATCTTTAGGGATACTACGCTCTAGCTCAATCAATGTTTTGCTAAAGTTATGCAAATACAAAACAACAACTTCTTCAACCTTTCTCTAATCTACCTCATCTAGATTCTCATAATACACTACAATATTCTTCAAATTGTCATCAACAATTATCTCATCAATCAACTAATATGTTGTCAATGGAGGAACAAATGTGTATTTACCTTGATGATCACCAGACTCAAGATCTTTGTCAAGTTGAGTTCTAATCTTCCTTTCTCTCTTGGATCTTCCAGTAAGGGCAGGTTTAGACTTTGCTTTCTTTCTCTACAGTGCTTCACCATATTGCGGCTTACTCACAACTCTGACAAACTCTCCTTTCTTCTTAGCCTTATCTGCCTCCTCATCAGATTCAGTCTCAGAGGCCACCAGAGATACAACAAGATAAGTTCTCCTAGGATTCTCCTTCTGCTTCAAAATTCCCCTTTCGGATGAGCTATGTCCTATAAATGGTGCTACCAGAATAGGGGCAGACTTAGTCTCTTTTGTCTTAGCTTTAGAGGGAACCGGTTCGGCCTTAGGCTTCTTGGTTTCCTCTTTAGCCTCCATCTGTGCATGTTTCTCTCTTGCCTACTTCACCTCCTCCCAGGTGAATCCCATCTAAACACCTACTTCCTTAGCCATCTTGGAAACTTTCATCTTCCTTGTAGGGGGTGTGAACTATTTGTGCAACTCTAGGTCTTTTTCCTTAAATGTGCCAAACCTTTCTTCTTTTTCATCAACCAACTGACTCAACATGTGTTGAGCATAGGCATCTAGGGTAGCAGCATCAAATTCATAACCCATAGGAAGAATCCACACAATTCTTGGTTTGACAGCTTCCATAAGGCATTGGTATTTGTCAACCATGAAGCAAATTGTTTCCTCATACTTCTCCACTATCTCCTTTGGAATTCTTTCTCTTCTCTTCATTGTGGCTTGAAATTTTTTGAAATAACTCCATAGAGTAGATATCCTCATTATGGCATCACTAATTCCCATAATCCCTTCCTAGATTTGCATTGCAACCGGCTTGTCATAGGCCCATTGGACCTTTCCTTGAACACTAGGGATTTCATTCATGAAGTATAGAGCCAAATAGATAATAAGGGTGCCAAACTTAAAGGTGTGCTTCTTGTCTTGTTTGATTTTCTTCAAATTGCTTAGCAACTCATTCAAGAGAACTGTACATAATTCATACCTCTTGTCTTCCTTCAACATCAAATAGGTAGACTGTATTGTTGTACCAGAGAAAAAAATTTGTTTGCTTGACTAGTCAAATTTATATCCAACTACCATTGATGCAAACTTGACATCATTATCCAGAATGTCGTTGATTGTCATAGCTCTACTATCAATTGGGAACCAGTGGCGGCAATCACAATGTTGTTTGATATTTTCCTCGGGCTAGGAACTTCACCAGATGTACCCAAACAAGTCACGGGCTGGATTGCTTGCTTAGTGATCCGGTAAGGCTAATCCAACCACATAAATTCATCATGAATTATGTTGAGTACAAATGAGATCCATTCCTTCTCATCAAAAGTCAAAAAGTGTACAAACTAGGAGAAACCCTTGGCCTTCAAGTGCTAATATTTCGGCTTAAGATTCCCCAAGTTGTTTGCCAGATGCATGTTGTACAAGGTCAACATGTCAGCACTCTCGAGTTCATCAAGATCACAGTGGATATATGCCCTTATATCCTCATTATGAAGAATGTCGTAGGGTACAAAGGAAAACTCTCCTTTAGGATCATCCTCAATAGATTTAAAAGGATGTGTCTTGAAAATGGGTCGAGCCCTATCCTTCATTTCCACAATTATCGGGGTAGCAGTTCCAGATGCTGAAGCCATTTCAAACTTAGGGTTTTCAAAAACTGATTGCTTGAAATAGATAAATACCTCAATTCGCAATCGAGAACAGATATTCGCTTTAGGATCACTGAAATCATTGTCTAGATCACCAAATACTTCACTCTGCTACTCTGCACTGAACTCTTGATCGCATTGTGATTAAAAAAGCTTTCAAATGTCTTTTTATCCTTCGAAAACCTAATCTTCTATTGTAATAAATGGTGCAACCGGTTAACTTGATTTTCATGGAGCCACTTACGAGAGCATCAAATTTTCACTAAAAATTTTGAATAACATCTGCATAAATGATTTAAGCCTTCTGCAACCTTCCTAAATCGATTGCAGATCACCAAAGAGGGGGTTCTTAGAATCTGCATAAAAAGTCCCCCCTAAGACAAAAAGCCCTAGTTACCGGATGAAGATCCTGCACCGAATTTGGGTGCAGATCCATTGTCTACTTTGGATTCATCTTTTATGACCCACATCTTCTCATGTTTGTCTCTGATCTACTCTACCTTTACCTTGCCCTTCTCATCTGATTATTTTTTGTCTACCGAAGCACTCTTTTTTCTTTTGTAGTATTTTGCATTGTGACCGGTTTTATTGCATGCACAACAAACAACCTTTTGCATAGGTCTGAAGTTCATTTGATTTGGTCTCATCCTGCACTAGTTAGAAATATGTCCAAACATCCCACAAGCATAGCATCTCTTGTTTTGGAAGTTATTTATTACTGCACTGCACATGTTTGACTTGTGACCAAAATTATTGCATATGAAACACTGACCGGTAAAGGTAGGACCATTGTTCATATTATTCATTCCATTATTCATCCTACTTCTACATTGATTCTCTATATGACCAAATTTATTGCAAGTAAAGCATCTACCATTGAATTTATGAGGATTCTTGTTCTTCTTCTGATTCGGTTTTGCATTGGTTTGTCCAGATCTACAGGATTCATCTTCTCAAATCCAAGTCCTCGCATGTCCTTTCGATGTCTTTGATAGTTCTGATACTTAATATAAGTACAGATCCAATAGCCAACAAGATGAGAGGGTGGGGGTGGATCATACAAACTTAATCATCCATAAAAACATCAGATTCAACCTCGGTAACATATATATCAGTCATATAACCAAAAACTGTCAAACATGCAAACTCAAAAGCATATGAACAATATAAACCTCATAACACCAGATTTAACGTGGAAACCCAAATAGGGAAAAACCACTGTGGGATTTCGGACCCACTAAGAAATATACTCTTTCAGAGTATGCTCGGTTAAAAGCAAATCCTGTTAAAGATTACAAACACATTGCTAGATGTGACTCGGTTAAGGGACTTCCCTCAGATCTGTTAGGATCTTCACTTTGTTAGAAGTGACCTTGTCAAAGGATTTCAAACACTCAATCAGAATGTCACCTTGTTAGAGGATTTACATATAAGACTGTTAAGTCCACTCGGTTAAGAGATTTCCTGTCACTTTCACAAAATAACAGTAATACAATCTGTCTGCAACTTCACATCTAAAATGCTAAAGCAGATTCCTATTTGTTCAATACAATCTAGACATAGAACTAATCTTGTCTATTTGCTAGGCATCAATACTCTGTTATTCTAACAGGTCTTCAAGCTTCTATGCTCGGTTATCACTATGTAGCATCCCTGTGCATACACTTGCCCACATACATTGTTTATCAATAGTTTCCTATTTATAAACAATCTTCTAACCGCTTAATCTCATTGATCACATTTCCCATGATCAATCATAGCCATCAAATCTTCAATCTTGTCCAGGTTCATTGTATCTTTCGATCTGAAAATGTTTTACCCCGCCTTGTAACTTGCACATTCACCTTGGAACTTGTGTTAGGGTAATGCGGTTCAATTTGAGTTGTAGATCTTGTCGACTTTCCATTGCCTTATATTCGCTTAACAAACTTCTTCCACGGCTTGCCAATCATTGATCCGCTCCAGCTCATCAGCTTCTTTCATTAAATATCATATGTAAAAATTTAATGCATTCTGTTATAGCTCGGTTACAACTCGGTGAATACTAAGATTCACTCAGTAGACATTTTGTCTTCATTAACCGACTGCGATAACCTTAGGGTTTACCGACTAGGTTCTTTGCTTGATAACATAGTATAGTATTAACCTTTACATTTTACAACATATGTATGATGTTAAAACAATCTAAAACATCAAGATCTCATCATTGTCTAACTCGGTAGTAGTTGCCCATTGAATATCTTATCCCCTTATTCATCATATTCTTTCTTGTGTCTTTACCGACTTCTTTATAATCTTCATATCATACTTCTCAAGATATGGCAACATCATACTAAATTAGAAAATTAATTTCTTGACATCAATGACAAAATAATAATGTCAAGATAGTAAAACATCTTTAATCAGTTATGTCCATAATCATCAACAACCTTCTCAATATCCTTATTGAAATGTCAACAATCTCTCATTGTTTGTTATAATGTAATATTCCCAACAATCTCCCCCTTTGGCATTGATGGCAAAACCAATTGATTTGACCTTTAAAAGATTCGGATTGCTGTGATTCTGAAATGCTTGAAATGCTCTCCCCCATACATTAGACTTCTCTTCTGTTTCAGTCTTTATTTCAATCTGTAGTCTTCTCTCAGTCTTCTCCCCCTTAGGTCTTCTCTCCTTGGGTAGGTCTTCTCCCCCTTTGACAACAATGCCAAAAAGAAAAAGAACTAAAACATAATTTCTTTCTGTAAGAAGTTATTGCTTGCTGTTGTGTATCAACTGAGTCTCGGTCAGAACATTTGTCTTCAATTCCTATTCCCTGTATCATTCCTCTGTATTATTCCAATATTAATTCCAGTACACTTTCAAAAAAATATTCTAAAGTGTATCAGTCCAGCATCAACTCCCCAAAAGATATTCAATAGAGTCATTGAAGTGATGCTTTCACCAAACTCGGTCAATGAGTAAAAGATAGGGGTAGTACCCCTAACTTACTTATGATATATTCAAAAGTGTCCTTTGGTAGTGGCTTGGTGAAGATATCAGCTATTTGCTCCTTTGTGTTAACATATTCCAACACCACTTTCTTCTCTTGAGCTTCTTCTCTAAGATAATGATATTTGATAGATATGTGCTTTGTCTTAGAGTGCATAATAGGGTTCTTTGAAATATTAATGGCACTAGTATTGTCATAGAATATAGTTATTGGCTCGGTAACTTTCTCATTTATACCTTCCAATAGTTGTTTGATCCATGCAATGTTGGTACAATTCAGTGTTGCTACAACATATTCAGCTTTGGTTGTTGACTAAGAAACACATCCTTGTTTCTTGCTAAGCCAACTCACTAGTCTTTCTCCTAAGAAGAAAGCTCCTCCACTTGTGTTTTTTCTGTCATCGATGTTGCCTGCCCATTCAGCATCAGTATAAACTTTTAAATCAAAATCATTTCCTTTCTGATATACTAAGCCATAATCTTCAGTGCCTTTTAAGTATCTAAAAATTCTTTTGATTATCGTCATGTGTATTTCCTTAGGATCTGCAGAGAATCTTGCAACAATACCTACTGCATGTGCTATATCTGGCCTGTTGTGAACAAAATATTGTAGTTTTCCAATCATGGATCGGTAGAGTGCCTCATCAATAGATGCAGATTCATCATTCTTTGATAGTTTACAGTTGGTGGTCATAGGAGTACTTACTGGTTTTGAATCCTCCATTCCAAATTTCTTCAAGATTTCCTTTATGTACTTGGATTGAGTAATGAAAATCTCATTTTTCATTTGCAGTATCTGTAAGCCTATAAAATACTTTATCTCACCGATTAATGACATCTCAAATTCTTTGCTCATTTCATTTCCAAAGTTCTTGCATAAAGAGTGATTTCCACAAAATATAATATCATCAACAAATATGGCTGAGATTAGTATTCCATTTTCATCATTCTTCATGTACATGTTGCTATTCTCACTTGTCCTTATAAAACCAATCTTAATCAAATAAGATTGCAATCTCTCATACCATGCTCTAGGTGCTTGTTTCAGACCATATAAAGCTTTGTTCAATTTACATACCTAATCTTTATTATTGTCTTCAACAAATCCTTCAGGTTGTTCAACGAAAACTTCTTCTTCTAATATTCCATTCAGAAATGCAGATATGACATCCATTTGATATACCTTGAAGTTCTTGAAAGCAGCATATGCCAACAATGTTCTTACTCCTTCAAGTCTAGCAATAGTTGCAAAAGTCTCACCATAATCAATTCCTTCTTCTTGGGCATAACCTTTGCAAACTAATCTTGCTTTGTTCTGAATGACCTCACCTTTTTTATTTAGCTTGTTTCTGAAGATCCACTTTGTACCGATTACATTTTTGTCCTTCGGTCTTGGGACCAGTGTCCATGTGTCATTCTTCTTGATTTGATCAATCTCTTCTGTCATAGCATTTATCCAATCTTCACTGTTAAATGTCTCTTTCACTATTCTCGGTTCAAATTTAGATATCAAACATGTGTTTTGTCTCAATTTGTTCCTTGTCATTACTGGATCATCCTTATCTCCTATAATCTGACTTGGTGCATGGTGCCTTCTAACATACTTGGCTAATACAGGCTCGGTAGGCTCTATATGATCTTCTTCATCACTCGGTAGCTGGATATCTTCTTCATTTTCTTCAACAGTTATCTCGGTAGGACTTCTTGGTTGCACATAGACAAATTCATCATAGTATTCCAGTTCTTTGGAATTTCCTTCATCATTTCTTTCTGCAAATTCATCAATTTTCACATTTGCACTTTCTACTATTTTGTTAGATGATTTGATCAGACATTTAAATGCTTTTCTTCTAGAAGAATATCCTAGAAATGTTCCTTCTTCACTTTTCTGATCAAACTTGCCATTTCTATCATCTTTATGAACATAGCATTTACTTCCAAAGATCTTAAAATAACATAAATTAGGTTTCTTGCCATACCAGATTTCATAAGGTGTCTTCAAAGTACCTTTCTTCAATTGAACTCGGTTCAAGGTGTAAACAGTTGTGCTTATTGCTTCTCTCCAAAATGTTTGTGGAACCTTCTTCTCAATCATCAGTGTTCTAGCACAATCCACAATAGATCTGTTTCTTCTTTCAGCTATTCCATTCTGTTGTGGAGTTCTCGGTGCAGAGACTTGCCTTTTAATACCATGATCATTGCAAAATAGGTTGAACTCATCAGATGTAAACTCTCCTCCTCTATCTGATCTAAGACATTTTAGTTGTCTTCCTGTTTCATTTTCAACTCTTGCCTTGTACCATTTAAACATTTGAAAAGCTTCTTATTTTTCTTTTAAAAACATTATTGACATCATCCTTGAATAATTATCCACAAATAATATGAAATACTTATCACCATAATAACTTTGAACTTTCATAGGACCACAAAGATCAGTGTGCACAAGATCTAAATTTCCCTTAGAAGTGTAGGACTTACTTGTAAAGCTAGATCTCATCATCTTACCCATCTGGCATCCTCGACACATAGCATTCTCAGGTTTTTCAAGACTCGATAGACCTCTTACTCGGTGCTTCTTACTTATTTTGATCAGATTATCAAAATTAACATGACAAAACCTTTTATGCCATAACCAGGTATTATCAATCTTTGCATGCAAACACTTATTGTGAGTTGAGTCAAGGTGAAATGTATTACCTTTTGTTTGTGTCCTAGTAGCAGCTAACTTTCCATTCTTGTCATGAACTTTGACAATTCCTTTCTGAAATTCTATTCAGTAACCTGTGTTGTTTAGCTGTGCTACACTTAACAAATTATATTTCAAACCTTCAACCCAATAAACATCATTGCATCTTGCATTATCAAGATGTGTTATGGATCCTTTACCTCTTACCGGACATGGTGCATCATTACCAAATCTAACATAGCCTCCATCATAATCTTCTAACATAACAAACTTGTGTTTATCTCCTGTCATATGATTTGAGCATCCACTATCTATAATCCAAGAATCATTAGTGTTTATGTGAGATATTAGGGCTTTTTATTCATACCTTTCTTCATCTGATCTATCCTTGATAGCCACATAAACAACTTCCTCTGTATCAGTCTCATCTGATTTATCATCGTCAGATTCCTCATCAGCAATTAAGCATGTCTTTCTATCTCTTCTTCTGAAGTCTCGGTGTCCTCTATAATGGTTATCTTTTTGTCTGTCATCTCGGTAATCTCTCTTTTCAGTAAAATCTTTGTTAGGAGAGTTAGAAGCCATATGTCCAATCTTATCACAATTGTAACATTTCAAAGGTAGTTTTCCTGTATACTTACCTTTGCATCTTGGTAACCTTTTGGCCAATAGTGCTTCAAACTCTTCTTGCTTTCTGATTTCTTCATACAGTTTGTGTACCTCTTCCATGTTCTTCTGAAATCTTTCACTTGCTCCACTATGATCTCCTCCAGAGTACTTATACTTTCTTTCATTGTAATCATTAGATTCATTCAAATGAAAAGAACTAAATGCAGATTCAACTTTATTTACCGATGACCCACTGTTATCAAAATTACTTAACTCAAATGCATGTAGCTTACCAATAGTAGCATCCAAGGAAACTGGCATATTAGGTACAGACCTCAATTCATTGATTGCAGAGACTCGGATTGCATAGGCAAGTAGAAGGGTTCTTAACAACTTACTTGTCACATCCCTTTCTTCAATAGTTCCTCCTGCTCCTTTGATTTGATTTACAATCTCCTTTAGTCTTATACTATACTGGGTTATGTTCTCACCTTCATTCATCCTCATAGATTCAAGTTGTCCTCTTAAACTATCTACTTTTTCTCTTTGAACATGTTCATCTCCTCCATATACAGATATGATCTTAGTCCACATTGCCTTTGCATCATTGCAGCCTTCTAGATCATTAAACTCAGAATCGGTGAATGCAGATGTTATTTCAAGCATCGCTTGAATATGTTCTTGCTTTGCCTTTATCTCTTCCATAGTCAATGGATAGGTGCTCAGTGCAACAAAATCATTCTCCAGATAGTATATAGCATATTCTCCAACTCCTGATAGATGTAGCTTCATCCTTTTTTTCCATGTAGAGAAACTTGACTTATTCAGCTTAGGTGCATCCCTCTTATACATCTTTGGATCTTTAACTCAAGTGCCTTTAAACTCTCCTTTCGGAGTCCAAAGCTCTGATACTAACTGATAGTTCTGATACTTAATATAAGTACAGATCCAATAGCCAACAAGATGAGAGGGGGGGGGGGTGAATCATACAAACTTAATCATCTATAAAAACATTAGATTCAACCTCGGTAACATATATATCAATCATATAACCAAAAATTGTCAAACATGCAAACTCAAAAGCATATGAACAATATAAACCTCATAACACTAGATTTAATGTGGAAACCCAAATAGGGAAAAACCACTATGGGATTTCGGACCCACTAAGAAATATACTCTTCTAGAGTATGCTCAGTTAAAAGCAAATCCTGTTAAAGATTACAAACACATTGCTAGATGTGACCCGGTTAAGGGATTTCCCTCAGATCTGTTAGGATCTTCACTTTGTTAGAAGTGACCTTGTCAAAGGATTTCAAACACTCAATCAGAATGTCACCTTGTTAGAGGATTTACATATAAGACTATCAAGTCCACTCGGTTAAGAGATTTCCTGTCACTTTCACAAAATAACAGTAATACAATCTGTCTGCAACTTCACATCTAAAATGCTAAAGCAGATTCCTATTTGTTCAATACAATCTAGACATAGAACTAATCTTGTCTATCTGCTAGGCATCAATACTCTGTTATTCTAACAGGTCTTCAAGCTTCTATGCTCGGTTATCACTATGTAGCATCCATGTGCATACACTTGCCCGCATACATTGTTTATCAATAGTTTCCTATTTATAAACAATCTTCTAACCACTTAATCTCATTGATCACATTTCCCATGATCAATCATAGCCATCAAATCTTCAATCTTTTCCAAGTTCATTGTATCTTTCGATCTGAAAATGTTTTACCCCGCCTTGTAACTTGCACATTCACCTTGGAACTTGTGTTAGGGTAATGCGGTTCAATTTGAGTTGTAGATCTTCTTTCCGACTTTCCATTGCCTTAGATTCGCTTAACAAACTTCTTCCACAACTTGCCAATCATTGATCCGCTCCAGCTCATCAGCTTCTTTCATTAAATATCATATGTAAAAATTTAATGCATTCTGTTATAGCTCGGTTACAACTCGGTGAATACTAAGATTCACTCAGTAGACATTTTGTCTTCATTAACCAATTGCGATAACCTTAGGGTTTACCGACTAGGTTCTTTGCTTGATAACATAGTATAGTATTAACCTTTACATTTTACAACATATGTATGATGTTAAAACAATCTAAAACATCAAGATCTCATCATTGTCTAACTCGGTAGTAGTTGCCCATTGAATATCTTATCCCCTTATTCATCATATTCTTTCTTGTGTCTTTACCGACTTCTTTATAATCTTCATATCATACTTCTCAAGATATGGCAACATCATACTGAATTAGAAAATCAATTTCTTGACATCAATGAAAAAATAATAATGTCAAGATAGTAAAACATCTTTAATCAGTTATGTCCATAATCATCAACAACCTTCTCAATATCCTTATTGAAATGTCAACAATCTCTCATTGTCTGTTATAATGTAATATTGCCAACAGTCTCTGACTTTCCAGCATCTCATCAAGCCTTGTCGAGCTAGCACTGAATTTGTCTTTGTATTCATTTGCAGTAGCAAGTTCATCTCTTAGGGCAATAATTTATTGTTCAAGTTCTTGACCATTATTCCTTGACTGTGTCAGCTCAAGCTTCAACTGATCATTCTCATATGTAAGCCTAAAGCATTCATTTGCTCTGTCCTTCAATGATTGTGTCAAATTCTCTTCATTCTTCTTTCGGTCCTCAATCTCCTTAGTCAACTTCATCACAATGGATTGCATCTCATTCTTCAAGGCAACATTCTCTCTCTCGAACTTGTCACATTCATCAGCTTTACCCTGATTTTCCATGATTTGATCTTCTTTCTCCTTCAACTTGTCCATCAATTCCTTCCTCTTATCTCTTGAAGTGTTCACTTGATCCTTCAAGTCATTAATAAATTCATCAACAACATTTAGGTTTCTCTTCAAGGAACTAATCTCATTTCTTGTTGCATCAAGATCCTCAAGTGCCACACTAAGTTGTCTTTGAAAATCAGAATCCATTGATTCAATCTCCTAGACCTTCCTCAAGTGGTTAGGCTTCCTTAGAGGAACTAGGCTCTGATACCAATTGTTGAAATCAGGGATCACTGAGAGGGTGGGGTGAATCAGTGATCTACCGGATAATGAACTTTCTGACTTAACTTTAAACCACTGGAAGCATAAGCATGAAACTAAAGTGAAGAAACACAAAATAACCAACCACAAAATTATAACACTGGAACTTTTAGGTGGAAACCCAAATGGGAAAAACCAGGGTAGGATTTGAACCCACAATATTATTCTGCTATGGCCAATAGAAAAATAATATTACAATATGGGGAATGCACTTGCATTCAAGCACACTACCTAAAGCTTACAACTCAATTACAATAAGGGCTACAACCCCAGAAGGCTCACTGCCTTACAAATAAACTATAGAGATGGATCACAATGAATGAACTACTAAATAGAATCTACAATGTTTGGATGAGTTCCCGTTAAGTGCCAAATACTCTGACTGTATCACCTTTGTTGTTCTGCTTTGTTTTCTATCTTAGTCAGCTACCACATCAAGAATGTGCATGTGAAACTGCACCAAAATGGATTCTCAATCACCACTCGCTCACATACAATCATACCACACACCAAAAAGATCTTTTGCATCGATCTTATATATCTGCAACCAAAAATTAGATCATTCACCAAGTCGGCCTGCTAATGTAACGTGTAGTCATATGTCGACTTGACCGGATCACCAAAGATAAATGCCAATCACCAAATAGGTTATAAGATGATGTCTCTATGTTGGCCCAGTCATCATATACATGATTCTCACCACCACAATCATAGGAATGCTTCCGGACCAAAACTGCTATGTTCAACCTAAATACCAGTTAACTGGCTACCGGCTGACATTCGCTTCCAGATATCAAGATCCGTGATTACCGAATGGGAATCTCATGAAGAGTTGCCATCAATGACAACCCTAAACTATTAATCAAGCATCAACAACCACTAGATGAGTGTCAATTGCCAACACAACCTTTAATACATTCCAATACACATAACACAGTAAATCCAAATGGATTACTTGCCACATAATTTTAAAAAGTGCAAATGGCATTTCGTAATCACTTAGATGCCTACAAGTTCCCATCAATGTGTCATATTTGTCAAGAATCTTATATTGGAATGAATTTTTTTTGAAATCGAGAAGGGTTTGTCTACAATAGATGCAAGCAAGAGAGGGGAATGAACAAATTTTCAACTATGAATAATATGGATCTAGGAACCTAACCAATGGAACTGGCATGTTTGACGCAAGTAGAAGAAATGCTTATCACATGTGTAAATCCAATATTACAAGTGACACATGCCACAAGTAGTCAGTTTAAATATAATGGACACACAATTAGCTTTTTGCAACACATCGAAAAAATAGCAAAGAAATTGCCACATTGTATTACAAACTTGCCAATAATTATATTACGAAGAAAAGATCAGCATGACACGTGACTTACAATTTTACAATAAATAGGGAGCATGTGTACAGAGCACTATAGTACAAAATCAGACACGAGAAGTTCTACGCAGACCTTATGATCGATACATCTACTCTTGACAATTTATCAATAAATTCTTATCAAAATATTTTTGAACGGCTTAAATTTGTGAACATAGAATTTGATTATGATAGAAATGAAATAGTGTTCATGGGACCAATTATAGAAACTGAAGAAATATCATTGATCACACGATATCAATGGCATCAAGACCACCAAACATACAAAGATAGATGGAGTTGATTCGTTTATGGATTAACAACAAAAACACAAATCCATCAACATTGATTGACTGGCCAACAATTGGTGGATCTCCAATCAATGAATATACTACATTGGGACTACTTGATATGGCATTCCTAACATTGTTTCTTGATAGGAAATGTGACTGGTTGGAAACTCGGATCAAACAAGTACATTGTCATGAATATGCTAAGCATCTATTCTGATATAGAGATAACCATTTCAGAAAGCATCTCAAGTTCTGATATACATGACAAATATGATTATGAGGCATCATGCATAAACGTCAACTATGGTTTTTGTCAAAAGAAGCTTCAACAAAATGTCAATCACTATAATGGAACTACATGAGCATATTGAGAATCTTTTGAATTCACATTTGGCTGACAGGTTGATGCGATTTGGAACAATTCTAAGAGGTACAAGATCTTACTGGACAAATGTCGAGCCAAACTAACAGACATGCTACATCAGATTGGAACACTGACTATATTTTGTGCTTTAATTATAGCTGATTTGTATTGGTCGGACTTACATGCACTGATGCCAAGTACACCACCATCGAATCCACATGAAAAACAAAATGTCATCGATTATTTGCATATTGTTGCTCAATACAAGCATCTATGAAACTCAAATTTTAGAAAAAAGATACTTGAGAAAGGATTGCAAGTTAAAGATTGTTGGTGTCAAAATGAATGGCAAGTTAGAGGATCTGCACATGTGGGTGGATTTTTGTGGATACATGGATCCCCAGATATGGATAACATTGATTGGTCAAATGATGAATAACGAAAAAAGTGCAGAAAAATATTTCAGCAACATTGGTCATGCATGGAACCCTAGAAAAGATAGACATCAAAGAAATGTACAGGTATGTTTTTAACTATCCATTGATCATCACAAAAATATTTATTACCATCTTTAAAAAATCATAAATTAATCGATTGAAATTTTGTTTGCAACCATTTCACAATTTATCTTTATATCCATGTCTTAAAAACACAAGATAGGTTGCAGAAACTAATTTTGACAATGACTATGAAGATATAATAAACACAGTGGAAAGACATGCAATGTGCAAAGAAGGAGCATGTCTATGGAAGAAAAAAAAGAAAAATGGTTTGCATGTAATGTTTTCGATAAGAAATGTAATCTATGTTAAAACAATTTTGATAATAGAATAATTTCATAAATTATAATATCATCTTACATTTTTTATGTATAGGCATAATGCTTCATGGCCAATTAATTTGCATGGGTAAAAAATGTACAATGATCCAAAGACAGGTGAGAAATTTTTTGAATCAACACGAAATGATGATAGACTAAATACACACAACCGACACATATTACAACTATGGAGAGAAAACATTGATTGACAACCTATTCTTTCTAAACATGTAGTAATTATATACATTGCAAAGTATGCAGCCAAATCAGAAAAAAGTTTTGAAACATACCAACAAATGTTATTACAACTAGTGAATATTGAAAACATTGATTGACAACCTATTCTTTCTAAACATGTAGTTATTATATACATCGCAAAGTATGCAACCAAATAACAAAAAAGTTCTAAAACATACCAACAAATGTTATTAGGACTAGTGAATATTGAAAACCCAAATGATTCAACTACAAAAGCTTATAGGAAGGTAATAACTAGAACAATAATTGAGAGAGACATTGGAGCACAAGAAACAAGTCAGGTGCTATTGGAACAATTACTAGTAGAAAGTAGCAGAACATTTATTAATTCAAAATGTCTCAACAAAAATTTTCAAGCATGTTGTAGAAGATGATGAAATAATAATGAAGAACACATAGTCTCATTCATTAATGCATATCGAAATAGGCCATTTTCTATATAAGCAATACCATTGATTGATGCAGCAAAATCGTGGATATATAATCCTAAAAGAAAAGGTGATAACACATGGAATCCGAGGAAAAAAGAAAGTATTGTCAGATTATTTCCAAGGTTTGTGTCCATTCTAATAGGTGGCTCGAAGAAATGGATAAATTTTTGTTTTTCAAAATTACTGCTATACAAACCTTTTTGCAACATTGAGAGGGACAAACATTGGGAATAACAATGATGCAATAGAGACAAATTGGGATAGCTTCAATTACAATCAATGGCATGTGCAATGAAGAATAGAAATCGAATATGATGAAAACATTGAAGACTCTGAAACTAAAGAAAACAATAATAGGCAAGAAACAACTACATAAAACAAGTGGGATATTATATCTAGGCTTCACCATGGCCAAATAATTCAAACTTCAGAGATAGATATGCGTGGTAGGAGAGATATAGATAAAGAGACAAATTGGTGAATTGATTATCAAGGTGAAGAATATACTGATAAAGATATCAATTTCATTGCCACCATCAAAAGTATTGGTTCTCTCATCCATGATGATATACCACACATTGTAAACTATTTCAACCTCAGTAATAAATAGGCAGAGGCACTCAATATTATCATTTCGCACTACCTCATTGATGGAACAAAGTATCCTCTATTTATGATAATTCAATGTACAACAAGAACAAGGAAATCACATTTAATATGTGCTATAAATCAAGCACTCCAAGATGCTTCCATGCCAAATCCATCTCATCTGCTCGGGATTGCACCAATTGGAGTTGTTGCCTTCAATATAGGAGCATTGATTGTTCATTTAAGATTTAGAATACCAATAAGATATTTCAAAGAGCTTTAGGGAAAAAGACTAACAACCTTCCAAGAGGAGAAGGCACATGTCAGATATATCTTGATTGATGAAATGACTTTTATTGGTGAAAGGTTATTGGAGAACATAGATTCATGTCTATGCCAAGCTCTTCCTTCAAATGCTAATGAAAATTTCATAGGTATGTCTTCTCCTCAAGTTGTAAAATTATAATTATTCCATTTTATTTTCACAATTTAATAGTACAAAAATTAAAATATAGGAGCGATGATACATACAAATTAACAAAATCAATAGTTAACAAAAATGTTTAAGAATATCTATGATTCTTGTTGGCGATCTTGGACAATTACCTCCAATGAACGATAGGCTATCATATGAATGCCATATGAGAGTAGAATATGGGCTAAACTATTGTGGGAATAATTCAAAACTATTTTTACTTTGGATCATATTTTTTCGACAGGATGTACAAAACAGTAACCAACAACACTTTCGAGAATTGTTAATGAACATAAGCGATGCAAAACCTATATTAGATGATTGGACGTTACTAATGATAAGGTCTTATACAACAATTGACCCAACAAGAAACCAAGAATTTAATAATTGTGTTCATTTACTTACAACAAACGGCAATGTTCATAGCCACAACAGGAAGAAAATACAATCATTGCAAAATTCAATCGCACATAGAATTGCAACAAGAATTGGAAATCTTACTGGCAATGAAAGTGCAATAGATGATGAAATCAACGTAGAATTATTATTATCCAAAAATGGTAGAGTGATGTTGACACCAAATCTATGGATAAAAGCAGGACTTGTCAACAGAGCTTTAGGAAATATTAGAAACATTGTATATAAACCCGAAAGTACACCACCTCAACCACCAGTATATGTGTTAGTTGAATTTGACAATTACTCTGGACTATCATTCGATGATCGTCATCCATCTACAATTCCAATTCCAACAATTGAAAGAAGTGGTTCTTCTCAAATACCATTGTGATTGGCTTGGGCACTAACAATACACAAATCTCAGTGATTGACTCTTTAAAAGGCTACTATTGATATCGGGCCACCAGAAAGAACAGGTCTAACATTTGTGGTGATCTCTCATGTCAAATGCTTACAAGGACTGTAGATCAAGCCACCATTCACCTATAATAGATACGAGAAATTAAAGAAAGGAAAACATGTTTTGATCATAAAAAGAGAAGAAGATAGGCTTCAATGCATCAAGAACAATTCACAAAATACATCTATTTTCCATTTATTTAAACATTACTATAGTATTAAAATTCCTTCCTCTTAATGATAATGTATATTTTCAATTCTCAATACTATCAAATAACATTGACACTTTTTCCTATCACTTATTACCACAAATTTTAATCCTAAAATTCAACCATCTGAACATCAATCTTAATGTCAATTTGCTTTCTTCTTATAGGTCCCTAACATAAATGTGAAGACATGGAAACAACAATTACATTTCTACAACATCAATATTTTTCTCTACAAATGAAAATGTACATTTCTAACCCTCCATACTATCCAATAATATTGGAACTTTTATCTCCCATTTATTATAAAGAATTGTACCTTTAAAATTCAAATATTCAAATGTTAATATTAATGTAGTTTTCTTTTGTTCTCACAGGTTCCTTACATAAATGTGAAGACGTGGACATAACTATTACATTCACAAGTACCAATTGTAAAATGTGTACCATCAAACATGACTTGCTCGATTGAATTACCCTTGGAAACTCTATTTTTGTACTTTTATATACGCTCAATGAATTTGTACATATGTTTGACCAAACCATAGTTGCATCAATATTGTCCAAATTGAACATGACAATGTATAATTTTAGATTGATGTAAGCTGCATGTCATCTTGTATGGTAATAGAAAAATCGTTTCAAAATTGAAGTATGTTTTACTAAAATGACCTCGCATTGTTAATTTTGAAATAACAATTTCAAAAATAAATTTTAGTTTCCTCAATAAATCATTTAATTTTGTCACTAATTCACATTATTTGAAATTATATGATATATGTTTAAATTATCAAAAAATTATATCATATATGTTTAGTTTGAAAAAAAAAACCAATTAGACACTAAATATATTTTCTTTAATAATGCGTTCTTTTTTATGTAACTTTGAAATAAGCTATAACTATAAAGTTATTATTACACTATAGCTATATATAATTATAAATGATTGTGCTCAATAACTACAAAAGTAAAGATCACAAAACCACATTAAACCAAATTACATCAAAATCATAAACTAAATCAAACCATAACACTAACACCAAACCAAATTGAACCCTAACCTTCACTAAAATTAAATTGTAACACTAAATAGAATTAAACATTGAATCTAACCCTAAACCTAATCAAATCACATTGAACGCTACCATAAATTTTATTTCAACCAAGTAAACGTACACCAAATTCAAAACTAATCCTAACTCTAAACCAAATTGAACCAAATAACACTATACCAAGTGTAAGCCAATTTCTACCCTAAACAAAATTCCAACTTATATATATATGAAATTGACCCTACACCCTAAATCAAATGAAATTGTAAATTAAATATATTAAATTAAAGCCAAATTGTAAAACATAAACCATATGAAATCTTAATTGTTATCGTAACTAAACACTAATCTAAATTGATCCATAATATTGAATAAACACTAAACCAGATTGAACCCTCGTCCTAAATAAACACTAAACTAAATAATATTGTAACCCCAAATGAAATTTTTTCCTAACATTAACTGTAAATCAAATTGAACCTTAACCTTTAACCAAATTGAACCATAATTCAAAAGCTAAACCAAATTGAACTCTAATATTGTACCAAATTCAACCCCCACACCAAAACAAAACAAACTCTAACACTATCACGAAACCACAATAAACTCTAAGCCTAAACCGCACCAAATCTAACTTATAAGCCAAACAAAAATTACATTATATACAAATAATTAATTTTTTTTAATACTAAGAAAAAATTTACATGCTCTAAATAAAAACAAAATCAATATTAATTTATTTTTCTTATCTATTAAAATTTGAAATCCTACTATCCTATATATCTTTACTTTAATCTATATAAAGTACGTTGAGAGGATCAAGACACTTTTTTTCTTTTAATTTAATTTTCATATACTTAGGAAATAAAAAGTGCCTTGATGCATTGACGCCTATCTTCTTCTCTTTTTTTGCTTAAAACTTGTTTGCCTTTCTTTAATTTCTCGTATCTATCATAGGCAAATGGTGGCATGATCCATAGTCTTTGTAAGCATTTGACACGAGAGATTGCCACATACGTTAGACCTGTTCTTTTTGTTGATCCTCTATCAATAGTAGCCTTTTGAAGAGTCAATCCCTAAGATTTGTGTATCGTAAGTGTCCAAGCCAATCCCAATGGTATTTGACAAGAACCACCTCTTTCAATTGTTGGAATTGGAATTGTAGATGGATGACGATCATTCAATGGCAACCCAAAGAAATTGTCAAATTCAACTAGCACGTATGTTGGTGGTTGAGGTTGTGCACTTCCGGGTTTATATACAATCTTTCTAATATTTCCTAAAGCTTCACTGACAAGTCCTGCTTCTATCCACAAATTTGATATCAACATTACTTTGGCATTTTTGGATAATAATAATTCTATGTTGAATGGAATCAGACCAATAGCGAGCTATGGAGAGAGGGTTTAAGAGTGGTTTTGGTAGGGTTGAGCGAGCTATTGTTGGTTCTCCGCTAGGGCTTCAGGGAGCTGGTGTTCCATCCTCTTTACCAGCTGGCAATTCGGATAAATAGGGAGATGTTGATTTGAAGATGGTGGGGACCCGGGTGCCGAGTTTTCGGTGGACCCGGGTGACAGGGCCACTAGGAAGGTACCTTCTGAGGAGGGCCCTTGTGATAGGGTCTCCTCACGTGATCCTTGATTCAATTGACCTGTCAAGGGGGCCACTGAGCACACTTTTCTTGTTGGCGTTATAGAGAATCATTGGGCGTCCTTGTTTGGAGTCAAACCGACTGGGAAGTCTTCCTTCCCCCTGTCTCTGTCATTTGTGATAAGGATAGTGGTAAGGTGACTCTTTCGATTCTGGATCAAGTGATAGACCATAATATTGCTATTATGGGGCTTACCCTTGTTGGGAAATTTTCTGGGCCCAGACCCACCATTGATGTGGTAAGGGTATTTGTGATTCACAGATGGAAGTTTAAAGGATAGATCGATGTCTTCGCTCTTTCGTGGGGTTTTTTCTCCTTTGCGTTATCCTATGTTGAAGATATCCTGACGATCCTTTGTGGGGGGGCATGGGTTATGGGAAGATGTTCCTTAACCCTAAAAATATGGGCTCCTAATATGGATATGTCAGATGCCTTTTTTGATACAGTTCCTGTATGGGTGAAACTTCTAGGGATCCTTTTAGAATATTGGCATGAAGTCATCTTTAAGAGTATTGTTGGAGTGTTCAGGGAGTTGCTTTCGATTGACCCTATGACGTCCGCAAGGAAAAGAATGGTTTATGCTAGGATATGTGTGGGGGTTTGTAGATCTAAGGATCTTCCTTCCTCTGTTGAACTCATTTCTAAGCTGGGATCGTTGTCCCAGGCCATTGAATATGAATCGCTACCTTTTGTCTATTTCTTGTGCAAGAAGGTTGGACATTGGGCAAAAAGATGCCCTCAAAACAATAAGAAGGATGAAAATGGTAATAAAGGCCCTAGGGTTTGGAAGCCTAAGAAAGCGTTGAATGAGGATCAAGGTAGTAAGGAAAATAACAAGCCTAATATGCCTAATGAGGTCCATGTGGATAGAAATGTTAGAGAATATAACAAGCTGCCTAACAAGCCTAATGAGGTCCAAAGGGATAGCTATGTAAGAGGAGAAAGGTTAAGAGGAAAACTGTACATAAAATATACAAGAAGTGTGGAATAGTGAGACAAAGGAGGAGGACTAGGAGGATGATCGATGTAATGCATTGGTATAGAGGGAAGAAGAAAATATTGTTAGAGTTATCGAGATGGCTAATACTAAGGAGAAGGCTTGGAAGATGATTTAGAGGAGGGAGAAATGAACCTGAATGATGTTGGATCCAGATGCATTTCTCCCAGTACCAAAAAAAATGAGGCTGAAGGGGAAGGGGTGAACCCTATATGTACTTTCAAGGAATCTTCACCAGTTTTGGGCTCTTCTTTTGGAAATATTCTTCCAAGATTGATTAAGACCCCCACTCTAGGTGATTCTTCATCTCAAAATTCTAATGGAGGTCGTTCTGATTTGGACCAGAATATGGTCATTCTAGATTCAATGTAATCCCCTAAGGAAAAAGAGAATATAAGTCTGGAGCAGATTGAGTTTGACAATGACATGAACTATACTAAAGTGGAAAAGAAGAAGAAGAAAACATAGTAGAAACCTAGTGCTAGTGTCACTACTCGGAATAGAGTGAGAGCGGATTGTGGACCTTCTCGGAGTGCGGGTAGGAAATCCAATAGATGGCAAAGAGAGCGGGAGTGAATGCAAAACATTGCGGATGGATCACAGAAGACGATCCATGAAAGTCTTTTTAACTCTCCTGGTAAGAAATGAAGATTTTATCCTAGAATATTAGAGGTATGAATAGTTGTCATAAACAGGACATAGTTCATAATTTGGCTAGGGATCATAGACCAGACATTTTGCTTATTCAAGAGACTAAAATGTCTAAAGAAAGAGTGGAGAAAATCAAGTTTTTAAAATTTTGTGTCTCAAGGAAGTAGTCTTGATGGGCCTTCTGGAGGAGTTGTCACTTTGTGGAATTCTCATTTTATTCAAGGTGTTCCTCTTTGTCATGATGATAACCATGTTGCTACATTGTTTAAACATACTAGGGATGGTTTTTCTTCGATATTATCTAATATTTATGCGCCTAAAAACAAAGTCTCTAGGAGAAAATTTTGGGCCAAACTTTCTTCTTTTCGTTGTAACCATCCTAATATCCCTTGGCTTGTTATTGAAGATTTCAACACTCCTCTCTAGGAGGTTGATAAATTTGGGGGTTATCAAATACAGCTTGATAATAAACAAGATTTGGCTGATTTTATCAATGATCAGTGCCTTATTGATCTTGACTTGACTGGAGCCTCTTTCACTTGGTCAAATCGCCGAGTTGGGGTTGAGTTGATTCAAGTTAGATTGGATCAGTCCTTAATTTCTATCGATTGGCTTCAACATTACTCTTGTTCTTTGAATTCTATGATTAGAGTCGGTTCTGATCATTATCCTATCAGCCTTATGGTTGAACCCAAAGGCATGCAACGTAGAAAGTTTCCTTCTAGATTTGAGAAGATGTGGTTATCCCATCCTAGCTTGTATAATAGTGTGAAGGAGTGGTGGAGTGTTCAAATAGATGGTACAACTATGTTTCGTATAGCTAAAAAGTTGAGATTTGTGAAGGAGATGGTTAAAAAATGGAATAAGGAGATCTTTAGGGACATTTTCTTGAGAAATCAGCTCTTCAAGGGGACTTGAACCTCATTCAAGATAAGATACAGAAAGAAGGATATGCGGGTGACAATTTTACAAAGGAAAGAGATGTCTTGTCTAAATACCATAGTATCATTTCCCGTGAAGAGATCTTTTGGAGGCAAAGATCAAGGTCTTTATGGCTTAATGATGGTGATAGAAACACAAGATTTTTTCATTTCACTACTCTCAAACATAGAGCAGCTAATAGAGTTGATCACCTTGTCAGAAATGGTAGAAGGATAGAGAAGGAAGAGGAAATTAGTGAAGCTACTGTTGAGTTTTTTGGGGAGCTTTTAAAGGTAGGTCCTATGTTGGAGCTAGATGCCCAATGTATTCCGGTGGATGTTATTCCTAAGGTGTTTTTTGAAGATCAGAATCGCAACTTGGCAACTATTCCCTCAAATGAGGAAATCAAAATTGTTGTCTTTTCCTTTTATGGTAATAAATCCCCTAGCCTCGATGGTTTTCCTATGTTCTTCTTTCAGTATTTTTGGGATATTGTGGAAAATGATGTCTCTAATCCTGTTAAAGAGTTTTTTGGAGCCAGGTCTTTGCTTAAGGAATTGCATGCAACCTTCATTCTTCTCATTCCTAAAATGCATGGAGCTAATTCTTTGGATGCTTTTAGACCTATCATTTTGTACAATTCTTTTTACAAAATCATTTCCAAAGTTCTCACATCGTGGCTATTGCGAATTATACCCCTTCTGATCTCTCCTCAACAGAATGGCTTTGTCCCAGGGAGACAAATCCTTGACTCCATCATTAATGTTCATGAGAATATTCATTCACCAATGGAGGCTAAATCCTCAGGTTTCTTGCTAAAGATGGACATTGCAAAGGCTTATGATAGGGTGGATTCGTGTTTTCTGAAAAAAGTTCTTCACGCTTTTAGATTTTCGAGTAATCATTAGTCTAATATGGTAGCTTATCTCTATTGCTTCTATTGTTGTTATTGTTAATGGGTCGCCTTCTCATTTCTTTAGAACCTCAAGGGGGTTAAGGTGGGGAGACCCTATATCCCCGATTTTGTTTACTATCATGGTTGAAAGCCTAGGCAGATTTATTCATAAACAAGTGTTGGAAGGATCTCTACAAGGTTTGAAACCATCCTTTGCTAACTTGACTTTCACCAACAATTTACGGATGACACAATCTTATTGGAGAGCTCTATTTTGGGGAGGCTCGAGTTATGAAATCCATCCTCAACCTCTATGAAAAGGCCTCGGGATAGATGGTCAACAGAGCTAAGAGTTTTATCTATTTTTATTAACACTCCTAAGTCTAGGCAAAAGAAGATTGCTAACATTCTTAAATGCAGGATTGGTTTGCTTCCTTCCACTTACCTTGATCTTCCTTTGGGACCTAAACCTTTTGATACTTTTTGGATCTCTTTGATTGACCAGTTCAATAGGAAGTTGGTTGGCTAGAAGGGGACCCTCCTTAGTCAAGTTGGTAAAGTTCAGCTGCTCAAAGCCACTCTTTAGAACTTGCCGATGTATGCTCTTAGTTTGTTCAAGATTCCCTCAAAATATGTAGAGACTATTGAAAAAAATCATAAAAGATTCCTTTGGTCTGGAGTGGAGGAAAGAAAGAGAATTCCTCTGGTTGCTTGGGAGAGTGTCTGCAAACCCTGAAGGTATGGGGGTCTGGGGATTCAGAGTGTCCAGACTTTTAATCTTGCTCTTCTAGATAAACAAGTTTGGTGAACCTATGATTGTAGAAGAGAATGGAATACATTATGGCATAACATATGCCTTTTTAATGTTCACTTCTTTCAAGATTTTTTATATTCCTGCTAGATCACACCTGTGGAACAATATTATCAAAGCCAGGGATGTGGCTAATCATGAAACTTTCTGGAAGGTGGGGAATGGGAGGAGTATTCATTTTTGGGATGACTGTTGGATTGGGAAATGTTCGTTGGCCTCTGATCCTTTGTTGGAGGCTTTTAGAGATATTTGTGTGGCTTCTTTTGGAGTGATGGTGGCTAATTATTGGAAGGTAAATGGGTGAACCTCTCTGATGTTAACCCATCTCTTACTCAGTTGCAGTTGTTCTTAAATTCCTTTGGGTTAGATAATAGATCTGAAGATGACCTAATATGGAAATTTTCATCTAATGGTAAGTTTTCGGTTGCCTCTGCGGATTGTTGAGTTGATTCTCATGTTTCTTGGTGGTCTAAGGTGTGGATTAAAGGTCTTACTTCTAAGGTTAACATGTTCTTCTAGCTTCTTTTCCTAAACAAAATCCCGACTATAGATAATCTTTCTAAGAGAGGCTTCTCCATACCCAATAGATGTTACTTATGTCTGAAGGAAGTAGAATTGGTTGATTGTCTCTTTCTGCACTACTCTTATGCTACTGAAATATGGTACCAAGTGCTTCAAAAATGGGATCTTTGTTGAATCTTCCCTAGGTCTGTTAAGGAGTTTATTTATCAATGGAAACCACCAGCCACTAAGAATCATCTCTTGAAGATTTTATGGTCCTTTGTGTTTCCTCATGTGGCGTGGGTTTATGGAAGAGTGTAATAACTAAATTTTTAGAGAGATTCATCTTCAACCTGAAATTATCTTCAAGAAAATTACCAAGGCCATTAACGAAAATCTTTCTATAGTGAGTACCAAGAGTCAAAATTAGAATGGAAATGTTACTGATTATGAGGTCAGAGTTGCCAATGTTTGGGAATTAAATCATCTCTTTCAGTTAGTCAGGCCTAAGTTAAATAAAAGAACCAGCATTAGTTGGAGATTACCTCCCCAAGGGTGGGCCAAAATAAACTTTGATGGGGTGGCCAAAGGGAACCCTGGATTGGCAGGTTGCAAGGGAATGTTGCGAGATCACAATGGCAACTTTCTCTCAATGGCGGTGCTCCTTTTGGGCACTCAGACCAAACATATTGTTGAAACCATAGGGGCTTATCAAAGTTTTATTCTTGCTAAAAATCATAACTTTAGTTGTGTTTGGGTGGAAGGGGATTCAAAAAATATTATTAACTACCTAAGGGGTACCTCTAAACCATCTTGGAATGTTGAAATGTGGATTAAAAAAGCTAGGGATATAATTAAAAATTTTGATAAATGCATTATATCCCATGCGTATAGACAAGCTAATGTGGTGGCTGACTATCTTGTTAATAAAGGGGTCACGAGTAAGAGTCAGCTGAGGTGGACAAATGGTGATAGGATAGACTCAGATTTTGTGATGCATTTGCTTCATGATTAGAGTCGAGGAAGCAACATTAATGATGACTCTAGAGCTATAATGACTCAAAGTGATTCTAGAAAGATCAGAACCTTTTTTATTAAGGCAGGTGGCCAGAGAGTGCATAATATTATGTGTGAATTCATTTTGCACATTTTGTGGGTGATTATCGACATTTTTTGGGCTCTGTTTCTTGTTTTGCAAGCCAAGGGTTGTGAGAGCAACAAAGAGAAATTGAAGATGGGAGGCACCAGAAAAAGGATTGAACCTCCTAGTTGCGTGAAGCTGAAGAAGGAATGGAAGTTGTGGAGGATTTTGGAGAAAGCAGGTTTTACCCCTTATATCGAGAGGCTACAGAGTTGTAACAGGGATGTTACGAATCACTTTGCCAAGCATTGGAAGGACGAGACCATTGTTCTCCCTGGGCGGAAAGTTATGGTAGATGAAAGCCTCATTGCCCAAGTTACTAGGCTTTCCATGGATGGCATGAAATATTACTAGGATAGAGTGTATACGGAGCAGGCAGTGAAAGATTTTCCCAAGAATGAAGCAGGTAGAGCTAAAATTGTTAAAAAGATTGCTAGTTACTATTCCATTTCGACGATCAAGTCCTTCTGGTAGAAGATTTTAAAGGTAATTATGGAATACCTTACTTTAGATGGTCGTTATACTAGAGTGTATGGGCATCATTTTGTGATCATGAATCACTTTCGCCATCGAGTGAAGATTTCATTCCTGTTTTATCTTATGTTTGTCCTGAGAGCCAATTTTAATGACCATAAGAAGAACCCCTCTAAGTTCCCCATATTGCATTAAGGACTATTAGTACTTATTGATTCTCATTTTCGTGCCCTTCCTACCACTGATGACTATATTCATACTTCGTTTGAAGAGGAAACTAGTGTGGGTGACTCGGGTGAAGATAAGTCTGGGTCTGATTTTGATGGTGAGTCCCCTCCCCCTTTGAAAAAAGTCAAACTTGAGAAACCTCTGAAAACCAATACATCGAGGGGCAAGGGTAAAAAATGACAAAAGAAAATTGTGGTTTCTTCCTCTCCTACTTCGACTGGAAATGACTTCCCTGCTTCCAGTGGCACCAAAGCTAATCCTAAGGATTCTGTGAGTGAGAAAGAAGATATCAAGGAGTCAGACAACCATAATCTTCAAACCCCTCCTTCCCCACCCCATGATACTGGTAATGTGGGTGCGGTGGCTTATGAGGACCTTCACCCAAAATGTGTAGAGCTTAGTGATAAAAAGGAAGATTATGAGAATATGTTGGGTATGGCTCGGGAACATGTAATTGACACTTTCAACATGTTTAAATGGTTGTTTCATGAATTAAAGGAGGTTAGACTCAATCAGAGAGCCTTGGGTAGTAAAATGGAGGCCATCCCTGTTGGGAATGATCAAGGCAATCAGAAGGATGTGGGGCAGGGGATGATGGAGGAGAAGTCAGTGTTGGAATGCATTAAAAGTATGGGTGAAGGGATTAATTAGATAAAGAAAGGGTTTGAAGACCGCATCTCCAAAGTTGAATATGGATACAATAAGATCCAGGCTACGCTTAAGGCTATCATGTTGAACAGCCACAAGATTGTGAGGCAAATTGCTGACGTTATGGCTATTATGGTGCATAGTTGGGAGCAACAGGAAAGGGCTATTGTCACCATTAGAGATGAAACTGATGTGACTTGAGTTGAAGAAGGACCCAACAAAAGGACCCGTGACAACATGAAGAAGAAGGCATATGTTCAGAAGGTGGACTACAAACAAATAAAAGTTGTTGTTGAAAAACTGAGTGTCCTTGAGGCTAAGGTGGCTAAGACCCTCATGTAATTGGGTCTGTGTTTTTGTTGTCTGTTGTCATTTTTGTCTTTGTTTTGATGGTTATGTGTTTAGTTCTCTTCATTGGTTTTTTGTTGCTCGTTTGGGCTTTTGTTGTCTCTTTGGTTGTCGATCGTAATGTCTTTCTCTTGCAACCTATTTTGTTTTGGATATATGTTAAACTTTGATTCTATCTCTCTTAGAATCTTTTTGTAAAGGGTTGCAAGGCCCCTTCAAAACCTGTCTTTGCTTTAATCCAAAACAATTCTATGTTGAATTTAGCATCTATTGCACTTTCGCTACTAGTAAGATTTCCAATTCTTGTTGCAATGTTGTGTGCGACTAGATTTTGTAATTATTGTAATTTCTCCATGTTGTGGCTGTGAACATCGTTATTTGTTGAAAATAAATCAACACATTTTCTTGGTTGCTTGTTGGATCAATTGTTGTATAAGACCTTGTCATTAGTAACATCCAATCATCTAATGTAGGTTTTGCATCTCTTATGTTCATTAACAATTCTTGAAAGCATTGTTGGTCACTATTTTGTCCATCCTATCAAAAAATATGATCCAAAGTAATAATAGTTTTGAATTTTTCACACAATAGTTTTGAATTTTTTGCACAATAGTTTAGCTCGTCTTCTACTCTCATATGACAACCTATCGTTCACTGGAGGTAATTGTCCAAGATCGCCAATGAGAATCATAGATATTCCTGAACATTTTTGTTAACTATTAATTATGTTAATTCGTATGTATCATGACTCCTGTATTTTAATACTGTAAAATTATGCAAATAAAGTAGAAGTTATAATTTTACAACTTGAGTAGAAGACATACCTGTGAAATTTTCATTAGCATTTGAAGGAAAATCTTGGCGTAGACGTGCATCTATGTTCTCCAATAACATTTTGCCAATAAAACTCATTTCATCAATCAAGATATATCTGACATGTATCATATCCTCTTGGAAGGTTGTTAGTCTTGTTCTATGAAGCTCTTTGAAATATCTTATCAGTATTATAAATCTTGAATGAATAGTCAATGCTCCTATATTGAAGGCAGCAACTCCAGATGGTGCAAGCACGAGCAGAGGAGATCAATTTGGCATGGAAGCATTTTGGAGTGCTTCATTTATAGTACCTATTAAATATGATTTCTCTGATCTTGTCGTACCTTGAATTATCATAAATAGAGGAGGCTTTGTTCCATCTGTGAGGTAGTGCAAGATGATAATATTGAGTGCCTTTGCTTGTTTATTGTTGAGGTTGTGATAGTATACAATGTGTGGTATATCATCGTGGATGAGAAAACCAATACTTTTGATGGTGGCAATGAAATTGATAGCCTTATCCTGGTATATTTTTCACCTTGATAATCAATTGACCAATTTTTCTCTTTATCTATATCTCTCCCAGGGAGCATATCTATCTCTAAAGTTTGCATTATTTAGCCATGGTGAAGCCTAGATATAATCTCCCACTCATTTTTTGTAGTTTCTTCTTGTCTGTTATTGTTTTCTTCAGTTTCAGAGTCTTCAATATTTTCATCATTTTTGGTTTCTATTTTTTGTTCCACATGCCATTGATTGTAATTGAAGTTATCCCAATTTGTCTCTATTGCGTCATTGTTATTCCCAATGTCCCTTTCGATGTTGTGAAAATGTTTGTATAGTAGTAATTTTGAAAAACAAAAATTTATCCATTTCTCTGAGCCACTTGTTGGAATGGACATGAACCTTGGAAATACTTTGACAATACTTGCTTTTTTCCTCGGATTCCATTTGTTATCACCTTTTCTTTTAGGATTGTATATCCACGATTTTGTTGCATCAATCAATGTTATCATTTCCATAGAAAATGGCCTATTTCGATATGCATTAATGAATGAGAATGTGTGTTTATTCATTATTATTTTCATCTTCTGTGACATGCTTGAAAAAATCTGTTGAGACATTTAAATTAATAAATGTTCTGCTACTTTCTACCAGCGGTAGTTCTAATAGCATGTCACTTGTTTCTTGTGCTCAAATTTCCCTTTCAATTATTGTTTCAGTTAGTAGCTTCCTATAACCTTTTGTAGTTGAATCATCTTGGTTTTCAATATTCGCCAGTTGTAATAACATTTGTTGGTATGTTTCAAAACTTCTTTCCGATTTGGCTGCATACTTTGTGTTGTATTTAATTATTGCATGTTTAGAAAGAACATGTTGTTGATTAATGTTTTGCTCTTCATAGTTGTAATATGTATCGGTTGTGTGTATTTAGTCTATCATCATTTCATGTCAATTCAAACTTTTTCTCGCCCATCTGTGGATCATCGTACATTTTTTACCCATGCAAATTAATTAGCCATGGAGTGTTATACCTATACATAAAAAATGTAAGATGATATTATAATTTATGAAATTATTCAATTATCAAAATTGTTTTAACATAGATTACGTTTCTTATTGAAAACATTACCTACAAACCATTTTTTCCTTTTTTCTTGTGTAGATATGCTCCTTCTTTGCACATTGTATGTCTTCCCACTGTGTTTAGTATTTCTTCATAGTCGTTGTCAAAATCAATTTCTACAATCTGTCTTGTGTTTTTAAGACATGGATGTAAAGAGAAATTGCAAAATGGTTGCAAATGAAATTTTAATTAATTTATGATTTTTTAAAGAAGTTGGTAATAAATATTTTGTGATGATCAACGGATAGTTAAAAACATACCTATAAATTTCTTTGATGTATATCTTCTCTAGGGTTCCATGCATGAATAATGTTGCTAAATTATTTTTATGCACTTTTTAGTTGTTCATCATTCGACCAATCAATGTAATCCATGTAAACACAAAAATCCATGTACATGTGTAGATCCTTTGTGTTGTCATTCACATCGAAACCAATAATCTTTTAACTTGCAATCGTTTCTCAAGTATCTCTTTTCTAAAATTTGAGTTTCGCAGATGCATGTATTAGGCAATGATGATATTTTATTTTCGCCATAGTTGAGCTTCACGTGGATTTGATGGTGGTGTACCTAGCATCAGTGCATGTAAGTCCGACCAATACAAATCAGTTGCACTTTAAAGTGAAAAATATAGTCGGTGCTCCAATCTGATGTAGCATGTCTATTAGTTATGCTCAACAATTTGTCTTGTAAGATATTGTACATCTTAGACTTGTTCCAAATCACATCAACCTGTCAACCAAATGGGAATCTGGAATATTCTCCATATGCTCACATAGTTCCATTATAGTGATTGGCATTTCACTGAAGCTTCTTTTGATGAAAACCACAATTGATGTTTGTGCACGATCCCTCATAATCATATTTTTCATGTAATATTGAAACCTAGAATGCTTTCCAAAATGGTTATATATGTATTGTAATAGATGCTTAGCATATTCATGAATATATACTTGTTTGTTCTGAGGTTCCAACTATTCACATTTCTCATCAAGAAACAATGTCGAGAATGTCATATCAAGTAGTCCCAATGTAATATATTCGTTGATTGGAGATCAACCAATTGTTGGTTAATCAATCAAGTTCGATGGAATTGTGTTTTTGTTGTTAATCCATGCACGAATCAACTTCATCTCTCTTTGTGTGTTTGATGGTCTTGATGCCATCAATGTTGTGTGATCAATGATACTAGCTTCTTTATTTTCTATGACTGGTCCAACAAACACAATTTCATTTCTATTAGAATCAAATTTCATGTTCATAGTTCTTAGCTGTTCAAAAATATTTTGATCAAGATTTACTGATAAATTGTCAAGAGAGAATGTATCAATCGTAAGATTTGCGTAGAAATTGTCATGTCTCATTTTGTACTATAGTGGTATGTACACACACTCCCTATTTACTGTAAAATTGTAACTCATGTGCCACACTAATCTTTCCTTTGTACTATAATTATTGACAAGTTTGTAATACAGTGTGGCAATTTCTTTGCTATTTTTTCGATGTGTTGTGAAAAGCTAATTGTGGGTCCTTTATATTTAATTTAAACTGACCACTTATGGCATGTATCACTTGTAATATTGGATTTACACATGCAATAAGCATTTCTCCTACTTGCATCAAACATGTTAGTTATGTTGGTTGCATTCCTAGATCCATATTATTCATAACTAAAAATCTATTCATTCCTCTCTCTTGCTTGCATCTATTGCAAACAGGCCCTACTAGATTTTGAAACTTTCATTCCAATATAAGATTCTTTACAAATATGACACATTGATGGGGACTTGTAGGCATCTAAGTTATTATGAAATGTCATTTGCATATTTTTAAATTATGTGGCAAGTAATCCATTTTGATTTACTATGTTATGTGTATTGGAATATATTAGAAGTTAGGATTCCTGTTCTCATAAAATTTTGATATTTTGTACATTATTTTCAACCTGCGTTGTTCGGAGGGGTTCCTCTTGAAAACCAATCTGTTGTGCATGTACATTTCTATTCATGGAATGTGATTGAGGTTCTTCTATGTTTTGGACTGTATCATGAATGCCATCTTGAACTACTTATTGGCATCTATTTAATTATGAAATTTCAAATTCCCTATGTTGTGGTTGTAATTGTCATATTGAAAGTTGTAATCTTCTTCATGCATATCTTGCTCGACCTGTTTCATCCCTTCGCCTCTTTTGTTCTTCCTTTTCTACATCTGTCATCTATTCAATTTTTTGTTTCCTATATTGTCTCTAGTATTCTGTTTGATATTCTTTCCTTTGCTCATCAGAATCGAAAAAATTCTTCGCTCAGCCCATTATTAAATAAAAAATGAAAAAAGGTAACAAATAAATCAGTTCTATGTGTTTATATTATTTAAATAATAAATTGTTTCAATTTAATAAATTTTGCAAATTATTAAAAAAATTAACATTTAAATTTAGTATTTTATTAATTAATTTATTTATTAAACATTCATTGTATTCTTTAATATTTTAATTATTTATGTTATTAAATTAAATGTTATAATTAAGTGTTTTCTTAATTAATTAATTATTAGTAAATTGCTAAGTGTAAATAAATTATTTTATTATCAATGTATTGAAATATTTAATGTTTATTAGATTGATTTGATTTATTAAATTTTTTACAACTCAAAAAGGTATATTATATTTTATGATAATATAATATATTATATTATATAAAATTATATTATAAAATATTATAATATAATATTAAATAGTAATATAAAATATTATAACATACTTTAATATAACATTATATAGTTTTATAAAATATCATAATATTAAATACATAATTTATGATTTGCATTTGTAAATAGTTAGATTATGATTAAAGTTGTCAAGTTTAATTGTATGACAATGTGTAATATTGGTCAACATTTGAAATTATCTCATTTATTAATTATTTAATAAATTAAATAAGGAGAATGGTGATGCGATCTTGGCTTCTTCAGGCTAGGGTCGTCATGCCCTAGCTCGCTCTCTTCTCTATCCGCATCCCGTGGATGGGTTGTCTTGGGGTTGGGTAGTTGTCTCAGTCTGTATCACATGCCCTATGACGTGTTGGGTGGTGTGCGGTGTGTTGGGGTTTGACGGAATCCCGCCCCTCTTCACTTTTTCTTGTCTTGAGTTTTTGCCCTGAATCCATGGAGAATAGAGGATTACCCTCTTCTCAAGTGATCTCCGAAGATTTGGAAATGGCTTATTCGTTTCAATCGCTGCATGCAGATGTGAAGGAGCACATAGGTAAACCCCAATCGAGGGAACGAGGTTCTTCTTCAAAAGGACCTTTTCGAATGAAAAAGGTGAATGAATGTTTGGAGAGGTCTTTGGATCACGCAGTTTTGGTTATTCAACCGGAGCAAGTTTCAGAGGATGTTGAATATTGGAGTAATCATGCTCTCGTATATAAATTCATGGGACTTCGCCTCTCTTTACCTGTTTTAGAATCTTGGGTGTGTCAAGTCTAGAATACCGAAGGAGATGTGGAATTACTATTAGCATCCAATAACTATTTTCTGGTAATTTTTTCCCACTTGGTTGATAGGAATAGGGCTTTTGAGGGCGACCCTTATTTCTTCAATCAAGTGGGGCTCTTAATCAAACTTTGGAATATCGACTTCAACTCTGTTGAGGAGCTCCCCTCTCGAGTGCCTATGTGGGTTCGACTGTCGAGGCTTCCACTGGAATTTTGGAGGGAAGATAGTCTTCATTCAATCTCGCTGCTTCTTGGAAACACATGTGGGCTCAGCTACACAAACTCGGGATTGAAAGGTAATTACTTATGCACGCATTTGTGTAGAAGTTGATTTAAATAACCCTCTACCAGACTCTATCAAAATTTGTTTGGGTTCATCTTCCTGGATCCAACAACTAGATTATGAGACACTGCCATTTAGGTGCAAAATTTGTCATGAGTATGGATATTTACAACGGAGATGTCCCAAAAATAAATCTTCTTCCTTGGCAGTCTCTAATCCTCCTCACTCTTCTCTAGCGAAGGATAAGGGGAAGATCCCCATGCCTGATGGTCCTGCAGATAAGGAAGGCTTCATTCCAGTTAGGCCTCGAAATAAAGCCAAAGGGAAGAAGAGAACCTAGTTGGACAGGCAAAATGATGTCACTCTAAACAGGTTTGATATTCTAGATGATTTGGTCCAGGAGGAAGGAATTCCAGTTGAAATGTCTTTGGGTGCACCAGTTCAGCATAGGGAGCAAGATGTGGACTCAATGAAAGAAGGTCGGGCATTATCTATGGGGGACCAACAAGATGAACAGATGGTTGCGGGCATGCACTTGCAAGTTCAGGATAATAGCGATCTCAGTGGGTCACAGGCTCCTCAGGATGCAGTTGTCATGGCTTCTAATCCCCCTTCCACTTAGGTGGCCTCAGATCTGGAAAGAGAAACAAAGCCCCACCTGATTTAGGTCTATAGTAGAAGCCCCTTAAAAGGGTTCTTTTGACAAACCTTTACGGAGCCGACAAAAACCAAATGAGGAAACGAATAATCTTATTGGTGATACTTTGGTTGAGTTGAGATCTGTGAGGCCCATTGATTCCCACTTCTCTCAACCCCATAAATGATAGTGATCTCATGGAATGTAAGGGTGTTGAACAACATCCCTAGACAAAAAGTTGTTCGCAAATTAATTGAATCTCAATCTCCTGATGTTGTCTTTATTCAAGAAACCAAGCTCTCAGTGGATGCTTTGGCCAACTGTGCTATGCGTGTCTGGCCCTAGGGCCATTGGTAGGGAGTGGGTGCTCATGGTAGTTCAGGGGGGTTGCTTGCTTCTGGAACCCATGGAAGGTCTCCCCCATGCGATGGATTTCTAGTAGCTCATCCATCTCTTTGGTTGCTTCTAGCTTTGAGTCGGGAGAAAGGTGCCTTTTTTCTAATATTTATGCTCCTACTGATCTTTTGGGTAAGACGCATCTATGGGCCCATATTAATTTTGTTAGGCCCCTAGATCCTTTTCTCCCTTGGATTTTGGCTGGAGATTTTAATGTGGTTACAAGTTTGGATGAAAAGAGAGGGGGATCACTCAGGATCGATCCTTCTTCAAGTCTTCTCAGGGATAATATAAGTTTCTTGAATCTCATTGATGTGAAGCTAGTTAATGGTGTATTTACATGGAATACTAGGAGGAGTGGTGTTGAGGCTATTTCAGAAAGGCTTGATAGATTTTTGGTCTCCTGTTATTGGGTGAATGATAGGTAGTCCACCAGTTCATAAATTCTTGATTCGCAAGGCTCTAATCATTGGCCCATCAATTTCTTTGCTACCTATTTTAGAGCCTCCAAAAATCCTTCCTTTAAATTCTAATTGATGCAGTTGCGTGATCATTCTTTAAAGGAGCTCATGGTTGATTACTTGTATGAAGGGATGTCAACCCATGGGAGGGCTATGTATACTTTTGGGAAGAGATTACAATGTGTGAAATATAGGTTGAAGAGGTGGAATAAACAATGCTTTGGGAATCTACATGTGTAGAAGATGGTAGCTCAATCCAAGCTAAATGATGTCACTCGTCAGATAAGGGATCAATGGATGACTGTTGAGCTTAATAAAGTTGAGTCCCTTGCTCTTAAGGACTTAGATGAGTGGGAGTTGCGGGAAAAGATTTTTTGGAAGCAGAAGTCTCAGGTTGATTGGCTCCATGAAGATGATACCAACACAACCTTTTTTCATAACTCTATTAAGGCTCAGAGATCTGGTAATTATATTACTTCTCGTATTTCTTCATAAGGAACCCATCTCTCCTCTTATGAAGGAATTTCCAGGGAAGTTGTCAAGTATTTTTCAAATTTGTTCACCAAAGAGGACCCTAAAGCTATGGTGGAAGAGAGGGCCATCTTGGATTATATTCCCCCTCTAGTATCAGCTAAAATGAATGATGCCGTCTTGCGTCCCATTTTGTTACCTGAATTGGAGGAAGTTGTGTTTCATATGAAATAAGGTAAGGCTCTTGGCCTTGATGGGTTTCCTATTGAGTTTTTTCAGGAATTTTGGGAGATTATAAAATACGATCTTCTAGATGTGGTTCAAGAATCTCTTACGAATAAGCAAATGCTTAAATCTATGAATTCTACCTTCTTGGTTCTTATTCCTAAGAAGGAGGGGGCTAATAATTTGGATCAGTTCAAGCCTATAGCTCTGTGTAATGTGGTCTACAAGATAATTACTAAATTGATTGTTGAACGGCTCAAACCATTCCTTGGTACCCTGATCTCTAAGGAGCAAGGTGGATTTGTTGAGGGAAGCCAGATTCTAGACGGTGTTGTGGTAGCAATGGAGGCGATCCACTCAATGGCAAACTCAAAGGAGAAAGTGATGTTTATTAAACTTGACATGGTCAAAGCCTATGATAGGGTGAACTGGGAATTCTTACAAAAAATCCCTTTGGCCTTTGGCTTTGGAGAAGAGTGGGTGAATTGGGTGCTTAGTTGTGTGACTTCTACCTCCTTCTCAATTCTTATTAATGGAGAGCCTTTGGAATTGTTCAGTGCTTCTCAGGGACTTCGGCAAGGGGACCCTCTATCTCCCTATCTATTCATCATCATGGTTGAGGGTCTTGGCATATTGATTACTTCCCAGGTGAGACAGGGTCTTATTCAAGGATGGAGTTGGAGTGATTCTCTATCTCCCTATTCTCATTTTCAGTTTGTGGACAACACGGGTTTGATGGGCAGGGCTAGAGTCAATGAGGCAGTGAACTTTAGGAAAGCCTTGTACATCTACTTGAAGGTCTCAGGTCAGAAAATCAACGAGGATAAATATTTCATATATTTCTTTAATACTCCTCGACTTATTCAGAATAGAATTGCCAGGATCCTTAGATTCCAAATTGGGTCTCTTTCTTTGATGTACCTCGGGATTCCTTTGGGCTTGGGGACACAGTGTAGAGATTTTTGGCAAGGTGTTTTGGACAAATTTCGTAGCAAGGTTAGTCATTGGACTTGCAACTAGTTATCCTCGGCTGGGAGAGTGACTCTTTTGAAGATAGTGGTGCATGCTCTTCCCATGTATAGGTGTTTTGTGCAGTCTTCCCCCTCCTTCTTTGTGAGAGAGTTCAATGCTCTTTCTCATCAATTTATTTGGTTTGGAAGTCTTCTTTCTGCTAAGTGGAGTTTAGTTAAATGGGAGTTTGTATGTAGACCGAAGCATGTTGGGGAACTTGGTCTTCGATCGATGGCTCTGGTTTGCAAGGCCTTGGCAGCTAAGTTGTATTGGAGGTGGTGTAACAATCAAGATCAGGACTAGGCCAAGATTTTAACACACAAGTATATTCTGGGTGTTGTTGGCAAGGAGTTGCCTCGCTTTGGTTTGTTGGGTAGAGGATCTTGTATCTAGGACACTCTTAAAAAGGGTGCCCAGCTTATTAAAGATGGCCTTTTTTGGATTTGTAATAGAGGTTCTGAAGCTCTCTTTTGGCAGGACTCTTGGGATGGTCATCCTCCTATTCTTTCTAGTTATCCACAACTACAGTCTCTTTGCGACATTTTCACTAATGCAGGATGGATTAAGGTGGAGAATTTTAAAAGGGCTAGGCATATTGGTCAGGTGGAGGTGTCTTGTTGGAAGGATCCCTGGGAGTGGCCTTTGGGCGGTTCTGATGAGGATCGTACTATGTTGGCTAAAATCTTGGAAGGTAGGTTATGCAACTCTCTCAAAGAGAAAGATATTTTGGCTTGGGGTCCCAACCCAAAAGAAAAATATACTGTAGCTAAAGGTTATGCCAAGTTAGATAGGCAAGTGCATGGCCTGACAGATGTTCCCTAGTGGAAGAGGGTATGGAACAGCTCTTCTTGGCCTAAATGTAATTTCTTCCTATGGCTGGTTGCTCAAGGGAAATGTCTCACATGAGAGAATCTTCGTAAGAGAGGCTTTCAGGGACTGTCTATTTGTTCTTTTTGTATGCACAATGAGGAGTGTTGCTCCCATTTATTTTTTCTATGCCCTTTTTCTAGGGAGATTTGGCACAGGTGGTGGGATGCTTGGCAACATACTTGTATTCATGCTTCCTCTTTAATTGATTTTTGGGAGAGTTTGGGAAGACCTCAAGCAAAGACATCTTTTCTTTGAGTGGCATGGGATATTGTGCCCACCCTTATTATATGGAAGCTGTGGTGGAAATGAATCATAGGGTCTTTTGTGATTCACAACTTGGGATTTTTCAGTTGTGGCAGAAGATTGTCAATAGGCTCCAAGAGACTATCTCGGCAAAGTGTGACATGTCTGAAAATGTTGATCCTGGTGATTATGCTATTTTAAGGAATCTGCAACTAGGGAACAATAAAGTGGGTAGTGTTGCTAGCAACATATCCAAACAAGCTAAGCAGTGGATCAGTAGAGAGGGAAAGTGGTTACCTCCTCCTATGGGGGGTTTTAAAATTAACACAGATGTCTCTTCTCGTGGGAATCTAGGGCATGCAGGTATTGGAGGTGTTGGCAGAGGTGTTGATGGATGTGTAATTTTTTTCTTTTCTATTTATAAAGGACAATATTCTAACAATTTGATGGAGGCTCTTGCTATCAAGACTGTTGTTGAGAGAGGCTTCTCTTTGGGATGGAGAAGGATTATCTGTGAGCTGAATTCTTAGGTGGTTGTAGATATGTTAAACAATCAAATCTTGGAGGATGCAAATTGGCAATTAGCTTTTGTGGTTAGACAAATTTTACATCTCTGCAGTTATTTGGATGTTGTTTCCTTTTGTCATATTCCCGGAGAGTGGAATAGAGTGGCTGACTGCTTGGCAAAGTGGGCCTTCGAGAACGTGGAGGGATGGGATATTGGAGGAAGGGATGGTTTACCTTCTGGTTATCTTTAGTGTAGTACCCCCCCTCGGTTGAACTTATTTAGACTCATATTTTACTATTGCTTAATTTCAGTGGATACATTACTATGATGTGTTATTCAGACTTATATGACATTATTTCATGCTTTATCTAGATATGAGATGCATAATTTATTTGCAGTATTTCAGTACTTGTGATTTATGGCATTTTATGGATTATTGCTATGTACTGACACTTTACTTTATTTATGCAATGAGAAATTATATGTTGCGTGTCTGCGAGTGTATTAGATGCAAGGGGACAATTTTCCTTCACTCACTCCAGTGAGACAAGGAACTTCGTGATTCTCCTTCATCAGTGTGCATGACATGTTTTCTATATTGTATATATGCATGTGTGGTTCGGTGACGCAGGATATTGCAGGTACAAGTACCGGGTAGGTACGGGGTATCATCTCCACCTGGCTCCACAGGTTTGAGTGTGCCTTATAATTATCTGATGGAAGTGGAGGAGGTAGTTGACCCTATTTTACCTTGTTACACTCTTGTGAGTGTCGTCAGTTGGTCGTCATGTCTGAGTCTTTGCTTGGGGTTTGCTCAGTTTGTGTGTTTAGTGGATTTAATTAATTAATTAAATTTATGAAGTTATCCCATGGTTGGTATTTTTGAATATTGTATTTTATGCATTGAGATTTTAAATTTAATTAATTAAAAGAAATTATTAAATTAGGTTGCAAGTTGCATTGTATTAGAAATATATCTTGTTTAAATTTTAGTGAAAAATAAATTAGATTAATTTCATTTATTGTTTCCTAGAATTTTAAATAATAAATGAATAAAAGAATAAATTAGAATTAAAGTATTGTTTTATTTCTTTTTTTAGAAAATTAATTATTTAGCATGATAAAAGAAAAGAAAAAAAAAAGAAAGAAAGAAAAAAATTATGATTTTTGCATATTCATTTTAATTATCTTTGTGGTGGGAATTAGAAAAAAAAAGAAAAGAAAATTTATTTTTATTTAATATTAAAATATTAGATTTTGAAAAATAATGTGCAAACCTAAAAGTTTAGGTTAAATGGTTTTTATCTTTTTCTTTTTGGGAGTTCACGGGAAGGAGGCGGCTGTGCATGAAAGGAATTTTTTAAAAAAATTTGGAGTGCTTGTTCTTGAGAAGGGGAAGATTTTGGAGTTGTTTGGAAGGAGGTTGGGACTTCAAGATTGAAAGGTTGTTGAAGGATAGAATCTCTCCAACAAAGTTCTTCCAGGAAAGCTATACAGGTTGGATGGCCTCTTCTGGTTGTTTTAAAGAAAATATTTTAGTTCTTCCCTCATTCTGAATGATGTGTGTGTGTGTGTTTTTTTGTTTTTTTAAATGGATGTTTAGAATGCATGCAATAGTTTTGGAAATGAATATTATGAAAGTTATAGAAAAAATTTAGTCTTTGTGTGTTAAGAACAAATTTTCAAATCTAAAACCCTTTCTGGTTATTTCATGTTCTTGGCTAAAATCCTTTCTTAAAAATTATTTTTAGTTTTCGAAAAGAAGATATTTCCATGGGTGTTTATAGATTTAAAGATTTTGAGAAATTTGGAAAAGTTATTCTGGCAAAATTTTGCCAAGAAATTTTACCGTGCATAAAAAGTTGCAAGTTTTGGGAGAAAATGAGATTTGCCAGAGAAGATATTTCCTCTTGTTTTGGTATTAGTTTCGATAATTTTGGACTGTGATTGAGTTTTTCTCTTCCCTGCACTATCTCAAAGATTTTTATCCAGATATTTGATTATCTTTGTTATTGGCTATGGATGTTCTTTAAATATTTGTGCATCTCTGTGAAAATTGATTTTAATCTCTATGGAAATTTGTTTTTTTTTTAAACCTCTGTGAAAATTGATTTATACATTCTATGGAAATTGGTTTTTAGATTCTCTGTTGTAAAATTTTCCTTTAAAAAAAGAAAGAAAAAAAAGAAAGGGGCTTTGTAAATTGGAGATCTAAGTGTTTTATTAAAATTTAATTTAAATTTTAAATTAAAAAAAAATTATTAAGGGGAGCGGGGGGTCGGTAGTTACTACCGATGGTAGCAAAGCTACCGAACAGTAGCAGTACTACCGGCGGTAGCAAAGTTAACTCGGCCTTGTGTTTATGCTTTATTTCTATATATTTATATTTATATAATTATGTCTTAGGCAATGGCATCTTATTAATTGGGAATTATTGAATATTCTGCAAGTAGTTATGTTTAATATATAATTATTTCAGAAATTAGTTTATTTTTAGAAAAGCATATAATTAGATTCCTGATTAATCATGGCAATATGTTAGGGGTTTATTTCAATGTGATAAATTTAGCTTTTGTACAAATGGCAACTTGGAATTCCTTTATGATATAGTGTATTATCTTACCTTCTGAAATCACTTAAATTGCAAGTTATTTATGCATTTGGCTGTTTAATGAAAAGATTGCTTGTTTTAGAATCTTAGTGTTAACGATATTTTCAGTCAAGCGTTATTTCGTTGCAATTTTGATTAAATTGTCATCATGTCATATATGGATATACCCCTTGGTCAGATGTTGTTGTGTAAACCTGTCGATGTGAGCCATAGTGTATTCTAATCTTTATGGTCAATCCTGGTTTATTGATAGTGTACCTTTCACCTGTTATTTGATCAAGATTAGTTATGGCTGTCAGTTTCTCCATAGTGTTCTTGTGGAGAGAGACATTTCCTATTAGTGTCCTATGAGAGAGAGTGGCTTTTGAGTGGGGGTCGCACCCAAAGTGGATGGCAGGATAACCCCTCGAAAGTCAATTAAGAAGAGATAACCTAATAATTGATTAGGGGGTGGGTAGATAAAATATTAATTAAGATAATGTGCCTCGCACATGGTTGAGTGCTTGTATAGGCTCAAGATGTCGTGAGAAGGCCTAGAATGGCAAACCTACCACCTTATCTTCGTGAAAGGATTGGTAGGGTCCACATGATGCTTAGATGGAGCCGAGGGTTCAGGAGAGGTTACCAGGATAACCCAGGATGGGGGCCGGGACCTATGGAGGCCTACCTAGGGTAACCACCTTAAGCCATACGATGACACTCTCTCCTTAGAGTCACTAGTGTTTATGAGTTGAGTCACATGGATGTTTGCGGAGTCATGTAGTTCTGTCGTACTTGTCTTATTTTGCTTGCTTGAGGGTCTTCTACTATCTCCCAACACGGTGGGGTGGTTCCCTTTCGGAATCACATGGTCGAGTGGTAGTGCCACTTCCCATCAGATGTTCTGAATTGTATCTTTAGGCGAGGAAAGGCTTCGTTGGTGTTTCTTAGTTCATGTTCATGTACCAGCTCTTGTTCATGATCATTGTTTAGTTGAGACCATGTGGTCATTGTATCAAACAATTATGTAACCTTGACATTGTAACCTTGTAATCCGTGGTATTATTGGAAACCATGTATTAATGGATATTGTAATATTTAATCATTGGAATGTATGTTAATTCAATTGGTTTAAATCTTATGTATAAATGAATTATGGATAAATAAATGCATTTGATTACTTTAATTCTTTCATTATGGAAATTAGATGTATGTGTAGGTTTTATCTTAAGCATTTAATTTTCCTAATTAGACGAACAATTGGAATAACTGTGGTGTTAATATAATTTGCGAAGTAATCTTCGTTGGTAACCCTTAGGAAATCTTGTGTTAGACTTCTGTTGTGTTATTAAACGTGCTATTGTTATAATTAATGCACTTAAACTTTTAAAAAAAAAAAATCACCCTTTAGTTATCTAGTTGTGTTGTTTTCCTTAAGGGTTTCTAGCAGGGCATTACATTGAGATCTTAGATAAGTTAGTTTTGGAAGACAAGTATATGTAGTGGCTTTGTTGTTGTTGTCTTTTGGGGGCTTGGTTGTGTTCTTTTCTTGGTGGGCCTGAGGCCTCTGCTTTGTATCGTTGCTTTGATTGAATAAATTTTTACCCCTTTTTTGAATAAAAAAAATATATGTAATGTTTAAAGTTATTAAATTAAATATTATACTTCAATATTTTTTAATTAATTAACTAATTGATTAAATATGAGTTATATAATGTATTGTTCATGTTAAAATATGAAATTATTGTTTTATATATAATATTTATTCAAAAAAAATAATTGAATTTATTTTATTCTTTTATATAATATTGTATATTATATATTATAATATTTTGTTATTATATATTACTATAGTATTACATTATTTTATATTTTAAATTTTCTAATTTATAAATTAATTTGATGTTGTAATAATGTAATTTTTTAATTAATTAATTTTTAATGTATTCAAATATTAATTGTTTATTAAATTCAATTTAATTTATTAAATTTTTGTAGTGAAAAAAAATTATAATAATATACTATTTAAAAGATATACATTTCAAAAAAAACATTTATAAATTGCTATTAAACTCACACCTTAAAAAATATTACACTTGCGAACAATATTTATAATTTGCAAAAATATTCAGGCTACACAAAAAAAGAAAAACTCAAACTTTATTATTTTTTTTTCTTCATGTTAAAATATGAAATTATTTTTTATATATAACCTTTATTTAAAGAATTTTAATTAAATGTACATTATTATTTTATATAATATTGTATATTATATAAGATATTATTTTATTACATTATATATTATATTATTTTATTTTATTATATTATTATAGTATTATGTTATTTCATATTTGAAATTTACTTATTTATAAATTACTTTAATAAAGTAATTCAATAATTTTTTAATTAATTAAATTTTAATGTATTTAAAAATTAATTGTTTATTAAATTTGATTTAATTTATTAAGTTTTTATAGTGACAAATTTTATTTTTTATAATAATATAGTACATAAAAGATATAAATTTCAAAAAAAACATTTATAAATTGCAATTAAACTGACACTTTGAAAAAGGATTACACTTGACAACAACATTTATAATTTGCAAAAATATTTGAAGTTTACAAAAAATAAAAACTCAAACTTTATTATTATTTTATTTCGTAGTTTACAAAAAGTTGTATTTTTATAAAGAGTGGTAGTACCTTCACAGATGCTAACTATGTTCAAAACACTATGCATATTTACTAAAGAAGTTTCCAGAAGTTTTTGTAAATGTTGTAATCATTTAAGAAAAAGACAAATTCTTCTTTGATTATAGTCACATGCCCTTTGGAAACGTAATTCGTCTCCTACTAGTTCTCAAAAAAATTTATCGAGCACTTTCACTTTGAAATTTAAACAGTCAACCATTTGTTGGATTTCAATAGCTTGGTCCATGTCATGTTGCTCTATTCCATAAATTCCTAATGCAATATCCTAAAGATCATTTATAATCATGTGAACATGACGTTCAATGGACTTGATTTCTGTTTCCATGACTAATTCAATGAACATGTTCAAGTCGCTCGATTCAGTGGGACTTGGAGGTCGAACGAAGAAGAGTTTTGCATTGCCAAAATTGAATCGAAAAGCAATAAATTCGTTCGACCTCCAAGCCCTACTAAATCACGTGACTCTAACATGTTCATTGAAACAACCATGGAAACAGGAATCAAGTCCATTGAATATCATGTTCAAAGGATTATAAATGATCTTGAGGATATTGCATTAGGAATTTATGGAATAGAGCAACATGACATGGACTAGGCTATTGAAATCTAGCAAATGGTTGACTACTTAAATTTCAAAGTGAAAGCACTCGATAAATTTTTCTGAGAACTAGTTGGGGACGAATTACATTTCCAAGGGAACATGTGACTATAATCAAAGAAGGATTTGTCTTTTTCCTAAATAAATAGAACATTTACATAAACTTCTAGAAACTTCTTAGTAAATATGTATAGTGTTTTGAACATATTTAGCATGTGTGAAGGTACTACCACTCTTTGTAAAGGTACAACCTTTTGTAAACTATGATATAAAATAATAATAATAAAGTTTGAGTTTTTATCTTTTTTTAAACTTCGAATATTTTTGCAAATTATAAATGTTGTTCTCAAGTGTAATCCTTTTTCAAAGTGCCAATTTAATTGCAATTTATAAATATTTTTTTTGAAATGTATATCTTTTATATACTATATTATTATTAAAAAAAATTGTCACTATAAAAATTTAATAAATTTAATCGAATTTAATAAACAATTAATTACGTCAAGAGGCGTATTAATACTCACATAATAGATCGATAGATATGTGTGATTAAAAACCCCCTATGATATATATCTTTTATGTGTCATCACCCGTCATAATTGCAATTAGTTTTACTATTACTTAAATAAAAATTATTTAAATAACTTTAAATAGTCTAAATTAAAATAAATTGCACATTTAGTATTGTAACAAGTTAGAATTAGTTTAATATTTAATAGTAATAATAATAAATTAAATTTAAAATTAAAAATAATTTGAATAAAAATAATTTAATGTTTTTAATCTAGTCAGCCAGTTATAATTAGAGTTCAATAATTAAATATTTATTTAATTTTTTTATTATAGAGTATAAATAGAAATCAATAAAATATATATTAGATTTTATTTCAAATTAATGTAAATAAAATAAATAATAAATTAAATTAAATTACATAACTTAAATGAAAATAAATTAAATCTCTCTCTATATAAATAAAAATCAATAAAATATTTACTAGATTTTATTTCAAATTATTGTAAATAAAATAAAATAATAAATTAAATTAAACAATTTAAAATAATTAAAATTAAATTAAATTAATCTAAATTAAATTAAATTACTTAAATGAAAATAAATTAAATAACTTAAATTAAAATGAATTGCATATCTAGTATTGTAACAAGTTGGAATAAGTTATATATTTAATTTTATTTGACTATATCTAGTAATTAATGCATAAAATTAAATAATTTAAATAAAACTAAATTAAATAACTTAAATTAAATTTTTTTTTTTAAAAACTTATATTAAAATAAATTGCATGTGTAGTATTGTAATAAAATTATTTTAAACAACCTTAATCCGGTCAACCAGTTATAATAAGAATTCTCAAATTAAATATTTAAATTTTTTATTATATTACTTTATATATATATAAATAGAAATCAATAAAATATATACTAGATTTTCTATAAAATTTTGCAAATAAAATAAAATAATAAATTAAAATTAAATAATTTAAATAATTTAAATAAAACTAAATTAAATAACTTAAATTAAAATAATCTAAATTAAATTAAGTAACTTAAATTAAAATAAATTAAATAATTTATATTAAAATAAATTGCATGTAATTTCATTCTATATTTAGAATTGTGGATTTTGAGGAAGTTGAGGAAAGGAAAGGACAACATTAGTGTGTAACTTTTGTAAATGGAGCTCTAGGATATATTCAAAAAATTATCAATAAACCAACAAGTTCTCCACCTAAACCAACAACATGTGTAATGGTTGAATTTGACCATTATTCAAGAATACTATTTGATAATCATCATCCAAATACAATTCCAATAACAACAATACAAAGGGACAGAACACTTCAATTACCATTAAGATTGGCATGGGCATTAACAATACATAAATCTCAAGGGTTGACTCTATCAAAAGTCACAATTGATATAGGACCATGAGAAAGAACAAGATTAACATTCATGGCAATGTCTCTTGTAAAGTCTTTGGAAAGTCTCAAAATAATGCCAACATTCTCATTTCATCGTTATGAAAAAATGAAAAAAGGTAGACAACTTGCAAAGCAAAAAACCGAAGAAAATAGATTAAAATATTAGAAGATAATTGATGTAATATATCTTTCTTTATATAATATGAAATAAATTATCATTAATAAATGTGTTATTTTCAACCATGAGAATAATTGGTAACATCCTTGTATCGCTTCTTCATTTGTATTTTTTACAAAACTATTTACACATTCTCACTATGAATAATTTAATAAAATGAATATATAATGATATAACAATAATTAGAGAACTCAAACAACATATTCCCCTACCGCTCTCCCACTCTGCAAGTTCAAAATTCAAACCCATGTCGCTCATGGTGGAGTCTGTTGGTTTGGATCTTCCCCCACCACCTACGGACCCCGTTTTGGACTCTGCGATGCTAGCACTGTCTGTCACATCCTCTCCTAGTCCCACGGTGGATCCTTCCTCCAGCCCGACTATGTTTCAGATTGATGGTTCTTCTTCAGAGATCTCTCTGGCCACGCCTGTGGTTTCTGATCCTATTCCTGACGTGTCAGTTGTTCATGATAAACAAAATATCACAAAACCTCCTAGTGTTAACACGAATCTCAAAGGATGGAAAAACATGTTGGTTGGAAACACTGAGACTGTGGAGCCCAACATCATCCACGTCTACTCCCAATCTGAGCAGGGAACATCTTTAGAGCTTACTGATGTTGTTTTGGACCGCATTTTGCAGAACATGGCTAATACTCTGGTGGGAAAATTCTTCTCCCTGTGCCCCACGGTGGAGATGGTCAGAAAATGGGTCAAGGACAAATGGAAACTGAAAGGGAGTGTTTATGTTAGTGCCATGCTTGGAGCCCTCTTCCTCTTCAAATTCACCGCTGAGGAGGATGTCGATGGATGTTGGTCCTATGGTCGAAACAACCTATCCCTCTATCATTGGAAGGTTGGCTTCGACCCAGCGGTTGACTTGCAAAAAAATGCTCTGGTATGGGTTTGACTCCCAAGGCTTCCCCTTGAATACTGGGATGAGTCCATCTTTAAATGGATTGGGAATTCCTTTGGTCATTTTGTTGGCATTGACGATATCACCGAAACCAAATCGCGTTTGGTCTATGCTCACTTCTGTGTTCAAGCTACTGTGAGCATGAATCTCCCCAACTTTATAACCCCCAAATCCAGGCTTGGTAGTTAGACTCAAGCCCTGGTTTATGAAAATGCCACCCTCTTCTACCAAAAATGCCACAAATCTAGGCATATTGTTTCCCAATGTAAAGCTCAAGCCCCCTTGCCTCTTAAGCTTAAGGGCTTGGCCCTGGTTGAAGACCCTATGCCAAATGCTCCTATTATTCATCAAGACCCGGTTGTGGGGCTTGTTGTGACTCCTACTCCTGGCCCGGACCTGCATCGGACCTGCATCCCCCTGTAGTCGAGGACCCGATTATGGAAGAATACCCCTTTGCTGAGAGTATTAACAACCTTCTCAAATCTCCTGTAAAGCATGTGGATGAAGCCTCTAAATCAGCCTTGAAGGAACAATGCATCTCCCCGACGGCCAGCTCAGTTTCACTAGTTGATCAACTCGAAGATGGCGAGATTGTGAGGGACCCCACTCTCGCCCCAGAGGCAGCTCGCTCCCCGTTGATGTTTCCCACTCCGAACCAGGGTATCCTCTCACCTGGTGTGTCATCCAGTGGTTATATGACTCTTGTTGACGAGGGATGATGGATTACTCAAAGATGCAAGACTAGGAATGCAAAGCCTGAATGGGGACGGACCTTAAAGCAGGTCGACCATCACAAAGACTATCGAGACAAAAGGAAGCAGAAAGGGATATTGCCAATGGCAGGCAGCGGACCTTGGAGACATTCATAAAAGGTAAGAGATGAAGGTCCTCTCATGGAACATGAGGGGCCTCAACAAACCCCAAAAGCAATATGCTCTGAAGAAGTGTATTTTTGAAAACAATATTATGGTCCTTCTTCTCCAAGAAGTTAAGATGTCTATGTCTTCCTTTTCCCTTGTTGCTGGGAAATTTTAGCTTGGTGCTAAGTTTGTTATCAGTGATGCTACTGAAGCCTCCGATGGCTCGGTCACCATGTGGGACCCCTCCCATTTTTCTAGCAGTTTTCTCTCCTCCTCGGCCAACCTTTTGGTCTCTGAACTCTCTTCCCCGATGGACTCCTACCTTCTCATTAATGTTTACATCCCCAATGTCAGATCAGGTAAATGAAATCTCTAGAACAACATAACTGCTCTAATACAAAATAATGCCAATGCCCATTGGTTGATTGCAGATGATTTCAACTCTCCTTTGATCCCCTCTGAGAAGTTGGGAGGCCTTCCAAAGTACTCTGATAGAATGATTGATCTTGTCGACTTCATTGGTAGGAATGGGTTGATGGATGTGGAACAACGGGGCAAAAATTCACTTGGTCCAACCTTAGGAAGGGAAAGGATCTTATTCAGGTCAGACTTAATAGATTTCTCATCTCGGGCAATTGGGGAATTGGTCCCTCCTTGAAGCTCACTGCCCTCGCTAGAATCTCTGACCACAACCCCCTTCTCCTCTAGAATACCACAAATGCTGCAAGGAAAAATTAACCTTTTCGCTATGAAATTATGTGGAACTCTCATTCGGAGTTCAAGGATTACATTAAAAGATGGTGGAGAACCTACATACCTAGCACACCTATGTTCTGGATTGCCTAGAAGCTCGACTTGGTCAAAAGAAACGTCTGGGGTTGGAACAAATATAGCTTCGGGGATATCTTCAAGCAGAAAAAGGAGCTCAATAGTAAATTGACTGCTATCCAAGAGCGCATTGATCAAGGCGACTCCCTTGAAGCTACCCATATGGAGGAGGCTACTCTTCGCAAAAAATGGAAGGAAAACTCCCACAGAGAAGAACTCTACTGGAAACAAAAATTCAGGGTTCAATGGCTCAAAGAGGGTGACATGAATACAACTTTCTTTCACAGATCTGCTATTATCCACAGGCGTAGAAACCACATCTCCTCCCTCATGGACGATAACAATCAAGTGGTCGATGATGTAGATAGTTTGAGCAAATTGACTACCAACTATTTTGCCACTTTGTTTAGGGAAGATGGTTTGGGGAGGATCTTCTCAACTGCCTCCCAACACCCCTCTTAGTGGAAGATAACAACCTCATTTTGGCCCATGTTTCTGAGGAGGAAGTCAAGTCCATTGTTTATGCTATGGATTCCTTCAAAGCCCCGGGTCCTAATGGTTTCCCTGCGACTTTTTTCTAAGATTTATGGGATGTGGTGGGCCCTGATGTTGTTCTGGCCACTAGGGATTTTTTTCAAATCTAGAAGGCTCCTCAACAAGCTCAATCACACCTTCATTGCCCTTGTCCCTAAAACTCAGGAGGCGTCTACTCTCAAGGACTTCCGCCCTATCAGTCTCTGCAACACTATTTATAAAATATTTAGCAAAGTTCTTGTTAATAGGCTCAAACCTTTCTTGGATCCTCTAATTAGCCCTTCCCAGAAGGGTTTTGTCTTGGGTAGACATATTCTTAATATGGTCATCTCTACTCATGAGATTATTCACTCCATGGATAAGTGTCATCAGTCGAGGATGGTGCTCAAGCTTGACATCTCCAAGGCTTATGATAGAGCCAACTGGAACTTCCTTTTCAAAGTTCTCAAAGCTATGGGGTTTGGAGATAAACTCATCAAACTTATTGGGGAGTGCATATCTACGATCACCTACTTTGTGCTTCTCAATGTGAGCCCCCTGGAGAAATTCAGGGCCTCCAGAGGGTTGCGACAAGGGGATCCTCTATCCCCTTACCTTTTCATCATCCTTGCAGAAGTGTTGGCTTCTAACTTGAACTCTATGGTTCACAGGGGACCTCTATTGGGCATCAAACCTGCCTCTACAATGCCCCCCCAATGTTCTGCACCAATTCGTCGATGACACTATTCTTTTTGGTATCTCCTCTATGTGGGAAGCTAAGGCTTGGAATTCCTTTCTCAACTCCTATGCTCTAGCCTCTGGCCAACACATTAACTATGAGAAGAGCAACATTTACTTCTCTCATACTCATGTCCAACTTCAAGATAAAGTTTGCAGAATCCTTGGTTGTCAAAGGGCCTCCCTCCCTGGCACCTACCTAGGCCTCCCCTTGACTATTAAAGATGTCTCTAATTCCTTTTGGATCTCTATCATCGAAAGAATGTAGAAGAAGTTGGCTGGTTGGAAAGGTAGATTCCTCAGTAGTGCTGGGAAATTGCAGTTGCTCTCCTCCTTCCTCTAGGGGATCCTTGTGTACTTTCTCTCCCTTTTTAAGATTTATGCGGTTATGGCTACTAAGTTGGAGAATATCCAAAAGACTTTCCTCTGAACGAGAATGGAAGAAAAGAAGAGGCTCGCCTTGGTAGGTTGGGACAAAGTTTGTCTTCCTAAGGCCATGGGCGGCCTGGGAACCCGCAAGATCTCAAGGTTCAATAAGGCCCTTATGACCAAAATTGCCCGAAAGCTTCTGAATAAGGATACGGATTGGAGCTAGATCATCATGACCAATTACCTGGGTAATGGGGACTTTTCCTCTGTCCTGAAAGAGGAGGGCCTTCCCAGGGGTTCCAAAATTTGGAATAACATCTTGAGGTGCAGGGACCCTTTATCTCATGGCTTGAGGTGGCTTATTGGAAATGGTAGGAATATTCTCTTCTGGGAGGATTGTTGGTTAGGAGAGAGACCCCTTGCTTCTTCCCCCTCCCTGAGAAGGCTCCAGGATGCCACCAAAAGCTTCTTTGGAGAAAGGGTTAGTGATTATTGCAGCAACCGCACTTGGAGGGCCTTGGAGGATTGTTGCATTGATCATCCCTTCCTCCTCCCTGCTGCTAGAGAGCTCTAGAAGCTTTTGGCTGGTATGTTCCTCCCCCTTTTTCCTAGGGAGGATAGATTCATTTAGAAGTGGGACCCCTCTAGAGACTTCTATGTCAAAACTGCCTACACCAGCTTACTTAGAGAACCTGTTTACACCTCTATCTGGAAAGAGGTTTGGAATCCCCAACTCATCCCCAAGGTTTATTTCTTCTAGTGGACTGCTCTCCTCAACAAAATTAATTTCTTTTGGTTGATTACTCTCCAAAAATGATGAGGAAAGTCGTGCTCATCTCTTCCTCCACTATGCCTTCACTCAGGAGCTCTGGGGGATGGTCTACAACAAGCTCAACATTTGTTGGATTGTGAATGATAATTTGCTAAATTTGTCCCAGGAGTTTTGGGGCCCCTCTTCCAACCCCCTTATCCAACAACTGTGGAAGCAGATCCCCCCTCACGTGAGCTAGAGTATCTGGAAGGAAATGATTGACAAGATATTCAGAGACAAAGAGGCCTTTGTGGAAATTATGTTTGCTCGATTCCCTAAGTTGATTTTGGAGAATATCTCTGTTTCTAAAACCCAGATGGCATCCAAGCCGCCCTCTACCTGAGACTGGGAAATTGCTAGACATTGGAACATTCCCCCCTCATTCTCTCTTGTTGACTACTCTAAGAGACTCCTAAGACAAAGCATAGTCTGGACCCCTCTGGTTACACATTTCAAACTCAATTTTGATGGGGCTGCCAGGGGAGGCCTGGCTGCTGGTGGAGGGGTTATCATATCCCATTTGGGGGCCCTTGTTGCTGCTTATGCAAATAACCTGAATGGGCATTCCTCTAATCAAGTTGAAGCTATGGCCTTAGCCTGGGGAATTTGCCTCACCCTCACCATGGGAATCAGGATTATGGGCATTGAGGGTGACTCCAAGCTCATCATTGATGTTGTCAAAGGGCAAAATAAGCTTAATTGGACAATTGAGGGAACCAAGGACACCCTGAGGCTCATCTCTGGGCTTGACTCGTTCATAATTATTCATGTCTTCAGGGAAGGCAACAGAGTGGCGGATGCCCTAGTGGCCATTGGTCTAAACCTCTCAGGATTGAGATGTTGGAGGAGTCACAATTCCCTCCCGGACCATGTTAACTTCCTTCTTCAGGAAGAGAAATCCAAAAACTTTACCCTCCTCTCTTCCCTCAGGGTAGTCTGGAGGTGTTGGTTTCATAATTCAAATTTTGGGAATATCCCTTCAATCCTTTCTGATGTGGTGGTGACTCGTTCGCAATGATGCACGTGTTGTTGTGTTGGCAATTCCTTTGGGGTTACAACGTCATGATGAGGTACAATTGGATTGGTAACGTGTTGGTTGTCGTCAGTATTTGTTGGCTCTTAATGCCTCATAACCAAGAAATCATTTCTAAAAGTGACTTCATTTTTTCCCATGCACCCAACTTCATGTCTCATTTATTGATGTCGGGCTCACACACTTCCCATTAAATCTTCTTGGCTTGCTTCTCGAAAGGTCTTTGCAACTTTCTTTATGTTAATTTTTCATGACTAAAGAAGCTCTGTTGGCAGAGGATATGGAGGGCGATAGAGGTAGATACGAACTGGATAATCTGGATGATTTTAAAAATGACCCCCTAGTCTGGAATTTTTGCATTGAAGGTGGGGTTGCCGATTTTTTGGAATGCCTGAAGGTCTCGGTGGGTGGCATTGCCTTTGATGTCTTTGAGGAGACTATTGCTAAGGCTATGAAGCTGACCCTTGACGGCCACCGCTGGAAGCGTAACAGCCATGTTGCAAATAGTGAAGGTTTGAAACGATTCTTTCGTAACCGCCGCCAAGAACCCATCAAGCTACAAGGTGGGTTTTCTCAGGAGTAGCTCAAACACCCATGGAACATGATCTACCTTATGATCATGAAGTACTTCACTCTTGAAGGTAGGCACAAGGTATTCTACTACTATCATTTGCCCCTCCTCAATCACTTCCGCAACAATATTTACTGCACTCTATTGAAAGTTTTGTTAAAGACACCATGGATCCCAAGCATGGGGATAAGCCGCCCTACCTCCTTCACCAGGGCCTCATTTACAAGTTGTATAAATTCCATGAGGCCCTTTGCCCCCTCCAACACAATAATCAAAGTTCGGGCTCTTCTTTGTTTAACAACTATTACTACTCCCTGAATGATTAGTCAACTGAATTTTTTTTATTTTTTAAATATCATTTTGATAAATGATTCCAAATTTTTAATTTGGAGAATATTTTACAAATGTTGTTATTATAAAAAACATCATTGATCATTGAATTTAATTGCACTTCATATTTTATCATTGAACATATAAATATTCCAAATTTTGAAACTTGATATCTAAATACAAGTATGCTAATTTTTTAATACATTAAAAATTAATTAATTAAAAGATTATCGAATTACTATATTAAAGTAATTTATAAATTAGTAAATTTCAAATATGAAATAACATAATGCTATAATAAAATAATATAAATGCTATAATAAAATAATATAATATATATTATTATAAAATAATATCCTATGTCTTCGGACATGTAGTGTCGTGGTTTAAACACTTCGTTGGTGAAGCGGCCACCAAGGTTCAAATCCCTATTGGGTCAGAGGGCGTGTTATATACAATATTATATAAAATAATAAAATACATTCAATTAAGATTCTTAAAATAAAGGTTATATATAAAACAATAATTTCACATTTTAACATGAAGAATAAAATAATAATAAAGTTTGATTTTTTCTTTTTTCTTTGTGTAAAATTTGAATATTTTTGCAATGTGAGTTTAATAGCAATTTATAAATGTTTTTTTTGAAATGTATATCTTTTATATAATATATTATTATAATTTTTTCCCCACTACAAATAATTAATAAATTTAATTTAATTTAACAAACAATTAATATTTGAATACATTATATAACTTCTATTTAATATAATGAACATTATCAATTAATTAATTAATTAAAAAATATTTAATTATCATATTTAATTTAATAATTTTAAACATTACCTATAAAATCTTTATTTAATATATTAAATAATTAATAAATTAGATAAATTCAAATGTTGACCAATATTACACATTGCCATACAATTAAACCTTACAAATCTAATTATAAATCTCAAACAGATTAATTAATAATCATGAAACAAGTACATTGTGCGCCACACTTAATATTCTCAATTACTCTTATACAAAATTATAAAAGCTTATGCATAAAGAACATACCTAAAGAATCAACAAGACACCATCAATTGAATTTGAAATAACAGTATATCAAACCAATAGTGAACAATGAATGGATTAGCAACACTCCACAATGCAAGATCGGCACTAAAAGGAGGCCATATAATGGATTAGCAACACTCCACAATGTAAGACCCTCACAATAGATCGGTCATATTGCCTAAGTATGCAATTTGAAGACAATCTTTTGAGATAATTTATCAGTGAAATAGAGTTGGCAGAAGACAGAGGTAGGAAGCAGATTCAAGTGTGATGAAGAGTAATCCTAAAACAGAGTAACTGGGGGAGCAATTTTTACTGTTTGAACTCATAAGAGTTAGCTAAGTTTGGTACACTAAGTCTCTAATCTCAATTCTCCAATCATTTATCCGAAGTCTGCAACTTGAAGACAATCTCCAGTACCTTGTAAGATTCTTCAGTAGAGGAAATAGTGTTGGCAGAAGATAGGTGGAAAACAGATACAGAGATGTTGGGGGAATGATGCAAAGTAATCAGAAAAACCAGTAGATGACACTTAACTTTAAGAGCTTGACAATAGACAACACTCTGAGCATAATTGGGTGTGACCAATCTACTCAAAAGAAACTCTAAAAAGGGGAATCTAGTTAGATAACACTACTTGATTGCATAAGCTAGCTGGACCATGTAAATAGATGCAACTCCAATCAAGTACTTAGAAACAAATTTAAGAACTGTTGATTGGGAAGCAGAATGTTAATTTGTGATAACTCAGAGGGATTAATCACGGAGTCAAAATTTCTTGGTGAGGAATATTCAAATAAATGAAATATATGTATAGACAATGATACCCAATCTTATAAAAATCTAATGCTATTCCTTTGGTTTAATAGATATCTCCCTTGCTTATCCCTTCAATTCTTTTATTCTTTTATTCTATTTTCTTTTCTGGGATGTTCAAAAGGCGAATAGGGTGTTCAAATCAATTTATACAACTTTCTTTAGACTTCAACTTAAGGAGAGTCTACAGGGAAGGAGAACCAATCAGCAATAGATAATATTTGATTGGTACTCAAGAAGGATTTCTCCCAGACCTCCTCCTTGCCCTGCTACCTCACTCCAATCTGCACCCTCCTCATTCTGGGAGTCAACAGCAGATTCAGCTTGGGTCTCCAATGGCATACACTCTTCCTCCCACAATCTCTTGAGTTCACCCTCTTTAACAACAACCACTTTTTCAACATCTTTCAGCTTAGAAATTCCAGCGTCTATACAGGGACTATCATGGTGTTCAACCTTCACCACACGAATGCCAACAACTTCCCGGCCATTAACAGTTTGGCCAATAAGTGCCAAGGCTGGCTCAAGGGGAGAGCAAATAAGAATCCCAACATCCTTTTCTTTTGCTGGATTCTCCTCTTCAACTGAGTCCCCTTCTTTCTTCCAGCCATCCCACCAATGTACGCGGCGTTTGAAGCATAGTTTTACATGGAACGTAAACCTGCCATAGAAGTTATAAGTTTTACCTTCTCCTTCTTCCTCCATCTCTGCTCAAGCCAACATGGCTCTGATACCAATTGTAAAGATTAGAAAGAGCAGATAAAACAATAACAGAAACAGAAAAGCAATAAGAAGAGACAGACAACACACGATTTATCGTGGTTCAGCAAATATGCCTTCGTCCACACTCAAAGCAGAGAATAACTTCTATTAATCAACTCTCAATACCAATACATACATGACTACACTCAGTCATTTATATAATCACATTCAGATGTGAAATGAATAGTTTGGGGAAGTCGAATGGTCATGTGACCGTTGGGCTTCACATCCCAACAGTTTGAACTTCCTAGGCAAAGACTACATATAAAGAGGGGTTAATTTCTAATAAAAACTGTGCAGGGTTATCAAGCTTGTGTGCAATTGCATATATACTTTGAAGGGGTCACATGCATTTCTGTTAATTCAGTACTTTCTTGTTATTGACACTTTACCCTTATTACCCCCTGGAATTAAACATCCTTTCTTGGCCAAGCACTTGTCTTAAATTGCTACAACCAAAAGCATTTTATATAACACTGTGCTTAACATCATAAATGGATAGACATATTTTTGTCTTGAATCGCTGCCACCGTGGAAATCCTTAGGACCCTATGCTTGACATTCTGACTAAAAACATTTTTTACAATGGTCTCAACATTTGGACATGAATTGGCATAAAAATTCGTAGATAGCATAAAAAGCTGGTATATTGCTGTAAGATCCTCACAATAGATGACACTCTCAACTCACCAATCGTATTGCCTAAGATTATTATTGCCAATACTCATTTGGTTCATAGTTTAAAATTCAAAGAGATCGACTCCTAATCCATCACAGAAGAATAGATCTAAAAAGTCACCTAATCCATTTAGAAGAATAGTTCTAAAATTGTCCCCTAATCCTTGTTCTGAGAAAAGCTGCGATTCAAGAATACAATAGTAAAAAGACTAGGGCATTTCTACAGAAAGCAGTTTTCTGTACATTATGATTAGACGATGTAATGCATCCACATCGTATACCTCATAAATATCTACAGAGCTCAACACAGTGTTAAAATCAAACAGAAATAATTACGAAATGCCAAGAGAATCATCAGATAGAGCTAATACAGAAGTCCGGCACTCAAACCAATAGGGAATCTTTCCTCCTCATTTCACTCTATATGAAACACAACTTATGCGCCGCCTGTTAATTAGGCTATTAGGCTGGCATCCTCTCTCAAACATCAGGATAATATATTGAGGAGTTTTCTAATTTCCCTTTCCTGCCTTGCAGTGCTCATTCCTTTATTTGTTTTGATTTTATCATTTACTGTGGTTGTTTTGTTTTGAAACAAATTTGAAATAAGTAACTATTGATTGAGGAGTTTTCTAATTTTATGAGAGGACTTTCAAGACAACATGTAATCAAAGCAAAGCAAGCGTGCGTCCCAACACTGTGTCTTGTGCAGATATCCTAGCCATTGCTACCAAAGATGTTATAGGACTGGTGAGTAATCCTTGTCAATATGAAACGTAGAATCCTAAGGAGTTTTGAGGCCTGTGGCTGTAAAAATTAGAATCAGCAACACTCGAGAAAGCAAGATCAGCATTAACAGGAAACCACACTTTACTGTAAGACCCTGACAATAGATGATACTCAATTCACTAATTGGCTATGCCTGACTAAGCCCCTAATCTCAATCCACCAGTCATAGTATGCAATTTGAAGACAATCTTTTAAGATAGTTCAGCAGAGAAATAGAGTTGGCAGAAGATAGAGGTAGGAAGCAGATGCAGACAGGTTCAAGTTCAGGTAGTAATCCAAAATCCTAGTAACTAGAGGAGCAATTCTTACAGTTTAACCTCATAAAAGTTAGCTAAGTTTGGCTAACGAAGCGTCTAATCTCAATTCACCTGTCATATTGGCTAGGTATGCAACAGATGTTCAAGGATGATGCAGATTAATCAGAAAAGCCAGTAGATGAAACTTTACTGTAAGACCCTGACACTCTGAGCATAAATGGGTGTGACCAATCCACCCAAAAGAAACTCTACAAAGGGAATCTAGTTAGATAACACTGCTTGATTGCATGAGTTACTTAGACCATAGGACGTAAATAGATGCGACTCCAAACAAGTAACTATTGCTAGGGAAGCAGAATGTTGATCTGTGATAACTCAGAGGGATTAATTAGAAGATCCATCTCTATTATGCGAAAGAAGACAAGAAAACAAACTAGAGGTTTGGAGTATTCAAATAAATTAAGTCTGCTAGTCTTAAAAAATGTAATGCTCCTACACATGAATGGATCATAATAGTCTTTAGCTAGAACCTACGTAAGATTTGGTATAATCAATGATAAGCCTGTGCACTCAGAAATTTGAGTAATACATATCTTCTGGAATAAATAATACCATCAAACCATCTCAGCACAAGGGCCAACTTTGAGCCCTTTCCAACCAAACAGAGCAACATTACAGTTTCTCAATATCATCGAAGAAACGCAAGAAATTGATTTACTTACCACAATAAGATTGAATAGAAGAATTATCTCAGGCTCACACAAAGAGAGAGCAATTGCTGCTCCAAGAGTCCATGTCAACCACATTTAATTTTAGAGCGCATTCAATCTGAAACTAAAAGCCATTTACTTAATCTAATGAAAGGAAGAATCCCCTGCCATGAGATGTGTCCCAGCAGTATTCTTGCACGAATCTCACCAATCAAGTCTTTTTTCTTCATAAATTCTTGTTTTAGATTACCTAGATATGAACCATATTTATTACTCATGGAGGAGAAGAAGCTCCTTTAATTCTCTTTCTTCTAAATATTGATCCACCCACGGACAGTGTTGCGATCTTCTCTATGATGGATATCTTCTGTCCTTGTGCATTAAGGGGCATCCATTACCTGTCCAAAGGCTCTCATTGTAGTACAGGTTGTGGAGTTTAGCTTTAGGCATAACCTACTCTGTGCACCATTTTTGTCCTCTGGTTTCTAATTTTTTATAATGATCTATTCAAGAAATGTGTCTCCCTGAAATTTTCACAGACATGCTCTACAACTTTCTTATGCATTAATGGGTCATTATAATGATCTATTCAAGAAATGTGTCTCCATGAAATTTTCAGAGACAAGCTATAGAACTTTCTTTCTTATGAATTAATGGGCTTCCATTACCTGTCCAAAGGGTCTCATTGCAGTATAAGTTGTGGAGTTTAGCTTTAGGCGTAACCTACCCTATTTTGTGCCTATTCTACTCTATGCACCATTTTTGTCCTCTGGTCTCAAATTTTTTATAATGATGTATGCGAGAAATATGTCTGCATGAAATATTTACAGACAAGCTATACAACTTTCTTTATATTATTTACCTACATCTAGGAGGGGCTGGCATGTTTTGTAATGGAATACAACATGCAATGGAATATTAATCTACTTGGGTATTTTTAACAATGAAAACTATAGAATACAACAGAATTGATGGAAAAGGGAAAAAAATCCAAATACCTTTCAGATGTCGAATTCACCTCCCCTCATCTTTACAATCATTAATTTTTTGTCCATCTTTTTGATCAATCCCGGGGAAAAAAAAGAGAGAGTGGGCAAAGAATAACCTAGCTGAATCCACCACAACACAACATTCACAAGAAACCAGTAAATCATAAACAATGTAATAACAAAACCAATACAACAACATTCATAAATCCATTGCCAAATTTAAACCATACGCAAAATTCATAGCAATGGAAGATGAATTGCACTGCAGGCCTAAAATAAAATGATTGAAAAAATAAGTGCGCATATAGCAACCTCATAGATTTAAAGAATAGGGCAAAGAATTCATTGCTAGCTAACCGTTGAAGATAAACGGGCAGATCATGCTTCTCCATGGTTGTATATAGGCATACAGCTATATTTAGGAGATGAAGTTATCCGTTTATGATATTGAATTTGAACAGAGGGAATCAAAGGAAGAGATTTTTCGCAGATAGATATGCCTACTTAAAGATAAACAATCACAGGAAATCAGTTATAAGTGGGCTTCCAAAAATTATAGGCGAATCCATTGCTAGCTACCGTTGGAGATAAACGGGCAGATCATATTTCTCTAGGCTTGTATATGCCTATATTTAGGAGACGAATTTACCCGTTTATGATCTTAAATTTGAATTCAACCGTTCATGGGAAAACAAAGGAAGAGGATTTTCGCAATTACTGGTTTAAAATAGAATTCAAGGTATACATTATAGCATGCCCATCATGACCTTGTTTCTTTTTCAGTTTTATTTATGTATATTTTTCATAGCTTATTTTGGTAGTTTTTGCATAGAGGATTATGTCAAAAATGTGTTATTCATTTGTGCTTCACAAAAATTTTACATACATCACACTTTTATGGTAGGATCTAAAAGGTGCCAAAACATATTATCTCTATAAGTATGTTTGATTTAGATAAAATATAGGTAGAAGTAATTTTGTTCCTAACGAGATAATACAACTCTTGTGTAAGCATGATACAAGATTTATACAAAATTTGCATTATTTCTACAAAAAAATACTTTCATTTTAAAAAAAATTTAAAATAAAATATAGAAAATTGAAATTTAAAATGAAATCTTGTAGGCTAAGATAATATGGTACTCCATGTACTATTCTTGGTAGGAATGATTCATTGCCCATTGCTTGCTAAGGGTTTTAATACCCTAATCAATAGATTAACAATATTGACTCCACCAAAAGAAAAATTTGACAAAATAACCACCACACAACTCATTCCCTCATTGCCCATACTCATCATTTGAATAGTGTAACCCCTTTATTGCAACCACTCAACACTTCTACCTGGACCACCTAAATGTCACCCCCCTAGTAAATCTCCACCCTAATAGGGCATGGGCAACTTTTTAACCTTTAGAGAGGTCGATTTTTTATAGTTTTATAGACATTTAAAGCTCTCTCTACCCTCTTTACTTTGGATAGGTAAATTCTCTAAATTTTTATGTAATTTTTTAGTTTCAAGTCCACTTTTTTGTGTCTCCTTATGACAAGTATAATCTATATGTATGTTATCAGAAGTTGACAAATATTTTCCTAAAATTGATCATATAGTTTTATTAAATCTTTGGTAATATCAGATTTTTTGTTTGATAATGTTATTTTATTATTTTGTACAAATAGAACTTTTTATGGCTAAGCTTGTGAGCATGTGTAAATTGCAAAGTGTAAGTTATGACTTTCAAGAAATAAGCTAAATTTAATTCATGTGACTCTAGGTATTTATGCTTCATTTAACATCAAAATAGGGAAAATAAGTTAAACTTACACTATAAACCAATTGTTGAAGTTGTTAGAAAGTTTCTTCATTGTGTGATAGTTGATGAGTATGTGTCAAAAAGACAAATTTGTAGTTGCAACCTAATTGCAACTACATTTAAAGTTAATATGTTATGAAATTGATGTGTTTAATCCTTGAAGAATCTATTTAGAAACCTAATAGTAATTATTTTAAACCACTTTATAACTCGGTGAAACTACAAGTTGTGAGGGAACAAAGGTGTTACAAAGTATTTGAGAAGATATGTCTATCAAATCACATAGTATAACTCTCTATTTTTCTATGAAGATATAATCTTGAACACAGCCACATTCAAAAATTATGTCAAAGGGGAAGTTGTGACACAATGAGGAGAGTGAACTTTATTGCAAAACACTTGTGAGTACAACCAACAATTGATGACTTTGACTTGAAAATAAATTCAACACTTCAAAATGGTTATGAACATTTGCAACCAAGACTCGTAGATGTAAGAATCAATGTTCTTAAATTGATTAAATTTAGGTTACAAAGAAGCTTCGCATGCAAATTGGAATATTGATAAGACATTGAAATGATGAACTCAAAAATACAAGTCATTTTTATGAACATGAAAGGTTGAACTTTTCATGGTAAAAATAAGGATAACAAGTATGGATCATTTAACATTTCCATTTTGTAGGATTTCATGACATTTTTTCTTCTAGGTGAATTATGGGAGAACCCACACATTTTGAATTTCAATCTAACCTATCATATAATGCCCCAAGCTAACACACCTAGGAATAAACCAAAAAAAATATATTATTTTTTAAATGTAACAAGATATGACAACTGCATGCCACACTCGCAAAATCACATGCACACAATTGTCATGCCAACACAATGGCACAAGAGAATTAAACACACAAATGGACTCGACATTGCTAGAAACAAGGTGTAACCAATAGAAGACTTACCAATCATGGAACGAAGCCACCATGATGAACTAATACATAATATATTTAATTTATGTTTTTTATTTCATGAACCTAATTTTTATTTATTTTCACTTCTAATTTGTGTTTGTATCTCAATATTCTTTTTGTTTGACATTGTTCATCTTGTTATCACTTTTGTCTTTGAATGCTTTTTTTATTTTATCTAACTTAGAGCTAGTTTGTGTTATATAAAGAATCTAGCTTAAACCCTAATAAACACAAGTGATAGTTAATTTTTGTTCTTTCACTTGGTCAACTTGACAATCACAAATTTCCACTTCTAAGTTGTTTGTGTATAGCTTAGAATTACCTTTTTTGTGCTATTTTAATATGTATTAGGTTTTTACTACAACCTCTACCCTACTTATTTGTACCTTTCCACTCTTCACACCACACAATTTCCCCCCTTGATGCAACCACTTTTTTATCTTAGATCTACACCTTGACTTAAAAATATTGAAAAAATACTGTAGACTAAAGAGAATAAAATAGGAAGAATATATAGCTCGTAATAATTATCTTTTAAAAAATATAATTACATAATATAAAATACAACACAAGTATGTATATGCAAAATCAACATCTAAGAATAAAACATTGATAAGTTATTCCATAGCCAATTTCTCGTAGGTTACAATCAATGCACAATGAATGCCCCTTCTTTGCAAAAATATCGCATAAGATGTTGTTTACACTTATAAATAATGGGTGGAGGGAATTGGTTTATATAAAGTAACTATCCCATCTAATTAAGTTAACTAACGATATAATTAATGAGTTACTATCACCAAGTGACAAAAGTGTTTGTAACTAAAATAATTAACTCAAGAATTCCTATGATTTCATCTGCTACACTAATTTGACCTTTAACAAACTAAAAATGAAAGAATGTGCCTCAAGAATAGAAAGGCCAAATGGTATAATTTCTATTAAGAACAAAAACATCTAAGATATAACTATTGTTGATAATTGGAAATAGATGTAATCTTGTGACCGCTTGTGTTCTATTGAAACTATTAGTAAATGTTCTTGAGTATTTGCTTACCTTATGTAGAATGGTTTTCTTCTATAAAATATTCTTTACATGATTCTTCCCTTAATTTCAAAATTTTGAGCCTCTCCGATCAAAGTTAATCTATATGAAAATAGAATTTAATATATTAAATCGCTAAGAAACTTAACAACCTAACTATTTACTATTTCAAGATGCTACTACATCAAATATCTAAGTAAATTTTGGATTGATCAAAACCATTCTTTTGACTTGAATAAATAAGCCATAATGTTCTCTTCTACCAAATTAGATCCCTCTTGAAATCATCACATGTTTTCTTTCACTTCTAACCTATTATTGGAATTGAGATTCTCCTCCTTTGTCAATTGGTTCTCGTTCTATTTTCCTAGATTCTTAAAGTCTTAGTGGTCTTGCTCTATTGAAAAACATCTTTACTCTTTGCACATTTGTATCACCTTTGTTTCACCTGCACATAAATTCTTAAACATAAAAATAAATTTAAGGGAAGAAAATTTCTCATAAGCTCTTCTTTTTTCTCTGTATTATGTCATTTAGACATGTTTTTCAATTCATCTTTTATGAGTAGATCTTCATTCCTTTCTCTACATGATAAATATATTTCTACATGATATTTTATGAGTAGATCTTCATTCATAATACTTATTGATGGCACCTAGCTAGCTGAAGGTGCCCCAAATCCTCACAAACGAAGGTTCAAAGTTGTAGCAACGGGTGCAGTTGTAGCCTCCAAAATGCCCAAAAATTAGACAATTTATGGACAATCATACATTTGGGCAGGTGAGAGGAAAGGTCAACAAAATTATAAGAAAAAAATATCCCTTGTTGAGATGCCCCTGCATCACTTATTTCCTTATCTCAAATATCTATCTTAGATTAAGACATTTTTATCTCACCATATTATAATGTGTCAATAAACATTATATCATGATACCATTTAGTATCCCAATTCTATTTCCCAATTCCATTGTATTAGTTTTAAATTATCCATCCTAAATCTAAGGTATACATTCTAGCATGTTCATCGAGACTTTGTTCCTTCTCTAATTTTACTTTTGTATTTTTTTCAAAGATTATTTTGGTAGCCTTTATATATAGGATTTATGTCAAAATTGTGTTAGTCGCTTGCATTACAAGGAACTTTCACGTACATCACACTTCATGGTATGATCTAGAAGGTGTCAAAACATATAAATCCATATAAAGTATGTTTGATTGGATAAATTATAAGTAGAGGGAAAACAGATTTTTAGAAAGATAATGCAACCATTGTGTGAGCATAATACAAGATGTATACAAAAATTATTTTTTTGTTCAAAATGCTTTCATATTTTAAAAATTTATTAAAAAAAATAAAAAATACAGTGCCATAAATTGTAACCCCTTACAATTTACACTCTTTTTTGTGCCCTTTCATTAGTGTGTCTCCTCCTAACTCTTTTCCAAGCATATTTTTGGCTCTAAGTTGCAAAAAATATATCATATGATCATATGATAATCTGGGTCTCTGTCCTAAACCTCAGTACATTTGTGCCACCTTTGTTTCATACCTTTTTGGGGAGGTCAACCTAATTTATGAAATACCTTGGGAACCCCATATAAGAGCATCTTTCCTAATTCTTTTTCACCCCCAAGATTTCTACAACATCCTAATCACTTCCTAGAGCAAGTATTATTGGCAAAATTCTTCAAATCTGAGCATTATGGAGCTACAAGTTGTAGTAATCTTCATTCAAGCATGTTTTCCTGATTGATTCTTTTATGCCTTGTTATGTCATGTTATTGCATCAACAATTGTTGTTCTTATTCAAAGAGCATTGCATCATCGCTATCATCAATAACATCAAGCTTGAGGTATAATATTGTGGATCCAACATTTTATTTCAAAGCTTTCCTTTCTTTTATTTCATTAAGGGTTGATTCAAAACATAAGTTTTGACTAAGACTAACCCCTATCAACCCAACAAAAAAAATTGCTCTCTTGTGTGTGCAAGTGACAAGTTTTGAAGAGAAGGAATATTGATCCAAAAAGTACAGACTAAGATGAATTAAACCAAATTTTGAAGACCAATAAAACCCTAGACACCGACAACTAGAGAATAATGTCTAACACTTTTCTTATGAATTTTTAGGACGATATTATGAGCAACATTATGATCCCAAAACTATTTTTAATATTTGAATCTAACAACTTTAGGATGAGGTTACCTAGCCCCATAGTTTGGCACTTCTAAGCTCAAACTTTAAACATAAGTTCCTCTCTACTTCTTGTTTTTAGATCTATACTCATTGTCTCCATATATGTTCTGAAACTCTCTATTCATGCTAGTTACTTTCAAATTTACATCATTAGCCACTAATTTACATTATTTCCATTATCATATCAATTCAATTTAAACAAGGTGGGTGAATTCAATTTGTGCCCAACCCTTTCCAATACGTTTGAGGTTGAGCCTATTGAACTTAATTCCCCTTAATGTGATGTCATTGTAAATATGGTTCTCCATATAATATTCCTAGTATGGGTGGTTTGGGGACCATGTCATCACTTTCTAAGGGTTTAAAAACCTAACTAATAGAATAACAATCATTGATCCCACCAAAAAGAAATTTTGACAACAAAACCACTATTATCATGAAGAAACTAGAAAAATTACCTTGCCTTCACTCCACACCTTAATCCCCTATTGCCCATCCACTACCTCATCACTTGAGTAGTGTCAACCCTTTATTTCAACCACTCAACACTTGGTAACCACCAAAATTCTACCTCCTTGGATTTACTAGTAGGGCCTATGCCACATTTTAAACTTTAAAGAGGTTTTTTTATTCAAATTAACATAATTTTTGTAGAGAGTCAAATTTTTACTTTTATCGGCTTGAAAACACCATTCCTTGTCAACTTATGCTTATATTATTAGCTTAGTGGTAGTCTTGAAAAATCAAGTTTCACAGACCATTGGCCTAAGGTAGGCCAATTACAACCTATGATGCATGACTTAACTTTGAATAAGGTTGTAATTGCTATGAATTGAATTTCCACATAGGAGTCTTTACATATCTAATGTTCACCCAAAATGACAACCAATCACTCTACTTCTATGGTGCTCAAATATGAGGTGTCCCATTCTTCATGAATCCTCTAATTTCATTATAACCATACCAAGATTAGTCACAAGATCTTAAACATCAAAGTGACACTGATTTTGCCTACCTTCAATCTAGCATAAAACTCCTTAGACTAACTATCTCCATTTGGTCTTTAGGTGTATCAAAGCGATAGATTGGTGAATGCATATGTTGTCCTCCAGTGTCCATTTTGACCTCTCCTAGATATATCGTGTGAAAATATAAAGTATCATTTTAATGACTACAAAATAACCCATCAACAAACTCATTAAGTTTGGATCAAAGGATTTTGAATGTTTATTAGTCAACTTTTAAGTAGCTACTATATCATCATGGATTTTCCTCCCCTCATGTCTGATAGTTCTGATACTTAATGTTAAGTACAGATGCCAAGCTAATAAGATGAGAGTTGGGGGGGGGGGGGGGGGGGGGTGAATCATACAACCTTAATCTTCCATAAAAACAATAGATTCAACCTCGGTAACATATACTTCAGTAATATAACCAAAACTGCTAAACATACAAACTCAAAAGCATATAAACATCATAACACCAGATTTAATATGGAAACCCAAATAGGGAAAAACCACTGTGGGATTTCGGACCCACTAAGAAATATACTCTTCTAGAGTATGCTCGGTTAAAAGCAGATCCTATTAAAGATTACAAACACATTGCTAGATGTGACCCGGTTGAGGGATTTCCCTCAGATCTGTTAGGATCTTCACCTTGTTAGAAGTGACCTTGTTAAAGGATTTCAAACACTCAATCAGAATGTCACCTTGCTAGAGGGTTTTACAAATAAGACTATTAAGTCCACTCGGTTAAGAGATTTTCTGTCACTTCACAAAATAACTGATGCTCTGCAAAAAGGATTAGAAAATCTGTTTGATGGCAACACACACAAGAGCACAAGAAACAAACGTTAGTGTTAGCAACAAAAGATTATCCTAAACAGGCATATCAAGAGAGATATTAAGCATGAAATAGAAAGCATATAAACATAGAATAAAATAGCTAATCAAGATGCTCATAGTTGCTCCTCCCTTGTTCCTCTCCTCTCCAAGTCCCAAATGAGTGTAGCTCTCAGCTTTTAGCACTAGCCATGGATGCCATATGGAGATTCAAGATATTTGAATATGATAAGCAAATGCTATGCAAGTGTAGATAGTGATGCTATGAGAAACCTCTATGCTAATGCCAGTATAACAACAATACTCTAATGCTTTTTTTTGCTTGAGGAGAAGGGTTTTATTTATAGAAGAAATGGGGAAATGAAGGGTTAAGATTGAATGGTTTAATCAAGGGCCAAGTTTGAAAGTTGGGGATCCATGTGCACAATTGGCACCAATAAAATGGTGACAAGTGTCAACATAGGATTGGGTTGAGAGAAGAGGTCGGAGGCATTAAAGGCCTGAGAAGACCTCATGGTTATCTAGAGGCTAAGGGTCAAGTCCAAATTAAGATTGCCCACTGGATTAAGAGTTAATCCAAGGATAAATCTTTGTGCAAATGTTTAAGAGATAATCATGGTCAAAGCATTAATGGCCCGATGAGACCTTTGGGTTGGGTAGAGGTTGAGTCAAAACAAATGTTTTAACCATGTGGGAGGGTTTGAGGTAACCATTAATGGTTATTGGAGACTTTGGGGATTAAGTGGTTGAAGGTTGAAAGCCTTCAATGGTTATCAAAGACTTTGAGCCATTTAGTGGTTGAAGGTTGAAAGCCTTTAATGGTTATCAAAGACTTTGAGGGTTTGAGAAGTGACTTCCCTTTTGCTTAGGAATGTGACAAAGTTTAGAGAAGGGGTTTGGTTATTTAGAAGTGATTAGAAAATTCTAGAAGGGGTTTAGGCATGCAAGTGGATTTTGTAGGAAAATGCAAGTGGGAGAAATTTTGGTATTTTCAATTAAAATAAAATCATTTATTTCAATTAAATGGTGTAATTTGCATTTGGATAAATATTCAAATAAATATTAATTTATTTAAATGAGAAAAATGAAGATAAAGCATTAAAATGCTTGAGGACTTTGAGGGAAACCATTAAAGGCTTGAAGACTTTAAGGAAAACCATTAAAGTCTTAAGAAGACTATAGAAGGAAGCCATCCAGTTTGAAGACTTTAAAGCCATCAAGTTTGAATACTTTAAGGGAAACCATTAAAGGTTTCAAGTGGGTGAGGATAAATAGGATTTTAAATAAATAATTTATTTAAAATAGTTGTGCAACTTGCTTTTGTAGGAAAATACAAGTGGGTGGAGGATAAAGGTGATTTAAATAAATTATTTATTTAAAATAATTGTGCAACTTGCATTTGTAGGAAAATACAAGTGGGTAGAGGATAAAGGTGATTTAAATAAATGTTAATTTATTTAAAATAGTTGTGCAACTTGCATTTGTAGGAAAATGCAAGTGGGTGGAAGATAAAGGTGATTTAAATAAATGTTAATTTATTTAAATGTGAGAGGTGGGATTTTGGGGGATTTAAATAAATATGATTTATTTATTTAATTAATGGTCTGAATTTGGTTAAGTGAATTAAATCAAATAAATTGAATAATTTATTTAATTAATAGGAGAAGAGGGTTAAGATGAATTAATTAAATATTAATTTAATTAATTATTACTTGATGGTTAAATAATCAAATAAATACTAAGTATTCATTTAATTAAGTGGACAGATTTATGTGACTACATTTGCCCCTCTTTGAGATGGTGCGGTTTATCGCGTCGTTTCAAAGAAAAAAAAATAGGTGTGAAGAAATGCCCCATAAAATGTAAATTTGATGGGTGGTATGCCCCCTCGAGAGATGGGCCAATTTTTTTTATTTTTTTTTGAAAAATCAGGCGATCTCTCGAAAAAGAATGAAAAGTAGAGGGGAGGTAGAATAGAAGAAATTAGAAGTAATGATGAAAGAATGGGAGAAAATGGAGTGAATATGAAGAAACAACAAGCCAGTGGGTACCCTGAGGTCATGCAAGAGATACATAGCAGATGTAGTGTGGGGTTTGGATTGATGCTATACAATTGATCAAAATTGGTTGGACAATCTGGTGCAATTGGTTTAATTGCCCCGGTCAAGTCAAAGCGTGACAGTTGATGTCAGTTGGTCGCTTGGACATGATAAAGTCTGAGTAAGTGAATCAAAGTGACCTGATGTGACTTAGACAATTGATATAATTGCCCGATGAAGTCAAGGTATATGAAGCAAAACACTCGTTAAGACGTAGACAATTGATGTAATTGTCTGTTGGATTGTGTTTGATTGGTTGATCAATTGATAGTGTGTGCGTGTGATGGATGGTTGTGGGGAATCATGGCAACCCCGTTGAGACTAGGTCATTATGATAAATGTCTGTTGTAGTCTAAGTTTGCCATAATCGATTACCTGTTGAGACCCGAAGATACTTGATCAAAGTATCTGTTGATAGTCTAGGTGTGCGTGAGTTGATGTACTTATGCAGACAGAGTAACTAGCTTAATTTTGTGGATGAGTGAGGATGGGAAGTGATGAAGGGATTAGGATGATGTTGACGATCAAGATAGGGAGGGTGAGGGGGGATTTGATGTTAGATAGAAGATATGGAGGACTAGGACCGAGTCCTATGGAAGAAGATGAGTAAAATAGAGTATGCATTATTATGACTATGTATGCATGATATGCAGCTATTATGAATGTATGGATGGGTGGAATGCAACGAAATGCAATATATATAGATGAGATGGAATGATGATCCATGGTGCTTTATTTTTCATCAGTGAGCTTTAAAATGTTGTAAGAAAATACAAGCAACTTGACATATAGATTCAAGATGACCAGAGTATTTCTTACATGGATTTTATATAGCAAGTTAATACAAACAACTTGATATAATGGATCAAGTTGACCTGAGTATTGCTTGCAGAACAGACAAGGATTATCTCCTTTCATGCATGACTTGGATCGTCCTCCTTGATCTTAGGCTGATCATATCCTAAGACAAGTGCATACCGTAATAAGAGATAAAAACCTTTATTCAGTTTGGATGAGGTAGGAACCAAAGAAAGAGCATTTGTACCTACAAACAAAAAGTATATACATAAAGAATAAAGAATAAGGATCCTTGGTAATGGTTCATGCCCATATGGTCGAGGTATACGTTGTAGTCAGCAAGCCGTAGTGATCCATGACTGCATTTGGCATAAGATTACGTAGCTCAATGAACTTCCCACGTAGACACCATTAGTACATGCCCTAGAACTTCATCGGAATAATGTGCAAATGATACAAAATAATGCTGAAAGATCCTGATACAGATAAACGAACGATTGTACTCACAAATCAACCAAGTATTTGATAGCTTAACATAATTTTCTTGTCAAAGAAAACGTCACTTTTGTCTTTGTTCTGGTAAGGAAGGATACATCCTTGTTGAAGATAGTTTGCGTGTTTGAAATTGACTGTTTGGTTTGATTGATAAGTGGTCATTGTGTGAGTAGTTTGTCAATGTTTATTTTGCTATCTGCATGGATGGGTATGTACAAGGTGTTGCCATGTTTTTGTGTGATTTTTCAATGGTTTTGTCGATGTTTTTGGATTTTGAATTGTTTTGAATGTTTTTGGTATTTTTGCGAGATATTTTTGAATGTTTTTGGATTTTTGATGATTGTTTGAATGAAGAACTTAATGAATCATAAGAAAATGTAGAATCCACTTCCATCAATAGGTTAAAGGCATTGCCCCCAGTTTTAGACATGACTATGAAAAAGCAGGATGCAAGATGTATGGAGTACTATCATAATTGCAGAGGAATAACAAGCCATGTTTTTTGGATGGATGGATGTATGTATGAAGTAGATGTGATCGCAACAAGTTTGAAAGACAATGGAGCCATAGCCTTTACAAGTGGCACCTGTTTGCCAGGTTTTCACCACCGTACTTACCCAAGGTGCCACCGGAGTGGTTGTTCACTGTTTGGATGCATGATTTTTCTTTACTTTTTTTTGAATGTTTTTGTATTTTCTTCAAGACATTTTTCTGAATGTTTTTGGTATTTTCTGGTATGTAGGGGAGCCTGATGCTCTGTACAGCTTAGGTATAAAACCGTTTGAGGTGCATGTTGTTGATTGGATCTGCAAGCGGTTCTCCTTCTGATGTAGCCAACTGATATGCGCCGGACCCGAACACAGCAGTGACAACATATGGGCCCAGCCAGTTTGATTCAAACTTGCCCTGATGTTCTCGGTTTGGTTGGTTGCGAAGATTCTCTCATAGAACAAGATCACCTACCTCAAATGTATGAGGTCTAACTCGGTGGTTGTAGCTTCTGCTCATGCGCTGCTGATAGGCTTTGAGATGGTTGTATGCAGCTTGTCGCTTCTCATCAAGTAACTCTAAGTCCTAAAGACGGGATACTCTGTAGGCTTCATCATCGATGAGATTGTGCAAGGAAACCCGTAATGATGGTATCTCGACCTCAATAGGCAAGATAGCTTCTGCACCATAGACCAATGAATAAGGAGTTGCACCTGTAGGGGTTTGAATGCTAGTTCGATATGCCCATAGCGCTGGATTTAGTTGAACATGCCAATCACGGCCGGCATCATTGACTGTCTTCTTTAGGATCCTCAATATGTTTTTATTGGATGCTTCAGCCTGACCATTGCCTTGTGGGTAATAGGGGGTGGAAAAGCGGTGTTGGATATGAAATTTCTCACAAAGTTCACGGACATCCTGATTTTTGAAAGGAAGACCGTTATCTGTGACGATGGACATGGGTACACCATACCGACAGATGATGTAGTTGAGGATGAATGAGGCGATCTGCTTGTCGGTGACTTGGGTAAGTGGAACAGCTTCGATCCACTTTGTGAAATATTCAGTGGCGGTAATAATGAATTTATGGCCATTAGATGAAGATGGATGAATCTTACCCACAAGGTCAAGGCCCCATTGACAAAAAGGCCATGGTGTTGTGATTGGTTGCAATTCCTGTGCTGGTGCATGTATCAGGTCGCCATGAACTTGGCATTTCTTGCACTTCCTGACAAAGTAGTAGGAATCTTTTTCCATAGATGGCCAATAATATCCAGCTCGCAGGAGTTTCTTGGCTAGTGATGGACCACTTGAATGAGTCCCGCAAATTCCTTCATGTACATCTTCCAAAGCGTTTGTTATCTCATCTTGTTCCAGACATCGAAGGAGAGTACCATCAAGACTGCGTCGGTATAGGGTTTCGGCAATAATGGTATATCAAGCAATTTGGCGAATGAAGGTTTTTCGTTGGTTATTCGATTGGTTGGGAGGAAGGGTATGATCGCGAAGATAGGTGTAGAACTCACCGTACCATGGGGATTTAGGACCGACAAGGCAACATATCATCTCGGATTTAGGGATATCATAAGCAGGGATCCAAAGTTGTTCGACCAAGAACTCATAACGTGTTGAATTCTGTGGAAGATCTAGGAGAGATGCGATGGTAGCCATAGCGTCAGCAGCTCGATTCTGATCTCTTGGTATCTACTCAAAAGTGATAGTAGTAAATGATGTCTTTAGAGTGTCCACCATTTGCTTATATGGCATGAGTTTATCATCTTTGGTCTGATATTCATCAGTTGCTTGTCGAATGACTAGTTGGGAATCGCCATATACTTGCAGTTCTTGTAATTTCCATTGTACGGCTAGCCTGAGTCCTGTGATCAAGGCCTCATACTCTGCTATGTTGTTTGTGCATGGAAATGTGAGCCTGTAAGACTTTGGGATGCTGTCACCTTGGGGTGTGATAAACAGAATGCCTGCCCCCGAGCCATGCCTAGTGTACGAGCCATCAAAGTAGAGTTTCCATGGTTGTGTTGTTGTGATCATGAATATCTCTTCGTCTGGAAAATTGGAAATAAGAGGATGATTTCCTATGAGAGGTGCATCGGCCAACTGATCTGCAATAACTTGACCTTTGATAGCCTTTCGGTCCACATACTCAATGTCAAATTCACTTAGAATCATCACCCATTTGGCCAAGCGACCTGTCAAGGCTGCTTTGTTGAGTAAATACTTGAGTGGATCAATCTTTGCAATGAGCTGTACCTTGTGTGTCAACAGATAGTGCCTCAATTTTGTGGCTGCTAAGATCACTGCTAGGCAAGCTCACTCAATAGGTGTGTAATTGAGTTCATAGCCAACCAGTGTACGAGAGATGTAGTATACAGCACACTCTTTGCCTTCTGCATTATGTTGTGCCAGTAATACACCTAATGTTGTACTTGTTGCCGAGATATAGAGTAACAATGGTCTACTTGGATCTGGTGGCATCAACAATGGTGGATTCATGAGATAGTCTTTAAGCGTCTGAAATGCTTGCTGGCATCGGGCATCCCACTGAAAGCGGATGTTCTTGTGTAGCAGATGTGTAAATGGGTGACACTTATCAGCCAATTGTGCAATGAATCTTCGGATGGATTGAAGTCGGCCTTGTAATGTCCTTAGCTGACTGATATTCTTTGGAGGTGGCATGTCCATGATTGCTTTTACCTTTGCTGGGTCGACCTCAATACCTTTGCTTGAGACAATGTATCCTAGAAGCTTCCCGGAGGTTACTCCAAAGACACATTTCTTTGGGTTGAGTCGAACATGATATTGTTCCAGTCTATCAAAGATTCTCTCTAATATGTCCAAATGACCTTCTCTTGTTGTCATGGAAGATGGTGGTCATTGCTCTTTGATAGGTTGCTCCTACATTCTTGAGACCGAAGGGCATTACATTCTAGCAATATGTGCCCCATGGACATGTGAAGGCTGTCTTATGTTGATCTTCTGGTGCGATCTTTATCTGATTGTATCCTGAAAAGCCATCCATGAGTGAAAGCATGGCATGTCCCACTGTTAGATCCACTATGATGTCGATATTTGGTAGGGGGAAGTCATCCTTAGGACATGCCTTATTCAGATCTCTGAAGTTAGTACAAATGCGGATGCCCCCTTTTGGTTTTCCGACAGGCACAATGTTGGAGATCCATTCTGCATAATCAATTGGTCTAATGAAACCAACATCTAGGAGTTTCTTGAGTTCTGTTTTGACTAGCACTGCAATCTGGGGATGCATCTTATGAAGTTTCTGCTTGACAGGTTTGGCTCCTTCTGCGACGGTGAGGTGATGCATTACTAAATTAGGATCAAGCCCAGGCATGTCTCCATATGACCATGCAAAGTTGATCTGACGCTTCTGGAAGAACTCTATAAATTTAGGTTGTTCCTCTAGAGTGAGAAGAGATGCCAGATGTATGATATGAGGATTTTCAGGAGTCCCCACATTGTATTTTTTGGTTTCCTCGATGAGAATCGTTGATCGTTCTTGTTGTGTACTATCAGGGAGAATGTCAAACCCTTCATCCCCAGGCACCTCAGAGAGGTTTTCACCATTGGATACGCTCTTTCTTTTTACTTTTGTCGAATCAAACAGTGCCACAGTGTGGTTTTCACTGGAAGATCCATGTTTTATTGTTATATTTTTGCAGCTGAAAGGTTTGGCATCCGCCCCAAAGTATGCTGCGCTATTTAGTTCTATGGCGAATCCAGCTTTGTGATCCCTGCTTGGTAGGTTATCCCTTAATTCCAAAAAGTCAATGATGGCCTCATCGTTTTGGAAGAAGTCAAGACATGGGGGATTTGGTTGGTTCCATTTGATGAGTTCAGGGTAGATAATGGGCATTACTTCATTGATTAGGTTAAGTGCGGGAGATGTATCAGTGAGGGTTAAGACGTTATGGTGAAGGTCGTTGATGGTACTTTCCCTGTCAGAATCAGGCGTAGGATGAGACGTAGGGTCTGTGGAAGATGTTTCCAGTTCAGGAACCCAAGTGGTCTTTATCTGTGCTTCTCCGTAAACAGGGATATCTTTGCGTGGTGGAGGTGGTGATGTGTCTTCCTCATCTGAAGTATTAAGCTGTACCGAATCAAATTCCCATTCATGTGAGTCGGTCTCTGAGTCACTTTCTAGCATCCAATTACTATACCATACTGGGATGTCTTTTGAGTTAAACACTGCAGGTGTGGTTGGCCGATGTACCGTTGTAGTGATCGATGCTACAAGGCGATTGATGGGGATCAAGGAATCTAGTATAGGGAGTATCGGTAAGACTGACTCAGTGGTTTCTGCTGGAACTGTTGGTACCATAGATGCTACTGCGGGTTCTGATATAGTTGTTGCTACTAATGGTACTATGGATATAATGGTTGTTGCGAATGGGGTTACTGGTTTGATTGGTGGGATGATTGGTATTGTAGATGGTTGTGTTGGGGTTGTGAGCCTCGATGGGGCAGTCGGGATGGTGCTTGAGGCTGCTTTAATGATGAAAGGTGTCCTTTTTGCAGTAGGTTGACATAATGGTTTGCTGGGTTTTCCTTTGAATCTGAGTTTAGGAAAGATTTCTTTCTCAAAGCCTAGGCCTGTATTACCTTTGGGCTTTAATTCTGGCAGCAGAGGTTCATGTCGTCCTTTTTTGCAATATCCTAAAGCACTCTGACCATCATACCCCATTCTTTGCATAATGAGGAGGCCTTTGCCATACTGATCCATAGGAAGTTTAACTTGTGGTAGATCAGTGGTGATGGGATCTTTATAGATCCATTTTGCTAAGTCCTCATCTTGGGTTTCTTCTTCTTGACTCTTTCCAAGGATGAAAGGTGTCAAAGCACATGCAGGTGTGATTAGTGGTTGCTGGAGTAACTGCTATGGTTTACCATGTGTTCTAGGAGAAGTGGGCATCTGTCCCACACAAAAGAGTTGACTCAAGTTGTATTCCCCGGGACCTTCCTTTGCTATTTTCATCTTAAGCTTTTCTTGCTTTGGTATAGTGGTGTTCGAACTGGCAAGAGAGGCTGGACTTATATATGATGTGGAGGAAATGGCTTCTCTATTATTAGGAACAGTAATCTCTGGTTGATGGCTGATATTATGGCAAAATGCAAAGGGGTTTGCATCGCCCAGAATTGTGATCTCTACACTGTTATGTGGGAACTTGATACATTGATGGTAGGTAGATGGAACGGTTTGCATGGCATGTATCCAAGGTCTCCCTAATAATAGATTGTATGGCAGAGGAAGGTCCAAAACCTGACAGATGATGTGCTTTACCACAGGGCCCACGCGGATTGGTAGTACCACAGCTCCTTTGGATGAACGCTCTGCATCGTCATAGGCTTTGATTATGATCTTATGATGAGGATCCACTGATTCTACCGCATAGCCCAATGCTGTGACCAACTGTAGTGTACAAATGTTCAGGCCTGCTCCATTATCTATCAAGACTCGCTTGATCCTATGCTGGTTAATAAATCCTTCGATGTGGAGTGAGGCATTATGAGGTTGCTGGAAGGAAGAGTTGTCACTTTCGGAAAAAGTGAGACAAGGTGAGGACTTTAGATTTCCAACCATGGCTTGAAATTGGTTTGTATTCAGATTTGCAGGGACTGACGCCTCTTGGAGTGCTTGATCCAAGATAGTTTTATGAGATGGCGATAGACGCAAAAGCTCTAAAATGGATATAAGTGCAGGGGTTTTGTCTAATTGTTCCACAAGATTGTACTGCTTTGGGATGGAGGTGGTGCCTTGTGGAGCTTCCTTTATGGTAACTTTGCCACGACGCGTAACAACATTGCAATTTGAGTTGGGATTTTTGAAGGTTATAGTTGCAACTTGTTCATTGGCATCATACAGATGATTTACAGTGTAATTATACGCAGCCTGTGTATAATTAGTGGTATCAGTGCCTCGCCTAGAAGTGGAAGGACCCCTTTGATCTTGTGATGGAAGTGGATTTTTGAACATCAAATGATCATTATTTGTTGTTTTTGGGTCATGTCCTTCAATTTCAATTTCTCCTCGATCAATAAGATCCTGAATGAGATCTTTCAATCGGTGACAATTACTTGTCTTGTGCCCTCTTCCTTGATGGAATTCACAGTGTTCAGTATCTCTCCACCATGCCGGTTTGACCTGAGGCTCATAGTTTGATAGCTTAGGTAGAGTGACCAAATTTTGAGAAATGAGTTGTCGCAACACTGTTTCAATGGGTTCCCCTAAGGGAGTGTATGTGCATTTCTATTTTTGCTGATGAGGTCTAGGTTCATCATGAGATGTGATGCGACCTTGATTGGACAGAACATTTGTGTTATTTTAAGGTGGAGGATTTTGTCCTGCAAACCGAACCACAGGTTGTGCATTTTGGATAGTCCGGGCATCCACAACCCCATCGTTGACAATATTTTTGTTTTTATTCCAGAAGTTTGGTTTATCGCTATTGAAGCGTGGACGAGGACCATCTTTTGGTTCATTAAAGATTTTGATGAGTCCTTTCTTGATGAGTGCCCTTTCACATTTCAAACCCTTGGTGATCATATCATTAAAAGAGTCTGTGTCTTTGACATCCAGGTGAAATTCCATTTCTTCGTTTAAGTTGGAAATGAATATTTCCACTAGTTCTCATTCAGGTAACTGAAGAGAACGTCTGCTAGACATTTGGCACCATTGTTGCAAGAATACTGAGAATAGTTCACCTGGTTTTTGTTTGGTGTTGCACAGATCAGCCATGGTGATGTCGCATTCAATGTTATGAGAATAATGAGCTAGGAACTTCTAGATGAGTTCGTCAAATGTACTAATGCCACCTGGTAGTCGGGAAAACCATGATGTGGTTGTTCCTCCCGAGCTTTGGGGAAAAAGGCACATTAGGTATGTGTCTTCATATGCTACTTCGAGACAAGCGGAATGAAATTCTTGGACATGATCGTGGGGATCCCCCTTTCCTCTATATTTTTCAAATTTGGGTGTTTCGAATCCTCGTGGAAATGGTGGCATGTAAAGATTCCTATCAAAAGGATAGGGACAAATGTTATTGAGTGAGAATTGGTTAGTCTTGACACCACTATGAAGCTATTGGGCGAGATTCTCGACTTGTTGCCGCAACATCTCCATTTCATTTGGAGGAGGAGGTGGTGGGTTACCTCGAGGAATGTTATATCTGATGGGATCTCTACCTCTTTCCTCTTCATGACGACTTTGTCTTTCTGATGCTTGTCTTAATTGGGCAAGATCAAAGTCAGAGGGGAGTTTTGCTCCTTCTTGAACGAGTCTTAAGAAGTGAGCATCCGCATTGCTCCTGAGTATTTCGTCAAACAATCTGTTAAAGAGAGGGTTATGCTGAGCCCTTTCTATTGTTGCAGGAGTGGGAGTACTTGGGTTTTCATCATCTGCATTTCCTCCAAGTGCTTCTTGAAATTCATTGAGATTTTCCTCTTCTTCCTCTTCTCTTTCTATTTCTCGTTGTCTCGACTGTGATTGGGTTTGAGCCATTTTGCTTTATGAGTCTTTGTTGAAGTTGTGTGAAAATGATGATGAGTGTTTGATGAAATGAGAGATTGAAGATTTGGTGAATTGTGTTGCACGTGGATCTCTAGCACTTTGAAGGTAGATGTTACCGAAATTCCTTCTTTGAATTGCTTGTTTGTTTGATAAGTTTTGATGTGATAAGGTGCAGAGAAATCTGAGATGTGTTACAGATTTAACTACCTAGTAATGAGAGGATTCACTCATGAACTAGTTTTAACCTGCATAGATGTGTCTCTTAGGATGAGCTTATCCTAGATGTAGAAACAATCTAAAAAGTGATGTGATGTGTTTGATTTCAAGCAATATCTAAAAGAGAACTTGGAGCAAGAACCTCTTAATGTTTTGAGAGTTGGGACGGATTGATGATGAAGTGATGATGTATGAGTGAGATGATGGATGAAAATGTTTTCAACTTCAATAAAAACTTTGTGTTATAAATGGGACAAACTCTATCTCTTCCCTTTCGAGTGTTGGTGGTATTTCTCGAGCTGTGTTGTATGTGATACAAACGTTTGGAAGAAGTTGGGATTAATCTTTCCTCCTTGGTTTTTGTGATAACTCAGAGCTCTATATTGCATAAAAGCTCTGCGCTTCAATGATTCAGAATCAAATTCGTTTGTTTTTCCTTGAAGATAGAGACACATGTGACGCAAGAAAACTCTATGGGAGACAAAGATTTGTCTATTGATATAGAAGAATTTCCTCTTTTTGATCAAAGCCTTTGAGCTCAATGGTCTTCTTTTCAAGTTGATATTTTGATGACGCTTCTTCTTTCGCAAGATGTGAAGAATGGTCATAAAATTTGACTCTTTGTTGTTTGTACCTTGTTTTTGATGTTTTTGGTTGTTTTGACAGATGTTTGGTTGGATGAATACTTTGTTTTTGGGAAGTGATTTTCTGATTTTTCCTTGACAAGAAAACAAAGCAAGCACACAAACACAAGAATGTTGCCTAAAAGGCACAAATGAGTATGGGTCTAGATCAACCCAATCCTTGGACTTTTATATAACCCTTCCTTTAGATGTATTTTAAGGTGTATTTCCAAAGCCTGAAGTCGGCTCAATTTGCACTTGGTCTTTAAAACGAACACACTTCAAACACTTTTTATCCCTAAGGTCAAATGGCCAGTTGTGATAAATTTAGCCCACATCTTGATATTTCTTCGACTTTGGTACTACATAACTTATGAATCCTGCCGTGGCAGGTAAGGATGTGATATACTAAGTCTTGCACGAGCATAACAAATAGATGATCCCTATGATGGGGGAGTCACCACTTTTATCAAGCCACAAGTGACTTTTCAAAAAGCTATGTTTCTACTCAAGGAAATATGTATGGTGAGTATCTTGGGAGCAAAACCATCTATGCTCTTGCACTAAATTATATCGCAAATATCCTCAATCAATAGAATAGGTGGGCTACTACTTAAAGGTGTTTAGTCATGTTCGATGTTTTTGGACATAAGTTCATTCTGCAGTGACTCACTTAAGAGCCTTGTAACTGGTGGTGGGGCCCATTTGTCCTTTCGGCCAGTTACACTGTAGGAACAGCTATACCCAAGGCTACAGCTTTCACTCTCACCTGATTTCTATAGCGGCTCGAAGGATTTACCGCTCAAGGTCATTCCCAAGAGTGATGTGTCTCTTGGTAGGCCTCTCTTAAAAAGATAAAATTTTGTGTGTTACTAACACTTTTCTCTTGCACCTAGGACCACGAAAGCCAAGGGAAAGGATAGTGTGTGTTAGAAGTAGGACCACTCGACCAACTCTTTGCACAAGTGTGCCAAGCACGAAAAACACTTGTTCTTTTTAATCTATCATTGCAATGTGATCTAACTATTTGGAGATGTTGCTCCAACAATCATGGTGTTCTTTTTAATTTTCAAAGGCAATTGTTTGAGTAAACTAGAATTTGAAAATCCTGGTCAACTTAATGAAAAACATGTTTGCTTGAAGTAAAATTTGTTTTTGCAAAAATCAAAACAAGTGGATTGTTCTTTTTATTTGCCCAAAAATTGAAGTGTGGCTTGTGATTTTTAAGTTTGATGTAAGAAAGAAAATTTGTTTTGTTGATTTTAAGCACCAAAACAAAATGTATCCCTAACTTGCAATGAAAGCAAAATTTTGAAGTTTGTTGTTTTTTTTACTTTGCAATAAAGAAAGATGAATTTTCTTTTTAAGCACCAAAAACAAGTTTGAGGTTCATTTTATGCACTCTAAAATAAAATGTGAGGTTTATTTTAACTTGTGCAAGAAGGAAAAATGGATTCTTTTTAACCAACTTTTGTTGAAAGAAAGTAAAAAAGAAACTTTTAAAGCATTTAAACTAACTCCTTCCCCTACACAAAAAGATTAGAACCTGCATAAAAGACAATTAGTTTTAAAAATCCGCATGTTTTGGTGGGCTTCTACAAGCCTAATTTGTTTTTGTTTTTTGGTTACAAGGTGATTTGTACAACGTTTTGTTACAATAGCACTAGTCTGCGTTTGAACAGAGGCGCTATTTAACACAAACGCACTAAAAGAAAGGGAAAGACAGAGAAGGGAAAAGCACTGAAAAAAGGTGAATAGCACCAAAAACAATGTCAAACGCGCCAAAACAATGTCAAAAGTGCAACCTGTGTGACATTTTCAACATTCAAACATGTTATTGGTTAAAAAAAAAAAAGTTGATCTTTGTGGTGTTTGGATTCACGTCGGGTTCACCAAATGATGCTCTGCAAAAAGGATTAAAAAATCTGTTTGATGGCAACACACACAAGAGCACAAGAAACAAACGTTAGTGTTAGCAACAAAAGATTATCCTAAATAGGCATATCAAGAGAGATATTAAGCATGAAATAGAAAGCATATAAACATAGAATAAAATAGCTAATCAAGATGCTCATAGTTGCTCCTCCCTTGTTCCTCTCCTCTCCAAGTCCCAAATGAGTGTAGCTCTCAGCTTTTAGCACTAGCCATGGATGCCATATGGAGATTCAAGATAGTTGAATATGATAAGCAAATGCTATGCAAGTGTAGATAGTGATGCTATGAGAAAGCTCTATGCTAATGCCAGTATAACAACAATACTCTAATGCTTCTTTTTTTTTGCTTGAGGAGAAGGGTTCTATTTATAGAAGAAATGGGGAAATGAAGGGTTAAGATTGAATGGTTTAATCAAGGGCCAAGTTTGAAAGTTGGGGATCCATGTGCACAATTGGCACCAATAAAATGGTGACAAGTGTCAACATAGGATTGGGTTGAGAGAAGAGGTTGGAAGCATTAAAGGCCTGAGAAGACCTCATGGTTATCTAGAGGCTAAGGGTCAAGTCCAAATTAAGATTACCCACTGGATTAAGAGTTAATCCAAGGATAAACCTTTGTGCAAATGTTTAAGAGATAATCATGGTCAAAGCATTAATGGCCTGATGAGACTTTTGGGTTGGGTAGAGGTTGAGTCAAAACAAATGTTTTAACCATGTGAGAGGGTTTGAGGTAACCATTAATGGTTATTGGAGACTTTGGGGATTAAGTGGTTGAAGGTTGAAAGCCTTCAATGGTTATCAAAGACTTTGAGCCATTTAGTGGTTGAAGGTTGAAAGCCTTCAATGGTTATCAAAGACTTTGAGGGTTTGAGAAGTGACTTCCCTTTTGCTTAGGAATGTGACAAAGTTTAGAGAAGGGGTTAGGTTATTTAGAAGTGATTAGAAAATTCTAGAAGGGGTTTAGGCATGCAAGTGGATTTTGTAGGAAAATGCAAGTGGGAGAAATTTTGGTATTTTCAATTAAAATAAAATTATTTATTTCAATTAAATGGTGTAATTTGCATTTGGATAAATATTCAAATAAATATTAATTTATTTAAATGAGAAAAATGAAGATAAAGCATTAAAATGCTTGAAGACTTTGAGGGAAACCATTAAAGGCTTGAAGACTTTAAGGAAAACCATTAAAGTCTTAAGAAGACTATAGAAGGAAGCCATCAAGTTTGAAGACTTTAAAGCCATCAAGTTTGAAGACTTTAAAGCCATCAAGTTTGAATACTTTAAGGGAAACCATTAAAGGTTTCAAGTGGGTGAGGATAAATAGGATTTTAAATAAATAATTTATTTAAAATAGTTGTGCAACTTGCTTTTGTAGGAAAATACAAGTGGGTGGAGGATAAAGGTGATTTAAATAAATTATTTATTTAAAATAATTGTGCAACTTGCATTTGTAGGAAAATACAAGTGGGTAGAGGATAAAGGTGATTTAAATAAATGTTAATTTATTTAAATAAATAATTTATTTAAAATAGTTGTGCAACTTGCATTTGTAGGAAAATGCAAGTGGGTAGAGGATAAAGGTGATTTAAATAAATGTTAATTTATTTAAATGTGAGAGGTGGGATTTTGGGGGATTTAAATAAATATTAATTTATTTAAATGTGAGAGAGTATTTAATTAAATAAATATGATTTATTTATTTAATTAATGGTCTGAATTTGGTTAAGTGAATTAAATCAAATAAATTGAATAATTTATTTAATTAATAGGAGAAGAGGGTTAAGATGAATTAATTAAATATTAATTTAATTAATTATTAATTGATGGTTAAATAATTAAATAAATACTAAGTCTTCATTTAATTAAGTGGACAAATTTATGTGACTACAATAACAGTAATAAAAATCTATCTGCAACTTCACATCTAAAATGCTAAAGCAGATTCTTATTTGCTCAATACAATCTAGGACTTATCTTGTCCATCTGTTGGGCTCTATACTCTGTTATTCAAATAGGTCTTCAAGCTTCTGTACTCGGTAATCACTATGTAGCATCCCTGTGCATACACTTGTCTGCATACATTGTTTATCAACAATTCCTTATTTATAAACAATTTGCCAACCACTTAATCTCCTTGATCACATATCCCATGATCAATCACAACCATCAGATCTTCAAACTTGACTAGGTTCAATGTATCCTTCGATCTGAAAACATTTTACCCCACCTTGGAACTTGCATGCATTTCTTGAAACTTGTGCTAGGGTATTGCGGTTCAATCTGAGCTGTAGATCTTCCTGTCGATTTTCCTTTACCATAGATTCTTTAACAAACTTCATGCATGGCATACAAATCATTTAATCATAGCCAGCTCATCAACTTCCTTTATTAAATAATGCTTTTATTCATTCAATGTATTATGTTACTACTCGGTTGCAACTCGGTAAATACTAAACTTCACTTAGTAGACATTCTGCCTTCATTAACCGATAATGACAACCTTAGGGTTTACCGACTAGGTTCTTTGCTCGGTAACATAGTATAGTATTAACCTTACAATCAATCAACATATGTAGGATATCAAAACAATCTAAACATCATGATCTCATCATTGTCTAACTCGGTAATAGTTGCCCATTGAATAACTTATTCCTCCCCTTATTTATCATATTCTTTATGTGTCTTTTACCGACATCTTTATACTCATCAAATCATACTTCTTAAGATATGGCAACACCATACTGAATTAGAAAATCAATTTCTTGACATCAATGACAAAATAATAATATTAAGACAGTAAACATCCTTAATCAGTTATATCCATAATCATCAACAACCTTCTCAATATCCTTATTGAAATGCCAACAATCTCCCATTGTCTATTATAATGCCAACAATCTCCCCCTTTGGCATTGATGGCAAAACCAATCGATTTGACCTAATTGATTCGGATTGCTGTGAGATTCTGAAATGCTGAAATGCTGAAATGCTCTCCCCCTATCATCAGTCTTCTCCCCTATACATTAGTCTTCTCCCATTTTCTTCAGTCTTCTCCCCCTTTGACAACAATGCCAAAAAGTAAAGAACATAATTTCTTCTTGTATGAAGTGATTTCCTACTGTTATGTGTCAACTTAGTCTCGGTCAGAGCATTTTTTCTTCAATTCCTGTTCTCTATTATTGTTTCCTACACACCTTTAGAAAACATCCTAAAGTGTGTAAATCAACATCAACTCCTAAAAGATATTTTGTAGAGTCATCGAATTGATGCGTTCACCGAACTCGGTCAGTGAATGGAAGATAGGGGTAGGACCCCTTACTTACTTCTGAGATACTCAAAAGTGTCCCTTGGTAGTGGCTTGGTAAAGATATCTGCTATTTGTTCCTTTGTGCTAACATACTCCAACACCACTTTCTTCTCTTGAGCTTCTTCTCTAAGATAATGATATTTGATAGAGATGTGCTTTTTCTTAGAGTGCATAACTAAATTCTTTGAAATGTTAATGGCACTAGTATTGTCACAGAATATAGTTACTGGCTCGGTAACTTTCTCATTTATACCTTCCAACAGTTGTTTGATCCATACTATGTTGGTACAATTCAATGCTGCAACAATGTATTCAACTTTTGTTGTTGACTGTGAAACACATCCTTGTTTCTTGCTAAGCCAACTCACTAGTCTTTCTCCTAAAAAGAAAGCTCATCCACTTGTGCTTTTTCTGTCATCAATGTTGCCTACCCAATCAGCATCAGTATAAACTTTTAAATCAAAGTCATTTCCTTTCTGATATACTAAACCATAATCCTCAGTGCCTTTCAAGTATCTGAAAATTCTCTTGATTGTTGTCATGTGTGTTTCCTTAGGATCTGCAGAGAATCTTGCAACTATACCTATTGCATGTACTATGTCTGGCCTATTGTGAACAACATATTGTAGCTTTCCAATCATGGATCGGTAAAGTGTCTCATCAACAGATGCAAATTCATCATTCTTTGATAGTTTATAGTTGGTAGTCATAGGAGTACTTATTGGTTTTGAATCCTCCATTCCAAATTTCTTCAAGATTTCCATTATGTACTTGGATTGAGTAATGAAAATCTCATTTTTCATTTGTAGTATTTGTAAACCTATAAAATACTTTATCTCACCGATTAATGACATCTCAAATTCTTTGCTCATTTCATTTCCAAAGTTCTTGCATAGAGAGTCATTACCACAAAATATAATATCATCAACAAATATGGTTGAGATCAGTATTCCATTTTCATCATTCTTCATGTACATATTATTGTTTTCACTTGTTCTTATAAAACCAATCTTGATTAAATAAGAGTGCAATCTTTCATACCATGCTCTAGGTGCTTGTTTCAGACCATATAAGGCTTTGTTCAATTTACATACCTGATCTTTATTCTTGTTTTCAACAAATCCTTCAGGTTGTTCAATAAAAACTTCTTCTTCTAATATACCATTCAGAAATGAAAATTTGACATCCATTTGATATACCTTGAAATTCTTGTAAGCAACATATGCCAACAATGTTCTTACTCCTTAAGGTCTAGCCATAGGTACAAAAGTCTCACCATAATCAATTCCTTCTTCTTGGGCATAACCTTTGCAAACTAGTCTTGCTTTACTTCGAATGACCTCAACTTTTTCATTCAGCTTGTTTTTGAAAATCCACTTTGTATCGATTACATTTTCATCCTTTGGTCTTGAGGCCAGTGTCCATGTGTCATTCTTGTTGATTTGATCAATCTCTTCTGTCATAGCATTTATCCAATCTTCACTGTTAAATGCCTCTTTCACTATCCTCGGTTCAAATTCAGATATCAGACATGTATTCTGTCTTAGTTTGTTCCTTGTCATCACTGGATCATCTTTATCTCCTATAATCTGACTTGATGCATGATGTCTTCTGACATACTTGGCTAATACAGGCTCGGTAGACTCTGTGTGATCTTCTTCATCACTCGGTAACTGGACATTCTCTTCATTTTCTTCAACAGTTCTCTCAGTAAGACTTGTCGGTTGAACATAGACAAATTCATCATAATCTTCTGGTTCTTTGGAGTTTCCTTCATCATTTCTTTCTGCAATTCATCAATTTTCACATTTGCACTTTCTACTATTTTGTTAGATGATTTGATCAAACATTTAAATGCTTTACTTCTAGAAGAATAACCAAGAAATGTTCCTTCTTCACTTTTCTGATCAAAATTTCCATTTCTATCATCTTTGTGAACATAGCATCTACTTCCAAAGATTTTGAAGTAACTTACATTAGGTTTCTTGTCATACCAGATTTCATATGGTGTCTTCAAAGTTCCTTTCTTCAGTTGTACTCAGTTCAGGGTGTAAACTGTTGTGCTTATTGCTTCTCTCCAAAATGTTTGTGGCACTTTCTTTTCAATCATCAGGGTTCTGGCACAATCCATAATAGATCTGTTTCTCCTCTCAGCTATTCCATTTTGTTGTGGAGTTCTCGGTGCGGAGACTTGTCTTTTTATACCATGATCATTGCAGAATAAGTTAAACTCATCATATGTGAACTCTCCTCCTCTATCTGATCTAAGACATTTCAGTTGTCTTCCTATTTCATTTTCAACTCTTGCCTTGTACCATTTAAACATTTGAAAAGATTCTGATTTTTCTTTTAAAAACATAACTGACATCATCTTTGAATAATCATCCACAAATAATATGAAATATTTATCACCATAATAACTTTGAACTTTCATAGGACCACAAAGATCAGTGTGCACAAGATCTAAAATTCCCTTAGAAGTGTAGGACTTACTTGTAAAGCTTGATCTTGTCATTTTACCCATCTGGCATCCTTGGCACATAGCATTCTCAGGTTTTTCAAGACTCGGTAGACCTCTTACTCGGTGCTTCTTGCTTATTTTGATCAGATTATCAAAATTTACATGACAAAACCTATTATACCATAACCAGGTATCATCTATCTTTGCATATAGACACTTATTTCGAGTTGAGTCAAGGTGAAATGTATTACCTTTTGTTTGTGTCCCGGTAGCAGCTAACTTTCCATGCTTGTCATGAACTTCGACAATTCCTTTCTGAAATTCTATTCAGTATCCTGTATTGTTTAGCTGTGCTACACTCAACAGATTGTATTTCAAACCTTCAACCCAATAAACATCATTGCATCTAGCATTGTCAAGAAGTGTTATGGATCCTTTACCTTTTACCGGACATGGTGCATCATTACCAAATCTTAAATAACCACCATCATAATCTTCTAACATAACAAACTTGTGTTTATCAACTGTTATGTGATGTGAGCATCCACTATCTATGATCTAAGATTCATTAGTATTTATGTGAGATATTAGGGATTTTTCTTCATACCTTTCTTCATTTGATCCATCTTTGATAGCCACATAAACTACTTCCTCTATATCAGTTTCATCTGATTTATCATCATTGGATTCCTCATCAACTATTAAGCATGACTTTCTATCTCTTCTTCTGAAGTCTCAGTGTCCTCTGTAATGATTATCTTTCTGTCTATCATCTCGGTAATCTCTCTTTTCAGTAGAATCTTTGTCAAGACAGTTAGAAGCCATATGTCCTATCTTATCACAATTGAAACATTTCAAAGGTAGTTTTCCTTTATACTTACCTTTGCCTCTCGGTAACCTTCTGGCTAATAGTGCTTCAAACTCTTCTTCCTTCCTGATTTCCTCATACAGTTTGTGTACTTCCTCCATGTTCTTGTGAAATCTTTCACTTGCTCCACTGTGATCCCCTTTAGTGTACTTACTCATTCTATCATTGTAATCATCAGATTCACCAATATGAAAAGAACTAAATGCATATTCAACTTTATTTACCGATGACCCACTGTTATCAAAATTACTTAACTCAAATGCATGTAGCTTACCAATAGTAGCATCTAAAGAAACTGACATATTGGGTACAGACCTTAATTCATTAATTGCAGAGACTTGGATTGCATAAGCTGGTAGAGGGGTTCTTAACAACTTACTTGTTATATCCTTTTCTTCAGTAGTTCCACCTGCTCCTTTGATTTGATTGACAATCTCCTTTAGTCTTGTACTGTACTGGGTTATGTTCTCACATTCATTCATCCTCATAGATTCAAGTTGTCCTCTTAGACTATCCACTTTTTCTCTTTGAACATGTTCATCTCCACCATACACAGATATGAGCTTGTCCCACATTACCTTTGCATCATTGCAACCTTCTAGATCATTAAACTCTGAATCGGTCAATGCAGATGTTATTTCAATCATTGCTTGGATATGTTCTTGCTTTGCCTTTATCTCTTCCATTGTCAATGGATAGTGCTCGGTGTGATGAAATCATTCTCCAGATAATATACAACATATTCTCCAACTCCTGATAGGTGCAGCTTCATCCTTTTCTGCCATGTAGAGAAACTTGACTTGTTTAGCTTCGGTGCATCCCTCTTAAACATCTTTGGATCTTTGCCTCAAGTACCTTTAAACTTTTCCTTCTGCAGTCCAAAGCTCTGATACCAAGTGATAGTTCTGATACTTAATGTTAAGTATAGATGCCAAGCTAATAAGATGAGAATGGGGGGGGGTGAATCATACAACCTTAAGCTTCCATAAAAACAACAGATTAAACCTCGGTAACATATACTTCAGTAATATAACCAAAACTGCTAAACATGCAAACTCAAAAGCATATAAACATCATAACACTCATAACACCAGATTTAACGTGGAAACCCAAATAGGGAAAAACCACTATGGGACTTTGGACCCACTAAGAAATATACTCTTCTAGAGTATGCTCGGTTAAAAGAAGATCCTGTTAAAGATTACAAACACATTGCTAGATGTGACCCGGTTAAGGGATTTCCCTCATATCTGTTAGGATCTTCACCTTGTTAGAAGTGACCTTGTTATAGGATTTCAAACACTCAATCAGAATGTCACCTTGCTAGAGGGTTTTACAAATAAGACTGTTAAGTCCACTCGGTTAAGAGATTTTTTGTCACTTCACAAAATAACAGTAATAAAAATCTATCTACAACTTCACATCTAAAATGCTAAAGCAGATTCTTATTTGCTCAATACAATCTAGGACTTATCTTGTCCATCTATTGGGCTCCATACTCTTTTATTCAAACAGGTCTTCAAGCTTCTGTACTCGGTAATCACTATGTAGCATCCCTGTGCATACACTTGCCCGCATACATTGTTTATCAACAGTTCCTTATTTATAAACTATTTTCCAACCGCTTAATCTCCTTGATCACATATTCCATGATCAATCACAACCATCAAATCTTCAAACTTGACTAGGTTCAATGTATCCTTCGATCTGAAAACATTTTACCCCGCCTTGGAACTTGCATGCATTTCTTGAAACTTGTGCTAGGGTATTGCGGTTCAATTTGAGCTGTAGATCTTCCTGTCGATTTTCCTTTACCATATATTCTTTAACAAACTTCAAACACAGCATACCAATCATTTAATCATAGCCAGCTCATCAACTTCCTTTATTAAATAATGCTTTTATTCATTCAATGCATTCTATTACTACTCGGTTGCAACTCGGTAAATACTAAACTTCACTTAGTAGACATTCTGCCTTCATTAATCGATAGCGATAACCTTAGGGTTTACCGACTAGGTTCTTTGCTCAGTAACATAGTATAGTATTAACCTTACAATCAATCAACATATGTAGGATATCAAAACAATCTAAGCATCATGATCTCATCATTGTCTAACTCGGTAATAGTTGCTCATTGAATAACTTATCCCTCCCATTATTCATCATATTCTTTCTGTGTCTTTTACCGACATCTTTATACTCATCAAATCATACTTCTTAAGATATGGCAACATCATACTAAATTAGAAAATCAATTTCTTGACATCAATGACAAAATAATAATATTAAGACACTAAACATCCTTAATCAGTTATATCCATAATCATCAACAACCTTCTCAATATCCTTATTGAAATGCCAACAATCTCTCCTTGTATGTTATAATGCCAACAATGTCAGCAATTATCAAAAGGGGAAAAGGAGTTAAAAATTGTGAAGCCCATTTTGGATGACTCTCTATAATTTTACATATCTCCATTAAGCCTCCAATCAGCCTATGAGATATCATCAAGAAGATCTACCAATATGTTAGTCCTATAATATAACTTACCACATAGTTCACTCTTTCTCATAATCAAGTTTAATTGCTATTTTTCAATGTGTAAGGGATGAAAATCTATAATCGACAATAAGAGTAGCCCTATCAAAGAAATAGTCTCCTTGGTGTCACACAATTACATGTAAATGTCCTTGATCCTAAAGATTTGGGTATCCTCGTGCCCCAAGATAATTAGGGTTTTTATTATCAACTTATCATTCATCTTCATGGGATCAATTAAAGTCAAATAATTCTTTGCAACAACATAAAAACTATCATCACATTGTCTAATCATTCCCATAAATTGAAATCATCATTAATTGGTACAATTACTTCCATACCTAAAAATCGGGTGGATATTTATTAAACATGTCGACAGTGGTATTAGCACAACCAATGGTAGGTGAGGTAGGGATGAATCACCTCTCTTCCAAAGTAACTAAGTCACTCGAGGGTTCCTTTGTAGTCAGGTCTTGACCATGTGAAATAACTCAATTAATTTATGTCATTGTTATATACAAGGGACATTTGATGGTAGTAATGAGTATTTAACTAAAGGAAAAAATATTCAAACCCACACAATATCAAAATATGCAAGATTCATTCTATTGAAATTCAATCACAAGCACATTTATGTGTAGATCTAAAGATGAAATTGCTTCTTTTAACTCTAATTATATTCTAACATGAATTCAAAAAACATCAAAAGAAAATAGGGTAGTAAGAAGAGAAATGAAAATCTACTCTAATAGACAAGGATAACCATAAATAACCATAAATTCACCTCAACACATTGAAAGATTAGATTGCATCTTTCAAACTAACATTGTATCACCTAGAATTATCAAAATTATTACAAACATTGATGCAATTATCTAATGGAAAACAATGAAATTTAAAATATATGTATATCTCAGCAATTGGAATGAATGGCATGCCCATGTGTAGAACTAAAAAAAATCATATGAACGAACATCAAAAAATAGATCTAATCAAGATATTCAACATATGATAAAGTATATTCACAACAACCATTATTGAATGATTGAACACACTCCAATGCAATAAATAAAATGTCTATTTTTTTATTAAAACTCAAAACTTAACACTTTCCAACTAATTAACACATTGAATCATGTATAACATTTGTCTACAATGATAGAAAAATAATTTACTGCCCCTAATACTAACACAAAAGTCAATTTACATAGATTTTACATCAAGGTTTTCAATCATGTAGCTAGGATTTGGGCATAAAAATCTTTGTAACATCCCAAAAAAGCTAACTGAAACTAAATAAAAAAGCAATTGTTGTCTAATTAAACCCTATCTAAGTCTAAACTCGTGCCTAAAATAGTGGCCAAAATGCTCACATGGTGCACATCTTCTAGAAGTAGAGTTGACTTAAACAATGCTTGACTCAAGAGGCATCGAAGTAAGGAACTATGGAAAATGGAAACACTATATCTTAATTTGTTTCTTGATTTCTAAATGTGTAAGGAACTAATGGAAAAACTATATCTTAATTTGTTTCTTGATTTCTAAACATGTAAGGAACTTTGGAAAAATGTGGTTTAAGGCATGAGAAAACAAAGTGAAGCAATAAGAATCTTGAACTAAACTTCTTTTTTGTGCGAGGAATTCTAGTAAACTTTAACAACAGTTAACTCGATCCCAAAACCAATATTTTGAACTCCATGGATTTGAATATAATAAAAGAATGTTTAGTGTTTCCTTGTGTTTGGAAAATCTCCAACAAAAGCATTCACTACTTCATTAAGATCTTCTAGATTAGAATTTTTGGTACATTTAATCTTAATAATCCAAGAATAGTTTAACTCTTCCCAAAAAAAATTTCAATTCTAGACTATATTTTCACTACTTAGGACTTGATTATCACCATATTTTCAATATATTATTTGGTACATTTCTAATGCAAGTTATTCTTGAACTCTATGCCAATAGTTGCAAGTGCTTGCACTTTAATTTCTATCTCCCAAAATGTACATGAAAGTGAACCAATTAACTTTGTAGCCACATGGTTTTGCACTATTTTGTCTTTTGATTTCTAGAAATCACCATCTTGATGGCTTTGATCCACTCTTTGGGCATATCCTTATTTCCCTTATCTACTACAGTAACTTAAAGAAATTATTCCTCGTTATTAGCCTCTCTTTTCTGCAAAAAAGGGATGCGATCCTCTCAAATGAGAGTGCTCTCCTCAATATTTGCACTAGCATTCTCTCTCAACAATAATTGTTGTAAGGAACTAACCTAATCATTGATTGAATGATAAATTCCAATGGATTTCTTAATCACTTCTTTGCCCAAAATTTTTAAGGCCTTCTCTTCATTCCAAAACTTCTTTCAAAAACCCATCTGCATCCTAAATTCTTGTATCTTTGGATAGTCCAACCTACAGTCTCATTGATGGAGTGGTTGAATCCACTAGTTTAACTAAGTGATTGATATTTTTTTTTTCAATTGATCAATATTAGCCTTGATCTCTTCCTTAGTTGTTTGATCCTTTTTCATCCTCTCAAAGATAGTATATACTACATAGTGTAGTGATTGTTTCTCTCTAGTTCTTATTTGGACACCAAGATAACTATCTTGTATTTGGTAATCCTTTTATTGTATGTCTTCTTCTATTTTGTCTACTAAGGGGATGACTATTAAATCTCTTTGATGTCCTTGTTCATCTACCATTACAAAACATAATTGTATTACTTTCTTTCTCTTGCTTTGAGGGGTCTTAAATGTTTCTTCCAAATTGAGAAGTCTCCATCTTTCAACTCCCTATTCTTTCTTTATCTCTTTTAGATAGTTTGTCTTAGCTAGATGGGGAGTTTCCCTAATGCAGTGCCAAGTGAAGTACCTTTCTCCTTGGAATATTTCTTCTTCTTGATGATCTTCAAAGGTATCCTCTTGTTATTGATTTTGTTGATCTTCTTGATTTATCTAAGGAAGTTCTATTGAATATTGTTGATAGCATGAGCTTGTATGGTTGTCATTGGTGTTAAAATTGGTTCTCTAGATGGATGTTGGTCCAGATATGCTATTTGTTATTATGAAATTATGTTTTGTATTGCACTTAATGTTTTTGGTGTTGGTTGTGTCATCCTATATCTAGGGTGCTCTGAAAAGCTTTTGGTGCCCTCTAGATATGTTGTTGATTGTGTTGCAGTTTAGTGGATCATATTCTTTTGGTCTGGATATGTGTTGGAAGATGTTTTGAGATGTTGTTTTGGGTCTCACCATGGCGTGTGGAGATCCTCATCGAGTATTTTGCAACACCTTTGGAGATCCGCATGGAGTGATTATGTGGCTGACTCGTTGATTATGTTTACACGTTACATTTGGTAACACCTTTGGAGTATGTGTTAGTGCGTGCAGGCCATTGGATCAATCATGCAAAGATGTTTTGCAATATGTTTTGGTTCCCTTTTTCTCTTGGAGTGGACCGATCTAAGTATTTTAGGTCTGAGTGGCTTATTTTGTGTCATTTTTCTTATTCTATTTTAGTCAACCCTTAATTAGGATTTCAATGATGTATCTCATATTAAAGATGTGTGAATGGATGAATTGTAGTGTGGGTGAAAAGTAAATTTTGTGAGAAGTGTATGTGAATGATTTGCAAGAAGATTTGAGTTTGTGATGATGTGAAAGTCAGTTTCAGAAGAGTTTGGAAGTGATATATCATGCAAGACAATATGTTGTGACAATCAAGATTACCAAAGATGTTTACCATGATGTTGGTCGCTTGATCTATTTTTTCAAGGACAATTTCATGTTCAAGAGAATCCTTCTCAATTTAAATTCAGCTATTTCATTTGTTGCTAACTAACAATGAGTCCCTCGACAACAGTTTGTATGGTGTCCTAAATAAGTGATCTTCAATTGAACAAGTCCTCTTTATATCTTGCCTAAGGTTGTGTGCCTTAGTTTTGCAAGTCCTTCAGGTGTTGGTTCTCCTTGGCAGTAAGCCTAAAATTCTCTAAACATTGTTGTAATGTGGGGAAATGGTGAATGATGAGATCAAGAGGAAAACTACCCTTTCCCTCAAAGAGAGAAAAGAGTTTCACTATTGATTACCCTTCAAACACTTTTCACCAAATTACATTGGAAGAGGAGAGGAGAATTCACTAGGTTCAATCTCTTCACAAGAAGATGATAAATTGAATTCTAAATGAAATGGGAATGATAAGTTTGATCCCTCTTCCTTATTTGAAATGTAAAGGAATTGATTGAATTATGTAATGCAAAAGTGACAAAGAACTGATTATAACTTGAGATTAGAATATGGGATGAATTTGTGGACCTGGATTTGGCAATAATATGTTGAGATGAAGTTGCCTTGCGAATTTGAGGAAAGTTGTCTAGACCATGGCGGGAATGTACATGGTCCTCCCAAAATCCTGCAAAATGAAAAGGGTATTTCCACCTCTACAAATGGAGCCCGAATCTGAAAGTACAGTTGCGCACCTGCAACCTACACATAGAAAAGAGAGGAAAATGGGTTGGAATTGGGGGTTTGCCTTTAGGTCAAACCCCAGTTTTGGAATTAACCAAGTAATGAAAGAAAGTACTTGCAAGTAGCTGCAAATGAAAGACCGAATTGTAAATCACCTCAAGGGAGGTTGTGATATCAATGTTGATAGAAGTGCTCGTGTGGAATTGAATGTTGAAATCAATATCCTCTTCAATGGTTGAATCCTTGACTTGAATGCAACACCTAGCCTTGAAGGGAGACTTGAGAATGCCCAATGCTGGAAAAGAATGCTTGAAGACTCTTGAATGCTTAATCGCTTGTGCAACCTGAATCTATCCAACTTTGACCTATCCAACTTCTGCAAATGAGAGGATGAATTCCCCTTAAATACATATTAGTGGATTTGATTTTCGTCACAGGACGACATTGGGGGAGTTTTCCCGCCCAATGCACAACCAACAATGCAATGGTAGGAAGGGTCCTGCCCCAAAATAAATCAGGGACAAGGGCGCCATGCCCCTATCCTGGGAGGACAAGGGTGCCACACCCCTATCCAAGGGGGGATAGTGGTGCCACGCCCCTGTCCTACCCCTTTCTCTAGGGCAGAGTGTGGATAGGGTGATGTAGAGGCCAAGAAAGAATTTGTTCTGAGGGCTGAGCAATCTTTGGTCTCCGATTAGGTTAGAGGATATGATCTCACATGCGTGAGGACCCTAATGCAGTCAAAAATTGCTAGGGTCACAATTTTATGACACTGCATTTAGTCCCCACTTTAGCAAAAGTATAAGCGTACGCCAATACTATTGGTAAAGTACAAGGAAACAAGATTGCAAGACTTTTACCACGTCAAGGAAGCAAGATGCACCAAGCCCCTAGTGGACTTAGGATCTTATCACTTCAATTGAAAAAGTAAAAGGGAAGATCGAGAAGGGGAGAACCATGACTGCAAGTAGCAAAGTTCCCTTCACTATGAGTCATGAAAGCAAGGATGCCAAAGATTACCAAGAAAAACAAAGTTCAATAAGTAATTCTAAGTATCACAAGAATGAAAATATGAGCGGAGTGTATGCCCCCACGTTAAAGCAATCGCATGCGCCTTATCGGGAGTGATTGCTTTAAGGTAGGATACACCCAAGAGAAAGAGAAGGGAGGGGGAACATTATCACAAGGACTTAGCCCCCAATCAAGGAATAAACCCAAGGATAATGAATATAAAACACGAGGTAGTGTTGCTTTCCTCAAGGTCAATATGCTATGTGATAACTCATGTATATCATATATGTATATACATATAATAATCATCATTTCCCAAAGAAGGACACTACCTTAGAAGAAAAGGAAGAGATGATGTCTTTTGAGTCAACATGAAAGAGACCAAGAAAAGAACTCAATGCTTTGCATTGTCCCCAAGTAGACATTAAGGGAACAATAGAAGAATAGGGAGACACATAGAAGAATGGTCACAAAAGAAAGGAGAGAGAGAGAGAGAGAAGATCTACAATTTTAATATTGCTAATCTAGCACGGCATCCGCCTCCTGATCTTATTGATCACTATTTCGGGAAGGCCAGCAACATGCCGAAGGACCGACATTGAGCACAACAGATGGAGCTATCACAAGATCCAAACAAGGACTATGCTCATGTTGTAAGTCACTTTGTTTGATTCTAGGAGCTAGGATTAAGGATTGTGAAAACTCATCCGATAAATGCTTGTTCACGTCAACATACTCATACTCACCATCAGAAGTGTTCAGAGTTGTATTACCATTATGAATAACATTTTCACCCATTTCTTCATCAAAGTTTAGAGAAAGAGGAGCAAGAACACAAATAGGAGTAAAACCATCACATGCTTTATGCAACTTATGATTTGGAGATGTAGGTTGAACATATTGCTCAGGAGAAAAGGGAATCATGTCAAATTTGGAGTCTTAGGAGATTGAATATTTTGAGGGATAGCTTCATGAGCTCGAACATGACATTTTCATTGGCATTCTCTCATAAAATTATTTTGTCGAGTCTTAGTGGAAGGTTGAGAAGGAGGAGGAACATTTGAAAAAGTAGGAATGTTTCTCTCCTTGATAGTGGAAGGTTTAGGTTTAGGTCTTTTTGGTTGAATAATAGGAGACACATGTCCCTTCTCTCGATAAGAGGAAGGAGGTGGAACTGTGCCATAGAAAGGAGGAATATTAGGTGTAGGAAGGAGACCAGGTCCATCATGAGGAGGAGGTACATGTCTAACCTTAGGAAGAATATTGTTGCTCTCCTTAAGAGAAGGTAAAGTCACATCCATAGGTATAGGTGGACAATCTTCCTTAGGAGGGAAATTAGTTATGTCTGTGAGGGGAAGAACCTTATCTTGAATAATAATAGGAATGCCAAGTGTTGGGGATCTAGGTTGACTTAAGGATAAAATCATATCATTCTTCTATTTTTTATAAGATTGAAAAAGAGCATCGCTCCTTGATGGAAGAGATTGAAATTGTTTTGGCCAAAAGAGATCAATAGGAACACCAGGGCTTCTTTCAGATGGACGAAATAAGCTATTGTTCATGGTTATGATTTTTCCATTGCGAGGAAATTTGAGACACTTGTGGATTGGAGAAGAAATACCCTTCATGGAAGATAGCCAAGGGTAGCCCAACTTCACATGGAATTGCGCAAAAGAGGGTATGATAACAAAGTCAACATCCATGGATTTAGTATGAACTACAAAAGGAAGGATGATAGAGCCAATGGTAGGAGAAGAGAAGCCATCAAATAACTACACAACCACATTAGAAGCATCATATATCAGTTTATGCAATTGTAAAATGAAAAGATACTCTTCAGTTATGGCATTAACCATGCAAGAGGGATCAATAAGGCACCACGGCAAGGGATATCCTTAACCTTTGCAACTATGTATAAAGGGCCATCGGGTGCTCTAATGGTCTTGCTAGGGTCAAATGTAATATAAGGATCCTTAGGCATATCCTGTGTTTCTACCATATTAACCAAGTTTGGAGCCATAGAATTGAATTCTTCATAAGAGAGAGAATTAGGCACAATCTCAATAACATTAGAGGTATGAGAAGGCAAGGGATCAATGATAAATATTAAGATTTTGATTAGGAGGAGCTACTGATTAATTCCCTTTATCATTCACACGTGCCACATATATAGTATTATTATCAATCAAGTCTTGAATCTTATTTTTCAATGCAAAACATTTCTCAGTATCATGACCAGGTTGATGATGAAATTGGCAAGAGGAATTGTTATCAAAATGAGGGGATGCAAGTTTAGAAGGATCAATTTGTTTTATAGGAGGAAGTTTGATAACATTTCTATGCAACAACTGAGACATAATACTATGCAAATATTCATTCAAAGAAGTAAATTGTCTTTCTCTTTCAAAAAATTTAGAAATAGAAGGCACACCTGTTGTAGCATTCACATTGTTGATTGTATCATTGAACTTGATGAAGCTTTTTGTTGGTTTTAACTTCGCAAACGATTGTTGAACACTCTCCCCCTTATCACTCAGAGCCATAGGAGTATATTGCTCCATTTGAATCACAACCAATTGATAATTGTGGAGTGTTGCACACAACTACGGGAAGGAAATAAACTCAGACAAAAGAAGCTTTTCCCTAATATCTTTTTGTAAAATTAGAAATGAAAATTCTTTGAATATCGTTATCAGTTACATGAAAATAAATTTGAGCACCCAAATGCTTATATCCACCAATGAAATCAGTCACTTTTTCTTTAACACCTTGTTTACAATGCATTAAATCAAACAAAGTGATTTAGGACCAATGTTGTTTTGAAATTGTTGGATGAAAGCATTTGCCAGTTGTTGAAAGGAAGTGATAGAATTAGAAGGCAAAGAGCAATACCATTGTAAATCCTTATCTCTTAGTGTTCTTGTAAATAATTTTGCAAGCAGTCTTTGATCATAAGCAAAATAAGTACACAAGGTTTGAAATGTTTTGACACGCATAAGAGGATCACCTTTTCTATTATAGAGTTCCAATTGAGGGATCTCCACATGTTTAGGTGGCACGAATTTAACAATATCAATAGAAAATGGGATCGCAACATCAAAGGTGGGCACACTAAACTTGGATTGACTCATAGAAGCAATTTGTTGTTGTAAGGAAGACACGATTTGGGCAAGATTGTTAATTGTCATTTCGGTAGAAGAATGGATGTTAGACATAGTTGATTGAGAAGGTGGTGTGATGTTATTGAAAGAAGGCATGGGCTGAGAATAAGGTGTGGGGATATTATGATAAGTAGGCATAGGTGATGATTGGGTAGGAAAAGGGACACTTAAAGGAGGAATAAAGTTGTCGAAGGAATTTCCCCCTTGTGTCACATTGATTGGTTGAGGAATAATAGGAACACTCGTGGAGGACATAGGTAAAGATGGAGGATTAAATGAAGAAGAGGGATTTCCCCCATGACCAATGGTTGTAGGAATGACATTTTTAGCTGAAGTAGCCATGATGTTGGAGGTAAAAGTAGGAATACTAGCCGTAAGAGTAATCAAATGAATTGAAGGATTGACTTGTGTTGAAGGTTGTGAATAACCTGGGGTTTCAGCACAATTCTTGATAGGCATGAAATTAGAATCAACAATATGTGCAATTCCATGCAATGTATCAATTCTATTTTTATCACTTTGAATCATGCGCTTAAGGCCTTCAATTAATGGGAGAGCTTCACTATTAGGGTATTCTTGGGACATCCATTGTTGAAAGTTTCAATATTAGTGCATGATCCTCATTAAAGAAGTCACCCAAATTAGGCTCCATCTCCTCCATAATTAAACCTTGGGAAGCCTTAATTCTAATGCTTCGTCTAATGGGGATAGGATAGGTAGCACTAATAGTGGTAAAACTCATGCACTAGAGGGAAAATTTTAATTTTGAATTTTGGAACAAAGCTTACAAAATTGATTAATGCAAAATTTAAGAAAATAATGATCACACAATTTGAACTTTGTTGGAAGAAGAGGATGACACAATTTCCAAAAATGAAAGGAAATTGGAATTTTAAAATTAGGGCCAAGGGAATACCACTTAGTTTTAAAATCAAAATTTTTAAAACCAGGACAAACTATAATTAACCTCTTAATTTTAAAAAATTTCTTGAAATTTGAAATGTTGAATTTTGAAGGTATTTTCGATTCTAGAGAGATAAAAAATCAACAAAATCAGCCAATCTTCTGGATTTAGGCTATTAAATACAATCATAATAGTCTCCCAAATTTTTGGGGAAAAAGTCAAGGACCGAGGCGGGAACGCACATGGTCCAACCAACTTTTATTGAAATTTTCAGGGATGGATATTACGATGATTTTATAACTAACCCCCAAAAAATGATGAATTTTATGACCTCTAGATGGGCAAAACGAAGGCGCAAATGTGAAAATAGGACCCTATTAGGGTTTTGAAAAAAAGAGGAATTGAGTTACAAATTTGAAAAAGGTCAAACCTAATGGATAGGGACACCTTGAAAAATGTTTAGAAATATAAATTGGAATGAAATTGATTTGAAATTTGCTCAAAATCCAATTAAATTTGAAAATTAGGGTTTTGTGACCTAACCACTTAATTTTTAAATTTGAATTGTAGGATTGAAGACAAATCTGAGAACAATCAGAAATCTGAAAATTAAATGAAAATCCAATTTTTGCACAAGTGCAAGATGATTTTTGAAAATTAGGGTTTTAACAAGTAACCTCTTAATTTTGTAAATTTTAATTGCCAATTGAACAAGACAATGAGGAAATTGAATTTGACAATCAAAATAATTTTCAAATCTAAGATAACTACAAGCAATTTTTACAAATCACAAGGTCAATTTTAAATTTTAAAACTAGGGTTTTTAATGATTTAACCACCAAATTTGCAGAAATTTGAAACTTGTAAATGAAAAATATGCAATTGTGTTCAAAGGAAAGCATGCAAGATGTTGGGTTCACCAAAATATAATGTCGGGAAATGGTGGCTAATGAGATCAAGAGGAAAACTACCCTTTCCCTCAAAGAGAGATAAGAGTTTCACTATTGATTACCCTTCAATCACTTTTCACCAAATTACATTTGGAAGAGGAGAGGAGAATTCACTAGATTCAATTTCTTCACAAGAAGATGATAGATTGAATTCTGAATGAAATGGGAATGATAAGTTGATCCCCTCTTCCTTATTTGAAATGTAAAGGAATTGATTGAATTATGTAATGTAAAAGTGATGAAGAAATGATTATAACTTGAGATCAGAATATGGGATGAAGTTGTGCACCTGGATTTGGTAGTAATATGTCGAGATGAAGTCACCCTGCGAATTTGAGGAAAAGTTGTCCAAATCGTGGAGGGAATGTACACGATCCTCCGAAAAATCCACGAAATGAAAAGGGTTTTTCTGCCTCTGCAAATGGAGCCCGAATCTAAAAGTACAATTGCACACCTACAACCTACACACAGAAAAGAGAGGAAACTAGGTTGGGATTGGGGGTTTGCCTTTAGGTCAAATCCTAGTTTTGGAATTAATCAAGTAATGAAAGATTGAATTGTAAATTACCTCAAGGGAGGTTGTGATAGAAATGTTGATAGAAGTGCTCATGTGGAATTAAATGTTGGAATCAATCTCCTCTTCAATGGTTGAATCCTTGACTTGAATGCACCACCTAGTCTTGAAGGGAGACTTGAGAATGCTTAATGCTGGAAAAGAATGCTTGAAGACTATTGAATGCTTGATCACTTGTGCAACCTGAATCTATCCAACTTTGACCTATCCAAATTCTACAAATGAGAAGACAAACGCCCCTTAAATAAATGTTAGTGGATTTGATTTTCGTCATAGGCCGACATCGAGGGAGTTTTCTTGCCCAATGCACAACCAACAATGCAAGCCTAGGAAGGGTCATGCCCCAAAATAGGGCAGGGACAGGGGAGCCACATCCCTGTCCTACCCCTTTCTCTAGGGCAGAGTGCAAACGAGGTGATGTAGAGGCCAAGAAAGAAGTTGTTCTGAGGGTTGAGCAATCTCTAGTCTCTGATCAGGCTAGAAGATTTGATCTCATGTGCATGAGGACCCTAATGCAATAAAAAATTGCTAGTGTTACAATTTTATGACACTACAATTGTTATTCATATTGTGAGTTAGATTCTCACCATGTTTTTTCCTTGTTTGGGTTTTCCACGTAAATCTGATGTTCATGTGTTGATAATTGATGCTTTATGTGTCGATGATTAATGTGTTATTGCTAAGTAAGTTAATGCTATTTATTAATAATCTATTTTGAATTTTTGGACTGATTCATTCCCCCCTCTCAATCTTATCAGGTGTTCAACAATTGGTATTAGAGCTTGGTTCCTTTTTAGAAAGTTTAACCACTTGAGGTAGATATAGAGATAGTGCAAGATCTTCATGTTAAATCATCAATGTTTGATGGAACAAACTTTACTTATTGGAAGGAAAAAATGGAGTCTTACTTCGAAGCATTGTAGAATGGAATATGGAAGATTATTTAGATAGGTTACCATTGCCTTTTGAATGGATCTTCGACTCCAGATGAAATTAAGGCTCATGAGACAGATGCAAAAGCCAGAACAATACTTATCAGCTATCTTAGTGATGAGATATTTGGCAAGGTTAAAGGAATGAAAGAAGCTAAGGGGATTTGGAAAAAGTTGTATTATGCATATGAAGATTTTCTGAAGACCTAGCAAGAAAGACTTTTGAACCTAAAGTAGAAATTTGAAGGTTTCAAAATGGCTGATGATGAAAGTGTTGAGAGTTACATACACATAGAGTAATTGATATTACGGAAGCTATTTGAGTTGTTGGTGGAATGCTAGAAGAAAGTGATATCATTGAGAAGATCTTGTTTACATTGACCAAACCCTACAAATCGAAGAAGTGTGCTATTAAAAAATGTCACGACCTCAATAAATACACTATTGATCATCTTATTGAGAAATTGCTTGTCTATAAAATTGGAGAGATGGAAGATATAAATTTCTATCGAAGAGAAGTTGCATTTAACATTTCAAGGATATCAAGAGATGAATTGGAAACAACTGAAAACCTAGATGAGATTGGAGAAAACTTTGTATGAAGACTAAAGAGAGGAACTAAAAAGTACAAAGGTAAGTTGCCCTTGAAATGCTTTAATTGTGGAAGAATTGGTTATTATGCTTCTAAATGTATATATAAAGAAGGTTATAGAAAATATGATGATGATGGAAAGAAAAGCAGATATAGAAGATATGATTTTTAGAAAAGAATAGATGACAGAGATAAAGGGAAAAATAGTTTTTCCTCTATTGAGGCACATTCATTTGAAGAAGAAGATGTTGAAGACTTGAATGAAGAATCTTTATTCTTGGCTATAGAACAAAAGAATCAGGATACATTTGGAAGACCGGAAGAGAAGACTGCACTGCATACTAAAGTTGAACCAAGAATATGGATCATTGATTCTAGATGCTCAAATCACATGACTAGAGATAAGGATAAGTTTATCACCCTAAAGAAGTATGATGGTGGACCAGTAAAATTTGTAGGAGAGGAAGCTGCACCAATTTGTTGAATAAGAAGTATCTCGATTGATGGTAAGCATAAAACTAATGGTGTTTATTATATCGAAGGTTTGAGACACAAATCATTGAGTGATAATCAGATATGCAATAGAGGTTATGAAGTTGTGTTCACCAATACCACATGTATAATCAGAAAAAGTAAAACCAAAAAGTCAATAGCAGAAAGAATTAGGACAAGTGGAAATGTTTATTATATAAAGGACAGAAGTGAAAATAAATGCTATTTGAGTTAGAGAAATGAATGTTGGTTATGACATAAGAGGATGGGACATGTTAACTTTTATCACATGATAAAGATAGATAACTTTAAGGCAGTAAGAGATTTACCAAGGATTATCAAGCCTATTGACACCGTGTGCAGGAAATATCAATTAGGGAAGTAGAGAGAGAATTTTCAAGAACAAGGAGTATTTTATGACATATCCATTGGAGATAATTTATACAAATCTATGTGGCCCTATAAGGATAATCAAACTTAATGGTGAAAGGTACTTTATGTTAGTCATTGATGATTATATTCTAGAATGACATGGGTTGCATTTTTTTAGAGAAAAATCTAAAGCTTTTGAAATATTTAAAGTTTTCAAGTCAATCGTAGAAAATCAATTTGATTCTATAATCAAGTGTTTGAGATATAATAGAGGTGGAGAATTTACTTTAAATGAATTTGGCAACTTTTGTGAGAAATATGGCATTAGGAGACATATTTCTTCTCTAAGAAATCCTCAACACAATGGTGTGGTAGAAAGGAAGAATAGAATTGTTATTGAGATGGCTAGAAATGTGATGAAAAATGCTAACTTGGGCAATATGTACTAGAAAGAAGCGATGAATATTGTTGTTTACATTCTCAACAAGGTTTAGATAAGAATAGATCATACTAAGAACCTTTATGAGTTGTGGTATGGAAGACTACCTACTATGGAATATTTCAAAATCTTTGGGAGTAAGTGCTATATCAGAAGAGATGAGAATGGACTCAAAAAGTTTGTTACTAGAGTAGATGAAGGAATATTCTTAGGATATGTTGTGAATAGAAAAGCCTAGCAGTGTTACAATAAGTGATTAAACAAGATAGTGGAGAATACAAATGTGAAAGTATGTGAAGTATGGAATCAGACTACCCCTAAACTTGTTCAAGAGACCAAATTTGAGATTATTCCTATTGTTGTAGAAGAAAAGACAGATTCAAAAGGAAAAAATGAAGAAAAATCAATAGAAGAATAAGATAAAGAAGAACTAAAGCAAGCAATCAAGACCTCAAAATTTGTATAGAGGAATCATTCAAAAGATCGGATAATCAAAGACAAGAACAAAGGAGTCCAAACAAGAAAAAGTGTTACAGAGGAAAACGAGAAAACTAATCGATGTTTTCTTTCACTAGTTGAACCTTAATCATATGAAGAAGTGAAAAAAGAATGGAGTTGCATAAAAGCAATGGAAGAAGAGTTGAATCAAATATAAAAGAATCGGACTTGGGAGCTAGTACCTAGACTAGTGGATAAAAATGCGATAGGAACTAGGTCGGTGTTCTGGAACAAAATTAATGAACAAGGAAAAGTCATAAGGAACAAAGCAATATTGGTATGTAAAGGCTATTCTCAAGTAGAAGGTATTGAATTTGAAGAAAAATTTTCCCCAATTGTTGGGATGGAAGCTATTAGAATGTTTCTTTCTTTTTCTGCCTATAATAACTTTAGAGTATATCAAATGAATGTTAATTCAACAGTTTGAATGGAGAACTGGAAGAAGTATACATTGAATAACTAGATGGATTTAGATTGTTAGAAGATCTGGACATGGTTTTCAAATTGCAGATTGAAAAAGGCATTGTATGGACTCGAATAAGAACCTAGAGCATGGTATGCAAGATTGGACATATATTTATTACCGTAGAATTCCAAGAAAGGAACTATAGATAACAATCTTTATTTCAAGGTGGAAAGCATTAAGTTGTTGATGACATTACCTTTGAAGGAAGTGATGGATTGTGTAAAAAAATTGTAGAAGATACGAAGAAAGAATTTAAGATGTCTATGTTTGGAGAGATGTCACTCTTTCTTGATCTTCAAGTTACTCAGTTGAATGATGGAATCTTTATTTCTCAAGCTAAGTATATTAAAGAGATGTTAAAGAAGTTTGATATGGAGAATTGTAAACTTGTTACTACTTTGGATATTGGATGTAAATTAGGAAAAGATGATACATCTCCAGATATTGATAAGAAGAAGTATGGATCTATGATTCGAGAACTATAATACCTTACTGCTTCTAGACAATTTATAGCTTGGTTGCAAGATTTTAAGATAGTCCGAAAAAAACTCATGATCAGGTAGTGAAGAGGATTTTTAGATATCTAAAAGGAACTTAAGACTTTGGCCTATGGTATAAGAAGGATGGAGATTTCATGTTGGAAGCATATACAGATGCTAATTGAGCCGAAAGTATAGATGACAAGAGAATTACCATTGGTAGTGCATTCTTTTTGGGAGATAAATTGGTTTCATGGATGAGTAAGAAACAAGAATTAGTGTCATTATCCACTGTAGAAGTTGAATGTATTGCCACAACATCTTGTTGTACTCAATTATTATGGATGAAGAAGACTCTTAAGGACATTAGAGTAGTATATGATGAATCTATTCATATTATGTGTGATAATACTAGTGCTATAAGCATTTCAAAGAATCTGGTTATGCATTCAAGAACTAAACATATTTTCAATCAATTATCATTTCTTAAGAGAGAAATTTGCCTAGAAAGAAGTCAAACTAGAATATATTTCTACAATAGAGTAGTTAACAAATATTTTTACTAAGGCTTTGGCCAAGAATACTTTTGAGTATTTCCAGGGGGAGAATTAGTGCTTATCCTTCTCTTAAATTGATGATGTTTTTGATCTTAGGAGGAGTAGTGCTGTGAGTTGGTCAGTATGGTTTGTAGTGTTATTTCTCATTGTTGTCAAAGGGGGGAGTTGTTGTGAGATTATTATGATCAAGTGATGTGTTAGTATTGTCTAGAGAAGAATTTTATTGAAACATTGTATTGGTGTTGCCATCAATGACAAAGGGAGAGATTGTTGATTGCATGAGCTTGTATGGTTGTCATTGATGTTAAACCTGGTTATTTGGATGGATGCTAGTTTGAATATGCTAATGGTTATTGCGGAATTATGTTTTGTATATCACATAATGTTTTTGGTGTTGGTTGTGTCATCTTGTATTCAAGGTGGTTCAAAAATTTTTTGGTGCCCTCTAGATATGTTGTTGATTGTGTTGTGGTTTAGTGGATCATATTCTTTTGGTCTAGGTATGCATTGGAAGATGTTTTGAGATGTTGTTTTGGGTCTCACCATGGCATGTTGAGATCCACATTGAGTATTTTGCATTGGAAGTGGTTATGTGGCTGACTGGTTGATTATGTCTACATGTTATGCTTGGTAACACCTCTGGAAGGGGCTATGTGGTCGGCTGGTTGATTATGTGCTTATCCAATGGGAATGGAGAATGAGAACACACATTCTTTTCTAGCTCAAGAGGGGCTACTATCCTTTTTCTTTTATTTCTTTCTAATGTAACTTCTTCTTCTACTTATTCCTCAAAGGAATCTTCAAGATGTAGCTATCTTTTGGCTGCCCTTGAACTCTTTTAGGTATAAGGCTCCTCATGTAGCTTATTACCTTTGTCTTTATCCTTAGGAGACACCACCTCCTTTTCTATTGTAGTAATGGTTGTAGGTTGCCTCTTTCTTGGTATGACAACCTTTGAATTTTCACCTACCTTAGATTCTCCCTTTATTTTGATTAGAGTCCTAATTTTAGTTTCCATCTCATGGCCTAGAGGATTTCAAACCTTAGTAGATTCTTTTGATGAGAATTAATTATTTTCCTTAAGGTTCCTTCTCCCTCTTCAGTTGCCCCAATTCTTATCTCTGTAGGAGTCAACATGGCAAATAGTTTTCCCACCCATTCATTGGTTTGTTGGACCCCGTCCTTTTCTCCTTCATCCACATTAGGTTTATCAATATTTGTATTAATATTTAATATGAGATGATTGTAGATATTCCTACTATTATAGGATGGGTGAATATTCTTACCATTTTCTTTAAGTTATTTTGGGATTGAAGAAGTTTAGGAAATACAACTTTAAAGATCCCAAGGACACCTGCATGCAAATACCTATCATAAGACAAGAATGGAGGCACATAAAGCAAAAAAGCATAAATGCTCTGAAGAAGAAGATTATCATTCAGAAAGGGAATCAATTGAATGAACAAGTACAATAAAATCCTTATAAAAGGATAATAGCAACCCTAAAGGTGTACAACCCTAAATATGTGCAACCCTAAAGAAACCCTAAAGGGATAATGTGTATTTAATAATTAGAATAATTATTAAATACCTACAATATTTATTAAATGCCTAAGTTTAGCTTAAGCATAGAGTTTAATAGACTAATAATTAAATAAATAATTATTAGCTAATACAAGATAATTCTAACAACCCCCCTTAAGATGAACTTAGGGAGTATCTAAAAAATTAAATGCATGAAGCAAAAAATGCAACTACATGATGAAGGAAAATTTGGGTCCCAACAACAAGGCTTGATGAGGTACCCAATCACAACCGAATCTCTATGAAACAGAGAAATAGAGAAAACCACGTGGGAAAAAAACTCTACTCCAAAAAGAGATGGAAAAGCAAGAAGAACACTCCCGAAGCATGAAATAGATGCAAACACTATCAAAGAGTAACAGCTGATCTAAAGAACCTCCACTGAAATAGGACATGACTAGGTAGAGAAGACTATAATCTGCATGAGTGGCCTCAAATGACACTACTTGAATCGGATGGCAAACAAGGGAAAATAAATGAACTCGAAGATACAGACGACATGAAACACCAAAGCCTGAAGAGATGATCAATCAAACCAAGGAAGCATTAGAACAATAGGATGAACCTCCCCATAATGCAAAAAAGGAAGAGGGATAGGTACACTAAAAATAACGACCAACAAGAACTGCATGACGAAGAACCATGAACATCGAAGGTGCAGAGAAAGTACATAATGTCATGGAAGGAACACTCACTTAACACACATTATGAGGCTAATGTCGTGGAAAGAACACTCACTTGACAAAGGTAGATGGCAAACAAAGGAAAACATCAACCCCCCCCATGGCACTTTATAAGTAGTGCATGTACAATAAGGCACAAGATGTGCAAGATCCCAAGTATACAATGCATGATGACACTTTATCTTAGTGTGTTTGTATAAATAAAATGCTACAATGATCAAAAGAAACAAAATACTGAAAACAAAAAGCCAAAGATGAGACATCCTACTCAAACAAAGAGACCCCAGGACCTGAAACATCCAAGATATTCAACAAAGTGTTGAAAAGACTGAATAAAATATACCTGGAGCAGAATATGGAAAGAACACTCATATGTATGGAAATTACACAGAACAAGTTTTCCAACAATATAAAGTTTTTGAAAAATGGAGTTCGGATGCTCAAGTGATGTCTCCCGGAGTGCAAAAAGGAACCTCTAGCTTTGACAAAAAAAAACACCATCAAAAAAGAAAAATCAAAATTTCAAACCTTCAGATCTGGATAGATCTCAAAAAGAGATTTCTGACGATATAATATTTGTTGAAAAACACCTCCGTATGCCCAAGTTACAACCAAAAGAAAAAAAACCCTCTTGTAGGGCATAAAGAGGGTAAAACAATTTTATTTTATTTTATTTTTTTGACAATTTTTTTTGCTCTGATACCATGAAGAAGTTGAGGAAATACAACTTCAGAGATCCCAAGAACACCTACATGCAAATACCTATCACAAGAGAAGAATGGAGGCACATAAAGCAAAAAAGCATAAATGCTCTGAAGAAGAAGATTATCATTTAGAAAGGGAATCAATTGAATGAACAAGTACAATACAATCCTTATAAAAGGATAATAGCAACCCTAAAGGTGTGCAACCCTAAATATGTGCAATCCTAAAGAAACCGTAAAGGGATAATGAGAATAATTATTAAATACCTACAATATTTATTAAATGCCTAAGTTTATCTTAAGCATAGAGTTTAATAGACTAATAATTAAATAAATAATTATTAGCTAATACAAGATAACTCTAATAGGGATCACGATCCCTTCAACTATTTTGAAAAAATATAGGTCAATCCTACAGAAGTCCTTGATTATCACTTAATATTCATCAATACAATTTTCCCAATGATCTTCCACCTTGGGTTTCTGTTTATATAATTACCCTATGATTGGTCTTGTCTTCCCTATGGGATCAAACCTATCCCTTGTCACCAAGAGAGGTTTCATGGTGTAAGTTTCTAACCCAAGTTCCACAACTTTGGAATTCTTCATATCTAAACATGCATGGGCACCTATCTTGATTAGAAAGGTAAAGCAATAATTGTGTTTGGATTCAATTTGGGAAGTGGTTGATTAATCCTCTTTCTAAATTGAATTTGATTGATTATGAAAATAGGGGAAAATGAGGGATTAATGAAGTAATCTGACGGAATCAGTAAGCTACAAATGTCCCACATAGCTACCAACCTAGATCTGAGAAAAATGAGATGTTTAAAACCCGTACTCTGAAGTTTGGCCTAATTTTTTGGGACTAGGTAGCACAAATCAGCCCTAGTCCTTTGAATTTTCCATCGTCGAAAGATGACCCGTTCATCATTGTTGACTCTACTGGATTTCCCAAGTACAATTTCGCACTTATTTCTTGCACATAGAAAGAAAGGGAAAGATGTTTGGGAATAGGGGTTTGTCTTAGGTTAAACCTCGGTTTTGGAATTAACCATGAATGAAATAATGCAAATACTAGAATAAATATTAAGGATCTATACAAGTCATTTTTGCAATTGTTGTTGATGACGCAATGCCCTTTGAATGCAATCACAAGTGTTGAATGTAATGGCATGAAAAACACATGAATATGAAAAACCATAATCACACACGCATGCTTGCATGAACATTGATGTAACTTTGCTCCATAATGCTTGAATGTTGAATATGCAACCTTAGACCTTTGAAGATGCTTGATAATAAATTATTCATGAATGCACAAATGTTATAGATAGATAATGGATGTCAAAATTAATTAATAGGATGCCATTATATAGGGTTCCATAGGTAATTTACCGATTAGGCCAACTTCCAACAATCATGTGTAGCCTCAAGGATCAAATATTATTGGAGAGATATAGCTCCCACACCATTTCAATTTGGGGTCCCTTCGAGAGGGACAAACATGAGGTGTAAGTTGGACCAGTGATAATTTAAGACACTAAGATAACAATCATGAGAAAAAACATAATTGAAACCATAGATCTTCTAGTCCAGGAATGCCCTCAATAGACACCCAAAATGGTCTTGGCATGGGGGCTTCACTTAGTGAACCTGGGTTATAGCACATGCGTTCATGGCATACTAAATAATCCTCATATTTTTTAAAAATATTTCCCTAAACTCCTTTTATGTCACCCCCTCTCAATACACGGCTTGAATTAAAAAACCCCCCTATTTTCACCAAATATAGCATTTTTTCATAGCCCGAATTAAAAATCCCCCTATTTTGACCGATAGGAAATATATTGCACCCTCATTTTTTGGATATTAAACCCCCCAATATGAATGCACATGATATAATATTGCCTAGCCAATGAAGCCCCCGTGAGTCTTGGTCAGGGTCGAGAATCACACTTACAATGTTTGATTTCAGTTTGTGCTTTAGGAAGGTGAAAAGATCATCTCTGATGTTTCAAGCTCATAGATAATTTATAATGTCCCGCACATTTGCATTCTGTCATCTATTATATTGATCTTTTGTCGATACTATATATGATATATTGAGTTGTGTGTATTATCATTCTTTTTTATTGACATCCACATAGTGCACTTGATTGGGACACATCAGATGTGTCTTGTGAAGTCTTATAAAGTGTCCAAGTGTTGTAATTCATGGTTCTTTGTGTGTTTTAGCCTAAAGTAGGAGTTTATGGTGTTGAGGAGGTGTTTTTCTCTCTCTCCATTCTCTTCTTGCATGCGTCAGTGATGGCTAGTGTTTGAGGGATTAGTTTTCCTACTTAGACCTCTTGTCCTTTTTGGTATTTTTATGTTCCCTAGCCATTCCCAGGGTGTTTATTCTATTGAAAGGAATTCATTATGCTTATGGGACTGGTCATCAACCTTTTTTTCTCAATGTTCAAGACACCAATGTGGAATGAAGGACGATGATGCAAGACTAGGTTGCTTGGAACACTAGTACATAATGGACAATAACACACCTAGAGGACACCAACATGCTTAGAGGACTAAGGCATTCCATGATAGTGTCCTTCTGGCATGCCTATGTCTTGTTAGGGAACCATAGTTCTATTTGGGTGCTCTAGTCCTAAGCCAGTGTCTGGTAGGGTTTTTTGGGGTACTTGTGTATGTCAAAGTTGTTGTTTGAGCTTGGTAAATCAAGGGAACCTTTTAGGTGACCCAATTTTGTATTGAGTGAGTTTTTTTGTGTCAATTTCATCAATTTGCATGTTGATATCTACAAGAGGTTGATCATTGCACCTAGGATCTAGGAGAAGGCCTAATTTGTCAAGTGGAGTCTTGTAACTTCTTGAGGGGCCTTGTATGAGTCAAAACACCTTGTAGAATTTTCCTTGGGTGCATTGAGTTTTCTTCTATCCTTAGTAGATTTTTTGTGGTTTAAGTCTTCTGCTTGTGCATTGTCGCATGTCATCAAGGTGTCATAAGTTTGAGGCCTAGGCTATCGAAATTCTAAGTGTTGCATGCATTTAACTTAAATATTTCAAAAAAATTAATTGCATGCTTACTTTTGTGTTCTTAGCTCATATCCTTGGGGGTTCCTTTGTGTGGAAATACATTTGGCGTTAGAGGTAGGTTCATACACTGGAAGCTCTCATGTATTTTTGCATACTATGTTTGGTGTGGGTGGCATGTGTTTGTTACATTGTATTCTATGATGCTTACCAAAATATTATCATACCTTAGTATGGATTATAGATATGATCATATTGTTCAAACTGATGTAGTTCTTGTGTAATGAAGGATGTATCCTAAGGGAAATGGTAGATGTAGATCTTGTGGTACTCAACTAAGTGTCTAGCTCAATCGTAATCAAAAGGCTAATCAAGAGGATCATTGAGATGACCATCAATATGAGCATAATGTAGAGGATTAGAGAGGAAGTCATGATTACCAGTGGACTTGGGGGTCCTTAGGCGCTTAATCTCCTTCAAGAGATAATAGCTTGATAGGGGCCTTAACAAGAGGCATGTCATGAGGAGTCCCACCCATCCAATCAAAGTAATCAAGGTGGTAGAGGAGAGTGAGAGCATTCTCAGAGCTTGAGTTACTTAAGATTTGATCGTGGGAGAGATTGTGAGTACCCTCATAGGAGAGATTGTAAGTCACCTCATAATTTGTGGGTACATTGTGTTATCTCCTATAAGTGGATCAAGACTCAGATTGGTCTTGATGACTCTAAAGCCTCTGATCAAAGAAATTTGTTGATACCTATCCTATATGCCTGTATAGCCATTAAGAATCCATATCTGCAAATGGATAGAGAGATTGTCTATTTGACCATTGAAATGCCCAAGGATAAAAGAGTCTAGATTGGCTAAGTTTTACTATATTCCATGTTGGACATGCTAGCCTGAATTGGCTATCTCTATTCCCAAGTAAATAGATTTATTGTCAAAAAAATTAAAGACCTACTTGGGTATTTACATGTGGTATTAGAGCCATCAATTCAAACACTAGACTTATAATCCTAATACAAATTGTGCCTACTTTGTAGGATATGTTAATGAATAAAGGGTAAGTTATTTGGAGAACTTATTATCAAAGAAAATTGTATATAGAATAATCTTGGTTCATACAATTAAAACTATTTGATACATGTATTGCTTAAGCCTGGATTAATGGCTTAACTACTATATGAATCTACATGTGTTCTCTAAGTCGCCATGGATTTTAAAATCCAAATGTAGTGAAGTAGTTTACTCCCTTACTAATGATAAACATTGGTCACATTGGGCATGTTGGGTATGCTTTTTAGAGTTTGATACTTCTCTTGAAAATGGATGTAATTATTTAAAATATTTATGAAGTACAATATTTGTTTGATATCTTATTTATAAATAGTCTAGTCACCAACCTATTTGTCATTCAACCTTAAATGGGTGCACTAATTAATTATTTTTGAGCTAATTTTATTTCTTATTGATGTAATTGGAATATCACTCAATTTAGTGTTGAATATTGAGCTCATTATATTTCTTATTGATGGAATTATCACTTGATTTATTATTGAAATAGAGCTTATTTTATTTCATATTGGTGGAATGGGAATATTTCTTCTACTTTAATGTTATCTTTATCCTCTTTGATGTTATATTTTTTTCTCTTCGTTTCAGTGGTGGCTATACTAGTGTGTTTGGTTTCTTTTCACATATCTTGAATTTTATTTTCTCTATCATGCCTATGAGAGACCTTGGGTAGGTTGAATAAGGGAGTAAATTACAAAGAACAATCTTGATCTTGATATTTAAGGGACCATTCTATTCAAACATTTTGTGTTTCTTGCTAAATGCATAACATGAGTCATTTAGAAATGATAGGGTAAATTGTGCATATATCAAGTTGGTTGTGAGAAACTTTGGAAAATGATGTATACAATAGAATTGGTGTACTTGGATGAGGTAAGATGGTAGCTTCTATCTATTTGACCCTAAGAAAGAAAACTAATCAAGAATTTAGGGGATAGAATCTTTAAATCGATATGAATGTATCTTACCAACTATGACTATTTAGATCATATTTTTATTTTTATTAATGTTCTAACCTTTAGAGAAAGAATTATGATATCATGGATCACCACATCAAGACTCATAAGAGTATATTTGAAGTTATTAAGATTTGTGATCAAAATTTATAGTAGTTAGACAAAGATTTAGATCACCTAGTATGTTTTGAAGTGATTAGAAGATACGATATGAAATCACGTTCAAAAACTAGCTTCTAAGCTCTACATTTGTTGTGATGTTAAATCAAGCTTATATATTTGTAAAGAAAACTATGCTTGTTCATGGCATTGTGAAATTAAGTTGTGTGAAATCCTTAAAATGATTGAATGTATGCTAAGTGAAGTAAGTGAGATATGAACATAACTATGCAAGTAGTGACAATTTTAATGATTAAATCATACAACATTCTTTTTTTATAGTGGTTGATGCATATTTAATTTGCATACAAGTTGAAACTGTTAATCTCTCTTTGAAAAAATCTATGAATGAGAATTTATTTAAATGATTTATTAAGTTTTATCTTGAAAAATGGAGCTTTCCTTAGTTAAACAAATATATTATTCATAATATTATCTTTGTTAATGCTCTAATATTAGTTTAAGAAGTGTAATATTGTGTTTAGAAATAGAGATCATCTTACTCAATTAAATTTTTAAATGATAAAGAAAGAGAGGACCAAAACGACTACGAATAAAAGGTATGTACCTTTGTAATATTTTATTTGAAGATAATCCCATTAGATAAAAAAGTTACTTACAAAATTTTTTAGAAAGTGAATTTAATAACACCATTTTAAATGGTTATATAGTTGTTGTTCCTCTTATTTTGAACTCTACAATTTTACACTTAGCTCCTTGATTCATTGATTATTTAGTTCCTCTAAACTGGTGAAGTGTCCTTATGAGGCATAATTGAAATTACATTATCAATCATGTGAAGTAGTTGATCCTTATATAGATAAAAATTGAAAAATTAAATTAGGAAAAGAAGAAATGATATTTTTTATATTCGTTTGTAAAAGATGCATTAGGGATGATACTCTTAAGTACTACAGGATCTGATCTTGTGTTTTCTTTCTTATACGCTACTTTCATAACAAGATGCTAAGGTACTTTCTATTGAAATTATTGAATGGCCAAGAAAATTGTTTTTTTTTTTGAAAAACTTCTATTGTCCATGATCTGCAAGTATTAAAAGTTCCAATGACTTATATTCATTAACCCAAAGGTTGAAAATTCTCTCATGACCTGCAAGAGTAGGTAATGTACTCATACAAATTTTAACTTAAAATTGATATTGCATCATATTTAACTTAAAACTGATAATATCTTGCTCCAACGACTCAAAATTCTTAATTTCTTGCTTATAAATATTTATTTATAATACCGCGAGTTCACATTTCTTTGAGGCATTATGTCAAATAGTTTGCATACTTTGCTGCGCCATACATTGTGCTTGAACGTCTGCTAGAATTTCTCAGCTGATCTAGTATACTTCTTGAAAAGTTGCTTTGCACATGAATACAAATTTCCCTATTTTGTATCAACACTTACTATAATACAATTTAAATTTCTATCTAGGCTTATCAGCCCTTACCTGAAGACATAGTTAAGTCTTTGTCTAAAAACCTTTTGATCCATTACTAAGAATAGTGACAAACTTAGCCTTTCTACTTAGACTTATATAACCAAGGGTGGAGTATTTAAAATTATATAGTGAGCCTAGTCAATAAAATATTAATACTCTTAAGAATGCCACCTACAAACAAAAACATAAGTTTTTGGGTTATACATTGTAAGAATAAATAGAGATCGATCTTAGGTTCAAGAATAATTATCAAAATCAATCAAATGTTAGTTGTATGATGTTGTTATTAAGTCAAGAGGCTTCCTACAATAGCACCAAAAGTATTGATTAATATTAGATTTTTGAATAAAATTGATGATCATTTACAAATAAATGGATTGAAAAACTTGTAGAAAGAAAAATCATTTTACAGTAAATTTGATATCTTAACTGACAGGTGAGAAATTACACCAAGAAGCGTTCTAAGGAGGTTGAAAGATTCCATGTACCCCCAAAAAAACATTAATGGCAAATGGCAGTCCATTTCCACGTTTCCGCATTATTATTGAGCATTAGATATGAAAATGAATAGTGTAACCGTTAAGTTTTGCTGACTATTGAAGAATTAATAGTTGTAGAGTCGCTTCTGCCCATGATTTCATAGTGGCCAACATGGCAAGGCAAGGTGTTAGCTAGATTATACTTATTATGCCGAGAGACACCTACAATGACATCAAAATGTTCGTAAACAAAAATCCATTTTTGAAACAATTTGACATGCAAATGACGGGTAAATGCATGAAATATGCAATGTTTCAACTTTTGTGGAAGTGTTATTTTATTACTCCAAATAAAATAGAACCCTCGCCACTTGTCTCCAGCTAGATTCACAACTTTTTGCATGCAGAACTTCAATGGATTTGTATTCTTGATGTTTAATATTTTAGAAGAATATTTATTTTAAAAATGATTCTCTTTTATTATAAGATATCTTTCAATATATTTTACATATTTCTTTTAAATATAGATATACTAATTTATCTTTCAAGAGTCTCAACATTTCCTGCACTCTCATTTAATCCATTATCCATTTGGTAGACTCTCAATATTTCCTGTGCTCTCATCAAATCAATTTTGTAACCTCTCAATATTTCTTACAATCTTCTTTCTTCTATTGGTGCAAGTCGTTCGAAGCTGGCTTAAAACTTTCTCCATGAATGAAGCAGATCGAAAAGCTCATGAAGTGTTGGGTTCATATAATTTTTTAAAGGAAAAAATGTTCAACCAGTGGGAATGCGAAAGGATTAAAACGACATTATCATTTTAAGCCAAACTGTTTTCACAATGTTCTAGTTTGACTGATGAGGCAAAAGGGTATTGGTAAAATGGTAGAATGGAACATTAAAATGTAAGTATTTTAAAAAAATGATTTGTTGGATTGAATGCATGTTTTGAGTATTTTTATTTTGAACTAAATGTGTGTTTTGAGTATGATACTTTAGTAACAGGTATTAAAATAGTATGGTAAATTAGAACATGCAACTTTAAGTGAAATTTTATTAGTATATTGTTTGATCAAATGGATGTTTTGAGTGGTTTTTGCTTTTGACAAAACCATGAACCTTATGAATGCAAATATAAGTATTTATTGTCTTTAATATAAGTATTTATTGAGCATATCTAGGGAATATTTACAAATGTTCAAGGATGGAACAGAGTCCTAATTGTCTTAGTTCTCCTAGATTTCATTTTCTAAATAAAATCCTCCACCTAGATATTAGGAAGTGGGGCGACTCTTGTGGAAACTATTGCAAGGATGAATGTTATAAATCCTTCCCGTGTTTCCTAATTAGTTAGTTGTTGTTTTGATAAAACAATGTTATGTTGTTAAACTGATTTTGAATAAAGGTTGATTTACTTGCTGAAATAGTTAAGTCTTTGATGTTTTAATATGGTTATGTGAGCTTGATAGTTAGTTTTTGCTATAACTTTTACTCCATAAGAATCACCCAAGGGGGCCCACTTGGTGAGGATTCTACCTAGTTATCTTTTATGCACTTTATCCTTCAAGTTGTCTAATTCTTTTCTGTTAAGTTGCTCGCTATCTACTCTTATAGCCACAGACTATTACTATGTGTCTATTTCTGCAGCCACAGTAGAACATAATGGTCATTTATATATAAGTTAGAGGAATTGACATTTCGTTGGTAGAAGTTAGCATAATCTTTCTGAGTTATAATTTTGGAGCAAGTTCCTTTCATATGAAGATTTATTTAACATTTCCACAAGATAGATTTTTTCCTTGACACTCTTGGTGCATATATTTTTTTTGTCTCATTTCAAGTTGTACATCCTCGAATTTATAAGATAAATGAGTCAAGGTAGTGGGTTTAAATAGCTTCTCAATTAGGAACTTGTGTCCCTAAGTTGAGTATTATGTTGTATTAACATCCATTATTTTGAACCAACAACAACCACCAAAATTATGTAGATTTTAATGGATTAAATAAAGGTAGACTGCTCTGTAAACAGTTGAACATCTCAAAGATTGAAATCAAAGGGGATTCAGCCATTATTGTCAATGCAGTCAGAAAATAAGACATTCTCAGTTAGAGGCTTAAGGGTCTCCTAGATCGGGCTCTGGAATTTTTAGATGCAATTGATGACTATACTATCAACCATGTTTATCGAGAGGCCAACATATTAGCTAACAATTTAGCTAATAAGGGTGTGGATGGAGAAGAGATGGTTATGGTTGAGGAGGCTTCCAACTCAACTCCTATTGCCATATAAGTTGGATCTTACATCTTTATCATTCTCGAAAGGAATATGCGGTTATTTGATTTGAAATTTGCATTTAATGAATGGTTAGTAATTGTATTTTTCAGGAACAATTATAATGATCTCAGATCAACTTTCAAGTAGGAGTGTATTATTTTTAAGGCAAGTTATTAATTAAACTGCATGTGTAGGAGAGTATATTACCATAATCCTCTTCAACCAAATAGGGTTTGCTAAAGTTAGGTTGGTTTCCATGGAGTCTACTATGCATTTTTTGTCATCTATTAGGCAAATGGCCTTCCTTGGACCCATCAAAGATAAGAGATGGAGAGAGGTCTTAAAGTCGAAGGATGATCTTGTCAATAAGACTGTGAGATGAGTCTTGGGGGAGGAGTTTATTGAGATAGAGCGCCACTACCGAGTTAACACAGATATCCCGGTTTTCATCTCAATTTTTTTGGTCATGGGTTTGAAGAAATTTAAAGCCACTCTTTTGTGTCAAGCTCTTTTCCAAAAGGAAATCTTAGGAGATCTTAATTTGGTTATTGATAATGTGGATGAGGATATGCAAGCCCCATACCTAGAGAATTATGTGATAAGAGATGGGTCTAGGGTTCCTAGTACTGCCATACAAAACATTCCCAAGAGACCCATTCTCATCATCAAAGATGAGGGTGCATTTGAAGAATGAAAAACTGAGCATTTCTCAAAATATAAAGTTTTTGCAAAGATGGCTAGGGCAGAAAGACACCCCTAGAGGAAATTGGTGGACAAACTATATGATTATTAAGGGTTATGAGCCATGGTTGCCAGACATGGCAGAAGCCAAGGAGATAGAAGAAGTTACAAAGGTCCCCCAACACCTCTTGAAGAGGCGTCATGACAAACCTGCACAGAAAGACCTGGAGATGGAGGCCTCTCGGGCTGCCAAGCAACCACTCCCACCTCATGAGGACTGCGTTTTTGTGGACCGAAGCTCAGTGGAGATGAAAGGAAACAGAAAGAAACTTGGCCAATTTTGTGGATGCTCCTCTATAGATAAGGACTAAAGTGTTTCCCCTTGCATATGTTTTAGATTTCAGAAGCTTAGATTTTTGTATTTTCTGCTTCCAAGCTATAGTATTAATAGAATAGGCCTCTGTTAATGCCATATAGGGCACCTTTGTTTAGCAGATATGGACATATACAACATGGTTTTTCTATCTCCATTCTTATTAGGATCATACAACATGTTTTTAGCTAGTGGGTAGTGTCATATAGAGCACCTAGATTCTAAAGACAAGATCTAGACCGCGTACATGCAGAATTTTGTATTTTATTTTAATCACCAATATATTATTATTGCGGTTGTGATTTAACAAAAAAAACTATTATAATATATATATATATATTGTATATATTATATATATATATATTATATATATTGTATATTATATATTATATATTATTATATATTAATATATTAATATTATAATATTATAATACATATTAATATATCATATATTAATAATATATAATATAATTATTATATATTATTAATTATATCTATAATTAAAAAATAATAAAAATTGGATATCCGATATTCAATTCTATCAGATATCTAATTCCTCTTACATAAATCAATAGCCTTAGTATTTGCCTTAGGATTGCATTGAGATTTGGCTAGGACATGCCAAGCCTGGAAAGTCAACAGAAAAAACATGTTTTTGACTCTTCCTTGCTTTTCCAAAATTCACCTTGGTGGCTGACAAATTTTTTTAGCCAAAATTGATGAAACAAAAAAAAGGGTTTTTTAAGCACATTCTTAGCTTTCCAACAATATAAGTTTTGTCTTATTTTGACTCTAATAAATAATTATTATCCATTATCTAATTGAAGTCTGACTAAAGTCATGATTGATAGGTTGATTGAAAAACATCTATAACTTTCAAATGGTATCACATTTTTTGAATCTGAAACATGCACCACATTTCATGCTTTCAATACTATAGGATTAAAAAAATTAATTTCATAAAGTTTTGACCAAGTTAAGGTGATACGACATACAAGTTTTTATATTTCTAAAAAGTTGTAGTAAAATTTTTTAATTAATTGTTTTCTTCAAAAAAAATTACAAAAAAATATGTGCCACATCCAAACATAAATCTTCTACTTATATCTAAAATATTATAGTAAAATATTATGATTTGATTATGGTTAGGGTGGTCAGATAGACGCCTACTTATCTTTTTCCTAAAATTTTAATACTACTACATTGAAATTTCAAATTTTCATCAAATAGATTTATTTTTTTCAGAAAACAACTAGTAGCTTAGAAACTACATTCAATTTGCTACAGATTTTGTTCTTACATATTTCTGAAATAATGTTGATAACTTATTCAAATTGTTACATCGAGCTATCTAGCCATGTTTTTCTAAATTTTTATTGCTACTTAAGGGCCTATTTGGCCCACCATGATCCTACACATACCCTATTACATTTTTGTATATTTTATCGATCTCATTAAGCTATACTTAAGGGGGTTGTTGGCGTAAATGGAGTATATTACCTAATCATCTCACCCCTTAGCTCTTATTCACACTAGTTTGCTTAGAGAATTATCATTTTATGTCTCCAATCCAAATATTAAGACATGTGTCATATTCTTATGTTATTCTATTTTTTTCTTGGCCTATATAACCAAGGGGTTATCATTGTAATATATTAGAATCAATCAAATTCATGTACACCTATTATACATCTTCACCCCTTCATAGAATAAAATTAATCAATATTGTACTTTCACTAAAGCTCCTAGATCTTGGGTGGTTATCTCCATAACCAAACTTTGCATGGTATATAACATTCTACACCAACTCTTACATATAGGCCAAGACAAACCAATAAGCATAATTAATTTTCAAAACCATGGCCCAAACCAAGGAACCTAATTTAAGTAGTCGAATTGGCCACGTCGAATCTCAATGGCCCTTATCATAAGCCCACCTTCTAGAAATAGTATGTAAGGCTCAATGTCAAATATTGCACTTAACAAAATCTAATCTTCTAGCTTCACCTATCCAAACCTTTTACAAGATGCTCTTACACATTCCATCTTTATTAGTCAAAGGCCTCTCCCACATCTTTTCAAGACCACTTTGTAACTTTCTTATATATACTCTTACATGTCAAATTCTTGTATGCATCTTACAATTTCATATATATTATTGTACATCTTGCACGACCTAGATGTTCTTACACACATCATAATTCAAATACAAAATAATATAGATATTGTATTTATTTAATATTTTTAATTTGTTATAAATATGTGGTTATATGAAAATTTGTATGTCACTTAGGAAGAATCTCAAGTATTAAATTGGATGATACATAATGTACCCAAATTTATTAAATATGTAACACTTGTTTTCCTAACAATTATTTGCATTCAACTTTACATATTCTCAATCCCTTCATACACCTTATATCTAACTCAATAAGAAGCATTGGCAAGATAAGCCCTATATGTTGTTGGCATAACTGGTGGAGATGATGATGAGATGAGAAGATGATCAGTAAAATTGATATGATCAGGTATATGTTGTCATTGATGTCAACTAGTTTGATCGGATGCAAAACTAGCAGAGGAGAGAAGGAGAAGCTGAAATATGCATTGCAGTCAGAATTGATTGTTGCAATTTAGAATATATGTTCATAACAATGGCATGAGTCTGTGATTGAAATTGCATCAAGTTTCCTGAACCAGAAAGCACATTTATAATTGATTGTTATGAACTCTATGAAGAAGAATGAATATCGGTATCAGATCTTTAACCAATAATGATTTAAGGTTTGGCGGTGGATCTTATCATGATCATAACTTAGTGATGACATGTCATAATCTATGTGTAATGATAAGATGGTATTTGAGCGCGTACAAGGATCAAATTTCTTGGGAAACAGTAAAGTGCTTAGAAGAATGAAACAAGGGTTTGGTTTCTTATCAAATCGATGTGCAGTGATCATTCAACAACGAAAATCATCTAGAAATTTATTGTAATGATTTGTAATGTATTTTGGTAGAGTGTTTTGTCGTGCTAAATATAAATTCATTGTATCTTGTTGATGTAATTTAGGGTTTCTAGCCACTCTAACTGAAAAGTGTATTTAGGGCTAGTTGGAGAAGAGATTTTGTGTTGGTGGTTTGAGAAGAAGGTATTGTCAAACCAGTTTGAAATGTTTGTATCTGTGTAGCAGAGTTGTATTGAAAAGGATATGTACTAGCAAGAAAGGAAGTGTTATAATCAAATCATTTGCCCTGTTGTTCCCTAATAGTTACAGTAGTTTGAAATCCCTTAACCGAGTAGATCCTAACAGATCTGATATTGTAAATCCCTTCACCGGGTGGCTCATTAACTTGAGTTTTAAATCCTCTAACAAGGTTACTCTTAATAGGGTAGAGCTCCTAACAGGGATGAGGCAAAATCCCTTGACCGGGTGACTCTTAACAAGTTCTTCTCTTAACTGGGCATATTGTAAGCTCTTAACCAGGCTAGGCCTTTAATCGGGCGCATTCCAAAAGTGAAAATACATATTGTGGGTGCTAATTCTCACCATGGTTTTCCCAGTTGGGTTTCCACATCAAAAATCTTTGTGTTCATACAGTGGATGCATTCTTGATTTGTGCATTTGATATCTTTACTTTGTTTGCATATTGATGAACACTTGAGTGAATGGTTTGTTAAATCAACTTAGAAGATTGTTTGAGTTGTTATCGGTACAGTTTTGTGAAGTGTTTTAGTTTTGTTTTATTATGGATTCACCCCCCCCCCCCACCCTTTCAGTACTAACTGGATCCTCATAATAATAATTGGTATCAGAGCACTAGTTCCTATTTGTGCACAAGCTTAACTGCTTGAGGTAAAGATCCAAGATGATGAAGAAGGAGGGTCCTAAGTTCACAAAGGATAACTATAGAATATGGAGTGAAAAAATAAATATCTACATCAAAGTTATGGGACCATAGTTCTGGCAGCATGTGGTTAATCTGTACATGCCTCCTACCGGTACTCTAATTGCAAATCAACTCAAGGAGCAACAAGTGAATGTTCAAGCATTGGAAGCCATTGTAAGTACTCTTTTTTTATTCTGAGTATATTGATGTTCATGGTATAGAAGCCACTTATGAAGTATGGGAAAAGTTGAAGTTGATTTATGGTGGAGATGAGCATGTGCAAAAAGATAAAGAAGAAAGCCTAAGAGGCAAGTTTGATGACATGAGGATGATGGAAGGTGAGAAAATCACCTAGTACGAACAAAGAATAAAATAAGTAGTTGAAGGAATCAAAAGTGCTGGTGGAACCATAGTAGAAAACACAGTGGTAAGTAAAATGCTTAGAACCTTACTACCTGCTTATGTTTTTAGGGTATCTGCTATCCAAGAATTAAGGTCAGTCAGCAAAGATAAAGTTACAATTGGTTCATTGATAGGCAAGCTTACTGCTTTTGAATTGAATAACTTTCACAATAGTGTGCCTAAAGTAGAATCTATTTTCAAAGCATCAGTATCTAATGCACCGGTAAGAAAAGAAAAGAATGTCTATCATAACCATGAATATAGGTCAAGTCATCATGGCGGTGGTAGTGAAGAAGTGGAGAATAAGTGGATGATGAACATAACTTGATGGAAATTGAGGCTTTATTGGCAAATAAACTTCCTAGAGTCACTGGTAAGTACAAAGACAAGCTTCCTCTTAAGTGTTTCTCATGTAAAAAAATAGGATATATTGCTGCTAATTGTCCTAATAGTGATCAGAAGGAAAAGTTCAGAAAGTTTAAGGGAAAAGGTAAGAAACAATGTTATGTTGTAGTAGATGAAGGTGTTACCGATGAGGAATCAAAGGATGGAGATAATGAGGAAATTGGTTTTGTAGAAGTTAAGGAAGATCTGTCTGACAAGAAAGTTTTAGTGTCTCACATTGGCAACAGTGATGAGTGGGTCATTGATAGTGGTTTCTCACACCACATGACCGGTGATAAGATAAAGTTCATCTCACTTGAAGAATTTGATGGTGGAGTAGTGAGATTTGGCAACAATACACCATGCATGGTAAAAGGTAAAGGTTCAATTTCCTTAAATGGTAAAAGTAATGTTGATGATGTGTATTGGGTTAAAGGATTGAAGCATAACTTATTGAGTGTTGGTCAGCTAAATGATAAAGGTTATCATCTTGAATTCAAGAATGGAAAGTGCAGGATTTCAAGAAGCAGAGGAGAACTTATTTCTACTGATAGACAAACAAAAGGTAACGTATTCCATCTAAACACTAATGTTAACAATTGTTTGGTTGCAAAATTTGAGGACAATTGGCTATTGCATAGAAGATTTTGTCATGTAAATTTTGATAATTTGGTCAAGGTCAGCAAGTCAAGTATGGTTAGAGGTATGCCACAACTACTCAAACCAGACAATGTGATTTGTAAGTAGTGTCAGTTGGGTAAGATGATTGCTTCCTCTTTAAAAAGCAAATCACCTTCTTCTGAAAATATTTTAGATTTGGTGCACATTGATTTATGTGGTCCTATGAGGACTAGGAGTTTTCAAGGTGATAAATATTTCATGATATTTACTGATGATTATTCAAGAATGATGTGGGTTATATATTTGAAGGAGAAGTCTGATGCTTTCAACAAGTTTAAGGCATTCAAAGCCTTAGTGGATAAATAAACCGGTAAGAACGTAAAGTGCCTGAGATATGACCGAGGTGGAGAATTCACATCAACTGAATTTGTGAAATATTGTGATGAGAATGGAATCAAGAGACAACTATCTACACCAAGGACACCACAATAGAATGGGATTGCAGAAAGGAGGAACTAGACCATAGTTGAAGCAACAAGAACAATGTTGATACAAGAAGATGTACCTAAAATGTTTTGGGGAGAAGCAGTCAGCACTGCAGTATACACAATGAACCAAATATTGGTCAAGAAAGGTAGTGATAAAACTCCCTATGAATTATGGTATGGTCATACTCCTAATGTTAGTCATTTCAAAGTCTTTGGCAGCAGGTGTTACATAAAAAGAGATGAGTATACCGGAAAGTTTGATCCTAAAAGTGATGAAGGAAATTTTCTTGGTTACTCAACTAAGAGAAAAGCATTCAAGTGTTTTAACAAAAGAACCAAGAAGATTGTGGAAAGTGTTAATGTGAAAGTTGATGAGTATTCTAACAAATATGATGATGCCATTAAGTCTGATGTAGTATATGAACAAAAGCTAGTGATCATTGAACTAGAAGGTCAAAATGATGTTGAGAAGAATAGTATGGAGGATGTTGCTCAATTGGTGAAAGAAGAAGAAGAAGAAGAAGAAGAAGAAGCTTCTACACTGGAACTGGTTATACCTAGATATGCAAAGTTGAATCACTCTACAAATCAGATAATTGGAGACAAGAAGAAATATCAGAGAAAGTGCTTGTCTTATTTCCACAATTGAACCTAAGATAGTGAGGGAAGCTCTCAAGGATGATGATTGGATAAAGGCTATGAAGGAGGAGTTTGATCAAATAGAGAAGAACAACACTTGGTCACTTATTCTCAGATGAGCTATTAAAAATGTGATTGGTACTAAGTGGTTGTTCAGGAACAAATTGAATGAAGATGGTGAGGTGGTTAGGAACAAGGCTAGACTAGTTTGCAAAGGATATGCATAGGAAGAAGGTGAGGATTATGGAGAAACCTTTGCATCGGTTGGTAGACTTGAAGGAGTAAGAATGCTACTTGCATTTGTAGCATTCAAAGAATTCAAGGTATACCAAATGGATGTCAAGTTTGCATTTTTTTAATAGAAATCTAGAAGAAGAGGTTTACATTGAACAACCTGATGGGTTTGCATTGACTGAAGACAAGGACATGGTGTGCAAACTTCATAAAGCTTTATATGGATTAAAGAAAGATCCAAGGGCATGGTATGAAAGACTCCATTCACACCTGATAAAGATTGGATTTCAAAGAACCAATGAGGACAACAACATTTACTTGAAGACAAAAGGAGATAAGTTATTGATTGTAGGATTGTTTGTAGATGATATCATATTTGGAGGAGATGATGACATGAGTTTAACTTTTGTAGAAGAAATGAAAAAGGAATTTGAAATGTTTTTGATAGGTGAAATAAAAAATTCATTGGTTTGCAGGTCCAACAGATGAAAGGAGGAATCTTTATCATCCAATCCAAATATGTGAAGGAGGTATTGGAAACCTTTAGAATGGAAGACTCTAAACCGGTTGGAACCCCTATGGTTTCTAGTTGCAGATTATCCAAGGAAGATGATTCAGATCCTTTGGATGAAACTAAGTATAGATCAATGATTGGTAAAATACACTATGTTGTTCATAGTAGACCGAATATTGCTCATGCAGTTGGTATAGTGGCTAGATATCAGAAAAGTCCTAAAGAGACTCATATGGTGGCAATGAACAAAATTTTTAGGTATCTTAGAGAAACTATTGGTTATGGATTATGGTATTCATACAAAGGAAACTTCTCGTTGAAGGTGTATACATATTTTGATTGGGCATGTAATGTAGATGATCAGAAGAGCACAACCGGTGGTGCATTCTTTCTAGGAGGAAGACGGGTATCCTGGCCTAGTAAGAAACAAAGTTGCATTTCTCAGTTTACAACAAAAGTAGAGTATGTGGCTGCATCTATGAATTGTACTCAAGCAATATGGATGAGACATGTATTTGAAGGATTCAAGAAGATTATGATAGAACCGGTGGTCATATATTATGATAATACAAGTGCAATAAACACTTCAAAAAATCATGTATTGCATGCTAGAACAAAGCATATTGAACTAAAGTATCATTATCTAAGAGAAAGAGTGCAGGAAAAGAAAGTCATGATGGATCATGCGTCAAGAAAGGAGCAGTTGGCTGACATCTTCACTAAACCATTTCCTAAAGCAACCTTTGAGTATCTCAGAGGAAAGCTAGGGGTTATACCCCTACAGAAGTTCAACTAAGATGTTGCAGCATCAATCCAGTGGACTAATTGAAGATATTTCACTATGGATTGATGAGAAAAGGGCTACTCCTCAGGGGGAGTGGCAGAGATGAAGAAAAAAATAGTAGGAGAAGATGAATTTGACATTTTACACCTTTGGCATTGTTGTCAAAGAGGGAGAATAAAATTAAAGGGAGAGAAGAACAATGAAGAGAAAAGAGAGAAGAACATATTGATGAAGGGAGAAGAACAAGTGAAACAGAATAGAAGAAGAAAAGAATAGTACAACAGTCATAACAGTTAGAGTTCCAGTTTTGCATGGTGAGCTTTTGTTGTTGCCATCAATGCCAAAGGGGGATATTGTTGGCATAACTGATGGAGATGATGATGAGATGAGAAGATGACCAATAAAGTTGATATGATCGGGATATGTTGTTATTGATTGTTGTGGTTCAGAAAATATGTTCATAACAATGGCATGAGTCTATGATTGAAATCACATCAAGTTTGGTGAACCGAAAAGTATATTTATAATTGATTGTTATGAACTCTGTGAAGAAGAATCAATACCGGTATCAGATCTTTAACCAATAATGATTTAAGGTTTTGTGGTGGATCTTATCATGATCATAACTTAGTGATGATGTGCCAAAATCCGTGTATAATGATAAGATGGTATTTGAGCACATACAAGGATCGAATTTCTTGGGAATCAAAAAAGTGCTTAGAAGAATGAAACAAGGGTTTGATTGCTTATTAAATCGATGTGTAGTGATCATTCAATGACGAAAATCATCTAGAAATTTGTTGTAATGATTTGTGATGTATTTTGGCGGAGTGTTTTGTCGCGTTAAATGTAAATTCATTATATCTTGTTGATGTAACTAGGGTTTGTAGCCACCCTAACTAAAATGTATAGGGCTAGTTGGAGAAGAGATTTTGTGTCGGTGGTTTAAGAAGAAGGTATTGCTGAACCAGTTTGAAGTGTCTACATGTGTGTAGCAGAGTTGTGCTGTATATATGTACTAGCAAGCAATGAAGTGTTGTAACCATATCATTTTCCATGTTGTTCCCTAACAGTTATAGCAGTTTGAAATCCCTTAACCGGGTAGATCCTAACAGGTCTGATATTGTAAATCCCTTCACTGGGTGGCTCATTAACTTGAGTTTGAAATCCTCTAACAAGGTTACTCTTAACAGGGTAGAGCTCCTAACAGGGCTGAGGCAAAATCCCTTGACTGGGTGACTCCTAACAGGGTCTGCTCTTAACTGAGCATATTGTAAGCTCTTAACCGAGCTAGGCCTTTAACCGGGTGCATTCCAAAAGAGTGCAAATACATATTGTGGGTGCTAATTTCCACTATGATTTTCCCAATTGGGCTTCCATGTTAAAAATCTATGTGTTCATATAGTTGATACATTATTGATTTGTGCATTTGATATCTTTAATTTATTTGCATATTGACGAACACTTGAGTGAATGGTTTCTTAAATCAGCTTAGAAGATTGTTTGAGTTGTTACTGGTACAGTTTTCTGAAGTGTTGCAGATTTTTTTATTACTAATTCACCCCCCCTCTCAGTAATAACTGGATCCTCATAATAACATATGTGTCATTATAAAATAAAGTACATCACTAATATTCATGTCCTATCATAATCCAAGGCGGCCTATATTATTGTGAGCTTTCCTACATTACTATTATGAATCAAGTTGAACCATCTATCTAATAATGTATATAGACTTGTGATACCACCAATAGCTCTGTTGTTTGAATATTCAATCTAATATATTAAATGAGGATTCATGTTACTAATTGAATGAATATGGAGTTCAAACAAGTGAAACACATGTCCAATTTATATAGAGTTAGAACTACAAGTAAGCACAATATCACATTTTATACTTATGTATTCATGATCCAAGAGTGAAAATGAAATCAACAACTACCAATAATTATGGACCAAATTCTTATTGGAATAAATTAGAATAAAATAATATCCCACAATAAAAGAATAGTTTCTAGAAGTTAAAAAAAATTAAAATTTTATTTTACATGATATGTATTAGAATTTTTTAATTTGCACGTCATTTGAATGATAATATTATAGAAATTCTTCCATATCCTGGTTCAGACCATTATGCAATTTATCTGAACATAGCAAACATAATTGTTCATAAAGCAAAGTCCTCTTTTAAATTTGAAAGTATGTGGTTTAGGCATCCTCAGTTTATGGATCTTCTGAAGCAATCGTGGGTTAATGCTCCTTATGAGCAATGTACCAAAATATTCTAGTTTTATAGAAAGTTAAATTTTGTGAGGTAGCAAATAAGAAACTCAAATAGACAAGTGTTTAAAAACATATTTCAGCACAAAGATATAGTGTTTAAAGAATTAACAACAGTTCATGAAAGTATAATTCAAAATGGCTTGAATGTTGATTTATATGACAAACAAGAAAAATTGCAAGAGGAACGGGAGGAGTTATGTGAGAGAAGAGATCTACTAAAGAAAAAAGTCCTAAGAATTATGGCTAAAAGAGGGAGACCGTAACACTAAATTTTTTCATGCTTCTGTACAGATAAAAAAGGCAACAAAATCAATTCATTCAATTCAGGAGTTGTCTTCAAACAACTGGCTCTCAAAGGAAGCAGATATTAATAATGAAGGTGTAAAGGTTTTTTTTCAGAACTTCTATCTGCCCCACCAAGCACAGATGCCAATAGAATAAATGATCAACATGAAGTGTTGAGTACAATTCCACATCTCATCACTAACGAAGACAATAGTATGCTCATGAGACCCTTTAGCATGGAGGAGGAGAAATTTGTTGTTTTCTCACTGCCACCTGATAAGGCTCTTGGTTTGGATGGATTCATGACCTTATTTTTTTAGAAATGTTGGGAGTTTTTATGTTTTGAGCTTCTCTAGGCATTTGAAGAGTCTAGAAAAATAGCTTACATGTTTAGGCAATTTAATGTAACCAATATTGCAATTTTGTCAAAAGTTAAAGAGCCTAAAACATTTGTTGAATTTGGGCCCATTTCATTATGTAATACTATTTACAAAATATTCACGAAAGCAATATACCTAAGACTCCAACTTCTCATCCCAAGAATTATCTCTCATGAGAAAGGTGGCTTCGTTCCTGGGAGAGAGACATATAAAGGAGCAATTGTTGCACATGAAGTGTTGCACACAATTTCAACATCAAAGTTGTCATCTTTTATTTTTAAGTTAGATATGATGAAAGCTTATGATAAGGTTGATTGGAGTTTTCTCAATAAGGTTTTGTCTAAATTTTGATTTTGCTCCCAGTGGTGCAGGTGGATAATGTCTTGTTTATTTGGAGCCAAGTTTTCAATGATAATAAATAGTAGTCTGACAAGTTTTTTAGTGCTTCACAAGGGGTTAGACAAGGCGATCCACTTTCACCATTTCTTTTCATCATTATGGTAGAAGCTTTAAGTAGATTCATTCTGCTGAAGCATAATCAAAATGTATGGCAAGGCGTGCAGATAGCAAACTCAAGCATTTCAGTCACGCATTCCCTCTTTGTTGATGACACTCTCCTATTCAATAAATCAACATTGTCGAAAGCCAAGTAGGTTAAAGAGGTTCTTGACAAGTATTCATCAACATCGAGGCAAAAAATCAATAAAGCTAAGTCAAATATTTATATTTTAAATAATCCTGATGATTTGAATAAGAAAATAGTTAAAATTTTGGGATTCCAAGAAGCGAAGCTGCCTTGTGTTGATTTTATGGTAGTTCTCATTAACCACAGGCAAACATCAAATCTGTTGCCTTCCCAACCATAGACGATAAGCTCTTATTGTCAGCCCCGAGCACACTACACGTCCTTCATGTTATTAAATTTTTATCTATTGATGCAATCATGACCTTGCATATATATGAATCAATACCTCCTAATAGACCTCAAGTCAACCATATACTTTTGGCACCAAGGATAGGTTCAGACCTATATATTACAAGTTACATATGAGTCTCCCTTAGTTGCAATTTACATTTAATTTAATCACAAGTTACACATAAGTGGCTCACCCAAATAGGGCCTACCCCAAATTAGACTCAGATAACTAAAATATCCAAATGCCAAGGCTGACATTCCACTTGGCATTTTATGCATTAGGTCGGCCCTAGAAGGGATCTGACCTAGCTACACAACAACACTCCCTCTTAGCTAGGGAGGATTCCTTCTGAATAACCAAATCACATAGTGACTACCACCATGGCTACTCCCATGAATAATACGTTCACCATAGCTATTCCTAGAGGGTGAACAAGCACATCATAGAATTTACTCCATGATACCCACCATACCTACTTGCAGAGGGTGGGCTCACCATGCCTACTTGCAGAGGGTGGAAGAGGGATTTCACCTCAACCTTCTCATAGACAAGGGTGCATTACCACCATACCTACTCGTAGAGGGTGGCTCCACCATGCCTACTTGCAGAGGGAGGAATGAGAGCTCTAACCTCATACTTCTCCCAGAGAACAATGCATCTCCACCATGCCTACTCGCAGAGGGTGGAACGGGGGCTTTAACCTCAGAATTCTCCCAGAGAAGAATGCATCTCCCACATGCCTACTTGCAGAGGGTGGATCCACTATACCTACTCGTAGAGGGTGGAATGAGAGATTTAACCTCAGAATTCTCCTAAAGAAGAATTCATCAACAAGGGATTGCACCTCGAACTTCTCCCTCACAGAGAAGAACTCACTAACAAGGGATTTCACCTCAAATTTCTCCATCACAGAGAAAAATGCATTAACCAAATATTCATGATGATGTGGCTCTCTCTGAAGTTGGAATGTTAGGCTTCCTTTGAAGCTGAAATGTTAGGCTCCCTCTGAAGCTAAAATGTCAAGCTCCATCTGAAGCTAAAATATAAGGCTTCCTCTAAAGTAGATATCAACATTCTGATCTCTTCATCCAAGGTTAATTTTGACGATATGTTAGACTCCCTCTGAATGTTGATTCTTCGTCTGCAAAGAAATGCACGCAATCTTCCTTCCTTGAATGCAATCTCTAATTTGCCCTGGAAGCATTTCAGACATAGATAATGATAGTTAGGGGAAATGTCAATACATGATTCACTATTCAATGATGTAGCATTATTCAAACATAAAGAGTACTTATCATTTATAATTTTTCTCAGCAATGGAATTTCCATTCACTTGGATTGATCACACCAAAGCACCTAGTGATGATCTGATGGTTGTGTGACCTTTGGCCCTCGCCATCACTCATCATCTATCCACAATATCTACTCCGAGCATAGCTTAAGAATCATCTAAAGAACTGCCTTTAATACCATCCACAACAAAGTGATGGACCAACCACATAAATGCAACAAAAATCCACTTGTAGCAGGGTGTGCCAGAATGTTAAGCTGCAGTGCCCATCCTAGCATGAACTTTAGATGATCTTCAAGAGCAACATAATTAATAACTCAAATAACTGTACCTTCAGTTGCAATATCATTTGATGCCCATGCAGGCTTCAGTGAAATGAATGCTTCATGACTCTTGAAGCTTGTAGGATGATGTGAGAGTTGTTGCAAGGCATTATTGCACAGAGGCCTTCTCCACCATTCCTATTCGCTTTTGTCCCCATACATACACATTTCACATTTGTATACAACTTAATGTGATAATCACAAAACTTGCCACTATGTTGTTGCTCGATCTCAACCTTCCATTACACTAAACAGTCGATAGCATGCATACCGACTCGCATCGCTTCGTTGAATCCTCTAAATGCTTGATGCCACCTTGTCGATGTCTCTAGACACGAGCGTCGTGAAGCGAGTGATCTCTGTCACTTTCATTTGCTAGTAAAATGTTACGATCACCGGAAAGAATCCCCCACAACATGTTCTCCTCCCTGAATGAAGAATTCGAATATAGAATGTCAAAACGAACAGAGATGTCCATAGCGACTCCACTTACCATCAACATTTCAGTACCAGGCTTGGTGACTTTCAACACCAAGGCATCAGACTGAATATGTCATTAAGCACTAATGTTAGATCTATGGCGATCATTGGCACCTCATTGGTCATTACTCACCACAGAGCATATGCGATGCTCACGTATGAGTTGAGAGGCTCGGTAATCGACTTTTTCCTGCACTTAGATTTCTCAGTCTGCAAATTACTTTGATTGAACTCCCTCAAAAGCACAGGATCTACCTTCAAGTGGTTAGGCTCTATATAAAGAATCCGCTTTGATACCATGTTGATTTTATCGTAGTTCTCGTTAACCACAGGCAAACATCAGATCTTTTGCCTTCCCAACCATAGACGATAAGCTCTTATCATCACTCCCGAGCACACTACATGTCCTTCATGTTATTAAATTTGTATCTATTGATGCAATCATGACCTTGCATATATATGAATCAATACCTCCTAACAGACCTCAAGTCGGCCATATACTTTTGGCGTCAAGGATAGGGTCAGACTTATTTATTACAAGTTACATATGAGTCTCCCTTAGTTGCAAGTTACATTTAACTTAATCACAAGTTACACATAAGTGGTTCACCCAAATATGGTCTGCCCCAAGTTAGACTCATACAACTGAGATATCCAAATGCCAAGGCCGACAAGCCACTTGGCATTTTGTGCACTAGGTTGGCCCTAGAAGGGATCTAACCTAGCTACACAACAACACCTTGTACCTACTTAGGGATCTCATTCTTTACAGGGCCAAACAAAGCACATTACTAGGATAAAGTAATGAATAGGCTTAAAGCAAGAATTTTGAATGAAAAGTGAGATGGCTTTCATTGTCAAGTAGAATTCTTCTAATTAAATCAGTTTCAACTTCGATTCCAAATTATTTCCTTACCGTCCTTAAAGCTCTTGCATTGGTAATTTTTGAAACTAAAAAAGATAATAAAATCTTTCCTTTGGAAAGGTAATATTGATGAGCAAAAGAAAGTACTTCTAATTTTGACCGAAGGCTTGGAAAAAGGAAAGAAGCAAGGGGGGTTGGAATTGAAAATCTTTCATTGATAAATAAAGCATTTGGGGTCAAACTTGCATGAAAAATGTATACTAATTCAGAGGCTAAATGGTCTAGAATAATTGAAGACATATATTTAGATAATGAAAATCCAACAAGAATCTTAACAGTGGTGGATCCTCCAAAAGGATATGTTATTTGGAATTTCATTGTAAATAGTAGAAATATCATATTGAAATTTTCATCTTGGGAGATAAATGATGGACATGGTGTCAAATTGTGGGTTGGCTCATGGAATGGAAAACCTCCATTGGTAGAAAATCAGGAGCTTCAAGAGGTAAGAGCAATTCTTTCTGAAGCCTGGGGTGTAAATTTATTAATGTATGTGCAATCATCAAACTCTCTTACTCAGAAAGTAGTGTGGAAGAAACCCCCAAGCAGCCTCATTTCTACACAACAGTCTGATCTCTTTTGTAATGTCATGAAGGAAAGAATAGTGTACTTATCCACAAAGCTAGAAAAGATAATTTGGGCAGCTTCAAAATTTGGAACATACTCTGTCAAAGAAGGGTATGCACTTTTAAGTCAATCAAAACACCCCTTTCAACCCCTACGAGCATTTACCTTTTGTTGGAATAACAAAGTCTTAACTAAAGTGGGTAGTTTTATGTGGCTTGCCATACAAAAAAATCCTTACAAGTGATCGTCCGGTCAAATTGAAAATTGAAGATCCTTTTAAGTGCCCTTTATGTGAACTTGTGTTCAAAAATGACAATCACTTACTTCTTCAATGTAATTTTGCTAATCAGTGTTGGTCTCTCATTAAACACAAGTTAGATCTCCATTTTCCTCTCCCAAATACAATTTGGGACCTCTTTTAGAGTTGGTCGTTACTTTACCAATCTTCTTTCTTTGCATGTATTTGACATATTGTCCCATTGATTGCGGTTTGGAACATTTGGTGGGAAAGAAACATGAGAATCTTCTGGAAAACAAAATCTCTAATAGAGCTAACAATGGTAAAAATAGAAAAAGCAATATTAGAAGGGGTAAACACTTGTGTTCAGAAAGAGAAATTCACAAATTCATTATTCACAAATTGGGACTAGCTTCATCTTCAAGAATTAGAAGAGCATTAAGTTGCCATTTGATGGTAGCCTACTAAAAATATTAACAACAAAGTTGACAGGAGCTTAGTCAAATGGATCCCACCTCAAGAGGGCTTTGCCAAATCAAATTTTGATAGCGCATCCAGAAGTGAATCAAGACAATCGGGAGCATGTATTTGTATTAGAAACTCATTAGGGGATATTTTGGCACTTTCCTCAATCCATTTAGTTCATGGCACAAATAATAGTGCGAACGCACAAGCATTATTATCGGGGTTGGAATTGGCATCACAATTGGGGATTTCAAATGTGCACATAGACGGTGATTCTATGATATAATAAATGCATGCAGAGCAAGAAATGTTCAGAATTGGAATTTAAACTATATTTTACAAACAGTATGGGCTATGATAGACAAATTTAATGCCTCCATAATCACTCATGCTTACACAGAAGGCAATAAGATAGTAGACTTTCTTTCTAACTTAGGATGTGAGGGCAAGGAGATAAAGGTGGTGCATGACATAAGTTTTTTTTTTCAGTAAAAGTGGATTATTCCACTAAACTTTTTTATTAATATTTTTTATTTTTTACATAGGATTCAAAGAGCATACCGTAGGAAATAACCTTGGGAAGAAAACCTTCAGTCATAACTCATAAAATAAACCTATAGTATCTAACGAATCAGTTTATACACCCCACCCAAAACCACATACAAAATGCGGCCACAACACATATAATATCAGTTTTGCATAGAGCCCATATATAATTTTCAAATGTAGACTCCATAGCTTCTATCAATGGAAGAAGACATAATTTTCTAAAACCCTGTGCCAAATCCCATGAGCCAAAAACCTTCCTGCCAAAAAAAGAAAGTATCAAAAAACCTTTGGAAAAACACTATTGTATCAAATATCATGAGCTCGAACTCTCCTCCGGACAATGAACATGAATACTTGAAATGAAAGGGGAAAGCGGGAATAATTATCATCATAAAATTTTAAATCAACATTACTCAAGAAAATCACATAACTATTGCTGCAAACCTTCCCATACCCTAGAAGGAATTTCCTCAAAACCCACCTCTCGCTGATTAGCATTGCTATCAATGGCTAAATTTGCCAAATAATCCGCAATCTTATTAACTTCTCTATAACAATGGGATACCAAGAAAGATTCAAACAATTCTAATTTTTGTAAAATGGGATCAAGTATATACTGCAAATTCCAACAATTTGATTTCTTTTTCATAACACATTGAATAATCACCATAGAATCACCTTCAATTATTAAGTCCTTAATTCCTAAAGAGATTGACATATCCAATCCAAAAGACAAAGCATGAAATTCCGCATAATTGTTAGTTTTAAAACCAATAGCATGACACTAGCTCGAATAAAATTTGCATTGTGATCATAAATTACCATGCCTACCCCAGCCAACCCAGGGTTACCACGAGAGGCCCCATCAAAATTCAGTTTAAAGTGCCCATGCAGAGGAGGTTTCCATCTAGCAGAGCATCTCTTACCTATTGCATCATTCTTTTTTAAAATTGAACCATGAGAGGGTAAAACTAATAGCATCTTCCAAACTCTAGTAACTCTACTATCCCAGTGTGAAAAAGAAGTAAGATTTTCCAAATTCTTATAAATAAATGACAAAGCAACCTCAGAGATTGAAGACTCAATTTTTAATAGAACCTCAGACACAGGAGAACTTGTTTTTCTAAATATCCTATTGTTTCTCTCTACCCATACATTCCAAATCACAATAGATGAAGATATGATCCAAAGGCATGCATAAAAAGATGAGGCAAACATAAAGGGCTAAGATCTAAAATGGGAAATGAGATCCTTACCAATAACAAAGGATTTATTTAACTTCTCAAACAACCACTGCCAACATTCATAAGCATAATCACAATGTAGGAACATGTGTGAAGAAGATTCCAAATTTTTGTTACAAAGGACACAAGGGAAAACAACAGTAATACCAAGCCTGTCTAGTCTCATACCTGTACAGACTCTATCCCGAACTGCCAACCAAGCAAAGGTTCCAGCTTTAGGAAGGCAAGCCGAATGCCAAAAAAACTTACAAGGCCAAGATGATAAATCTTTAGCAACCATAAGAGAGTTGGAACCATCTTTAACAGTGTACTTACTAGAAATATTCTTTGTCCAAATAAGTTCATCCTTGGAAGCAGAAAGAAATACAATTCTATCCCCCAAAATCTTCTCAAAATCTAATTTCATACTTTGATCAACATCTAAGAAATCAATCGACTTCCATCTAGCTAGCTTAAGGGGTCCACTACTCACAATTTCAAAATAATCTGTTACAAAAACACCCCAAAGGGAGGAAAGAACAGTGATCAGAGGAGACCAATCCCTAATATTCACCAAAGGTGTGTGTCCATTCCATACTTCATCCCAAAATCTGACCTTTCTACCATTATGAACAATCCATGAGAGATGAGGCAAAATAACTGATCTAAGGCAAATTTGAGACTTTAAAAATGTACTCTCTCGATCCATTATTTAAATATTTGGCAAACATAATCTGTGCCCATAAGGAGCTAGGCTTGTCATATAATTTCCAAACCAACTTAGCACCTAAGGCTAAATTCCGATTCTCTAGACTCTGAATTCCTGTTCCCCCAAGTTCCTTAGGCAAACATACCTTATCCCATGCAACTAAAGGGAGTTTCTTCTTGCCATCTTTATTATTGTTCCAATGAAAATCTCTAAGAGTACCCTGTAAACTAACCATAGCTGCTTTTGGAGACTTCAAAACAGACATGAGATATGTGGGAACAACATTCAAAATAGACTTGATGAGAACAATTTTACCCGTCAAAGTTAACCATCTATGATTCCATGAGAGAATTCTTTTAGAAATGACCGAAATAATCTTATCCCAAAAACCAATCTTATCCTGTTTAACAAAGAAAGGAATCCCAAGGTAAGTACATGGAAGATTTCCAGTCTCAAATCCCCAAAAGGATTGCAACCTATGTTGAACAAGTTGTGATGTATTAAGAAAAAAAATCTTTGATTTATCACCATTCACTTTCTGACTAGAAAACGATGCATAAATATGTATTATTCCTTTAATCACTTTTGCCTCAACTAACGAAGCATGTACAAATAATAGAGTATCATCTACAAAGAGACAATGAGAAATACTTTGGGGAATATTCTTAATCCTTATACCTTTCCAAAGCCCCCCCCCCCCCAACTTTAGCAGCCCTAATAGCCCAACTAAAGGTTTCAGCTAGAAGAATAAACAAAAAGAGAGAAAGGGGATCTCCCTATCTCAAACCCCTAGAGGAAGTGAAAAACCCACAAGGAGAACCATTAATTAAAACCGAGAATCTTGTAGAAGAAATACATGCATGAATCCATTTGACCTAGGCCTTGGAAAAACCTAACTTCTCAAGAATAGCACATAAAGGCCCCCACTCTACTCTATCATAAGCCTTCATCATGTCTAGTTTAAGTATCATGGTCGGGGTTCTTTGGGTGGAAATAGAATGTAGCATCTCATGTGCTACAATTGCACCCTCTATCGTCTCCCTTCCGAGAACAAAACCACCTTGCTCCAATGAAATGATCCTAGGTAGAATTTTTGCCAACCTAAGGGAAATTGCTTTCGTAAATATCTTATACAAAGTGTTACATAAAGAAATGGGGCGAAAGTCAGCAAAAGTCTTAGTATCCTTTTTTTTAGGAATAATTGCAATCATTGTAGTATTAAGTTCTTTTAAAATAGACTTATTTCTCCTAGCTTCCTTGAGAGCCAATAAAACATCATTTCCCACAAAATCCCAACATTTCTGAAAAAATAAAGGAGTAAAACCATCTGGTCCCGGAGATTTATCCGGATTCATGGCAAAGACAACACTCTTAACTTCTTCTAAGGAAAAGGGAGACATCAACATCTTATTGTCTTCCAAAGATACTAAAGGAGGAATATTAGATATAATATCATTGCTGAGATTTCCATTTTCCGAAGATAATAATGACTTAAAAAACCTAACTGCCTCTGAAGCAATGTCCTCTGGCTCTGTCAACAAATTCCCATTCTGACACTGAATACAAGATATCCTATTCTTACATCTTTTAATCTTAGTTGAAGAATGAAAAAATTTTGTGTTCCTGTCACCATCTAAAAGCCATAACTCTCTAGATTTTTGTCTCCAATAGATTTCCTCTCTAGCTAACACCTCCTCAAGTTGTAATTTTAGTGACTTTAATTCATCAAAAACTTGTGGCACCATGCCATGTTGAAGCACGTGAGTATCAAGACACTCAATCATATCTTGAATCCTTTGTTTCTCCTGAAAAATGTTCTTAAAATGCGAGATATTCCATTCCCTAATATTCAATTTCAAATAACTTAACTTCTTAGCAATCTGAAACATACGAGACCCAGAACAAAAAGGAGCAGAATTCCACCATTTCATAAACAGAGGCAAAAAAGAAGAATCCCTAAACCACATGGGCTCAAATTTAAATGGAGACTTAAAAGAAGCCCTATGTTCAATAACTGAAAGGGAAATTGGAAAATGATCAGAACTTGAGACCAGTAGAATAGTGGAAAAGAATTCAAAATCTGAATCAATCCAATTCTCAGATAACAAAAACCGATCTAATCTCTCAGCACTCTGAGAAAAATCCCTTCTCATGTTTGTCCATGTGAAACCCCATTCTGAGACTTACAATAAAAAAGGCTCATATCAGAAATGAAATCCCTAAAATCATCCATAATCCTTTTATTAGAGAAAACACCTCCTCTTTTCTCATCTAAATCAGTGATAGCATTAAAATCACCCCCGAAGATAATAAAGGAACCATGTTTTAAGGGAGAAGAAATCCTCTTTAATTCACCCCATAACTTACTCTTCCCTTGAATTCTTGACGGAGCACAAATGTTAAAAAGCCAGAATTTAACCTTCGAAATCTTGCTTATAACTAAAGCCAACATCCAATTTGTAGCAGATGCCACTAACTGTACCTCAATATTGTAATTATTCCAAAGTAGTGCCAAACCTCCTAAAGCACCACAAGCAGGAGAAGAAAGAAAATTCCACCTTCTCCAAGATGAAAAAACCAAATCAGCAGACTCCTTTGACAACTTTGTTTCTTGCAACATAAAAATATCACACTTAATTAAGTCTATCTAGGACTTAATTAAGAGTCTCTTGTTAGGGGCATTTAAGCCCCTAACATTCCAAGAAATAATTCTCATTGTCCTCGAGGGGAGGCCGAAGCTCCCCTCTTCCCATTAATCAGAGAATTTTTGCTTTCTCCAAAGCAACCTTGCAAATTACATTTCACAGCCCCTAATCTTGTCACAGGAGGACTAGTCATGGATCTTTTACTCCTCTTTCTTTTTACACTTACAAGAGTTAAGCATGTTTTCTTAGGCCTACCAAGAGAGACCAAATGCCTCCCTTGCCCACATGCAAGAGAAAGGGACAAAGTCTTTTGAATTCTAGCATCAATTTCCATTTGAGTCTTAAGATTATTTGGAGGCCTACCTCTCCTAGGAGAAACCACCAATGGTGAAAAAACCAGAGTTGTTTGGAAAATTGGTAAACTCTTGCATGACTTTGGAGAAGCCAGGATAATTGGATTATCTTCAAAACCCAACTCTATTGTAGCCAAAACTGCAAAAGGATTAGCAGATGCAGAAATTGGAAGGGTTGAGTTTATACCCCCCAAATCATTCTCAATTGAACAAACAACTCTATCGGTAATACACTCATCCATTTGATGTGCATGATTGTTAAAAATATCATTTACTTGCTGAACCAGATTCTCATCTGGCATAATAACAGGGACAACCTCTGACGGATTACTATTCCCTAAGGAAGATTCATTAGCCATATTAATTTCAACATTCAGAGGGGAATTATTAGACACCAAATTCTTAATTTCCTGAACTAAAGAAGCATCATTAGGAAAACCTATGGCAGGTACTTGTTTAATAGTTTCCATATCAACCACTACATTTTTATCTAAATTCACATTCTTTGAAGAATCCAAAACCTCCTTTTGAGTGCATGAAGACAAATTGTCGTCCTTACCCTTTGTGTGATTATTTGGCATCTTAGGGCAATCTATCATCAATGGATGATCTACTCCATTCATCGGGAGATTACCATCCACTATACCCCCGTTATTAGAAAATGTCTTTAGTAAAGACGAAAGTGAGACCGAACCCGAAGTGTGATCATTTGGTTTCCCAAAACTACGACACAATGGATTATTTTCAAGATTAATGTGACCCGTTTCTACCAATTTATGTGAAGAGACATTTCCGACATAAGTTAGCTAAGTGCATTCCCTCAGTTAATTGATCTAATCAAACATGAGGCATGTGGAAATTAAAATGAATAACTTAAATTTGTTTCATATCGCGGACCATAAGTGCATCTCACTGTCGCCTTCAAATAGAGTTACAACCATCGTGGACAATACATGGCAAGTCAGCAATGAGCTAGATTCATATCACATGCCTTGAGGCCTTTCGAGGTAATGATGTTTCATAAATCCACATGGTAATTCATAGCAGCATCAAGGACGTCTTTCATCAGCTATAAAGGACTAATGCTTACTCTATGATGATGTTCTACTTTGTCCAAATTATTCCATTCGTGTTACATTAACTCATTTAAATTAGTGGCCAGATAGTTCTATATTTGCAAGGTACCTTTTAATTATGGAATGTGATGCGAAGCCAGCCACCTTGTATCTCGACCTTTGCATAACATGACCCAGTAATGGTAAGTATTTGCACATTACAAGTTTGCAATAGAAGGGTCGTAAGCAAAAATTTGGAGAAGGTTTGGACAGATAATCCGCCAATTAAACTGCAACCAAATGGCGCTCCATCCGTGGAACCTGAGGGTATCATTACCAGTTAGACAGTGAGAGAGGCCATTCGAAGACTATATCAGCCAATATGCTCTTGGAACTATGTTCAAGATAGATAATGAAAGGATTGAAGATTGCATTTGTATCATTTTGGGGCTCAAAGTCACCAGTCCACGTGCACATTGGATAAAATTCCTTCTCAGGTCGATTTCACATCCCCAGCTTCATAGAGCTCATGTTCGAAGCAGAAGGGTTTTCAAGCGGGGACTTCAGCTAGCAGAGGGTTTCTAATTGCAGGATGAGAACTCAATTAATGGGGGGTCATTGAAAATGTAAAAGTTGCCTTAAGTGGTTTTTGTTTAAAATGGTTGGGCTCACTTTATTTTGTATGGGGATTAAAAATGTTAGTCGATACTTAATATGGGTTAGATTAGGTTGTGGGATTAATGTTTTGGGTAAATGTCATTTGATATTTAATAAGGGTGTTAGTTCAGTTTTTCAGGGTAGCTATTTGTATTTTGAAAGTTGAATTTTGAACTATCAGTATGCTTTTTCAAGTCACAAAATTGTACAAACTCGTAGTTTAAATTTTGGGTTATAATTGGAGGTTTTCTTACTGGTTCTTTCCTGTCCGTATGCACTTTAGAACCAGTTTTTGTAATGTCATATTTATAATAAATCCATAAAATGGGCACCTATCTCCTAGATCTTAAGTGGCTACCTCCATAACCCAATATACCATACAAGATCATATAGACCAAGACAAACCACCCAATATTTATTCAAGTAAGCAAATGCATGAGTAAGCATAATATCACATTATATACTTACCTATTCATGATCCAAGAGTGAAAATGTAATTAACAATTATCACTAATCATGGACCCAATTCTTATTGGAATACATTAGAATAAAAGAATAGTTTTTAGAAGGAAAAAATCTTAAAATTTTATTTATATGATATGTATTAGAAAATTTTAATTTTAATGTCATTCAAATTATAAGATTTTAAAAAAAAATTGTAATTTCAAGACCCATATACCCAAACAAGATGTAGTCATGTTTACAAGCTAAATGCAAATATTTGTTGTAGCATTCTATGTTATATATCTCTATCCTCCCCTTCAATTATATGATTTCCCACCAAAACAAATCTAATCTTATACTAAATCCATAAAATGAGCTGCTATAGTAGCTCTTAAGTATCTCCATAATCCAATATACCATGCAAGATTCTATTATGACTCTTACATATAGACCGAGACTAACCATCCAATATTTATTCAATCAAGATATATTTAGTAATTTATCATTAATTTTAATGGCACAAGATGTGAGTGCTACTAGTTTTCCTTTATAATATCTCTCTTCTTCATATTCTTTGTGTGGAAGACCCCACACACCCCATGGGTTCAGCACTGTATTTAATGCTACTTGATAAAATCATTCGAGCATAACTTGTGTGCACTTGTGTGAGCCTTCTTTATGAAATCTGTTCCCCAACGAATTGTTTGGCATCATGTTCAGTTGTTTTGCCTAGATAGCTGAGGTCCAATGATCTTATAAATGACGAATAAAGTGTTTTGAATTCAAGTTTTTTGATATTTTAAGTCTCTGATCTGCTGATAACGGCTACTAAATGCACTATGAAAGTGTCTAACTTTGGTGTTATAAGTGGCTGTCATAGGTTTTCCCTTCTTTAAGAACCAAAAACTAAAAAGGTGGCTTTCATACTAATCCTGAATCTCTGTATGACGGTTATGAAAGAGGTTATCTGTCTGTGTGTGCAATTAAGATGTTGAGGTGCAAAAAGTGCAAGCAAGGAAACATGCTTTTACTGCAGAAAAGTTAGAACCCACCTTGTTAGGTAATAGAAAACGCTTTTAGATTTATGACTGTAAATTTTATGATTATCTGGTGCAGTTTCGTATGTGAGAACTTATCAATGAATGGGTTCCACACATTCCCTGTTAACTGTCATCTTATTCACATGAATTGTATGACCCCCCTCATTCTGTATGTATTTGGTATTGTGCATTTTCTATATAACATTTTTTGGTGGAAGGAATGTATGAGTATTGGCATTTCTGAAACAATGTTTACTCTTTCTTTTGCTGGGTTGGTGTTGGTCTTTGCAGGCTTAATTAGTGCACAGCTTGCAGCAGGTGGCATTCATGACACTGTGGATGCAATTGACTACCAAGATGCATTGGAAAAGGCTATACTTTTCTTTGAAGGACAGAGGTCTGGAAAGCTCCCTTCAAATCAACGAGTTACATGGAGGGGAGATTCTGCTCTTTCAGATGGTAGCCTGGCAAATGTAATCTCCAAAATGCAAATAACAACAAATATCAAGTCTTAAGAGCTCACGGTTTGAATAGTTTATATAATTTTTAAAGTTTATGCGTTGGTATTAACTATTTTTGAATTTGATTGTGTAAGTATTTTTAATGTTTGGGATCAAATTTTATGATCTGTGATTAGAAATCAGAAAACAAGAGAAGAGAAGTAACTTTTTTCAATATTTTATATAGAACTCCACAATCTATAATCAGAAATGATCATTTCCCTTCTTTCTGATTCTTGACATTAGATTATGAAATTTGATCCTAAATATCCAAAAAAAACACTTATACAATCAATTTCAAAAATAATTCATACTAACTTATTTATTTAGTATGAATTTTAATTGAATTATTTAAGTTGATAGGTTGTCAGCCGTAGCTCATTTTGAGGTGATAACACTGTGTATTACGTAATGGTTTCTTTTACTTTTATTCCTTTCTAAACTGTTACACATTAAATTTTGAGCGAAGCACATCTTGATGACAGTTAGTCTGTTGTGAAATCATGGTGCAGGTGGATTTGAGAGGTGGTTACTATGATGCAGGAGATAATGTGAAATTTGTGTGGCCCATGTCCTTCACAGTCACCATGCTTTCTTGGGCAGCAGTTCACTATAGACCTCAGTTATCTCAGGCAGAACAACTGAACAACACGCTTGAAGCAATTCGCTGGGGAACAGATTTCATAATGAAGGCTCACACAAGTCCTACCACATTATGGACTCAGGTTTGTATCCGTTATAATTGCAGGGTAAATTTAAACATTATATTTTAACAAAGCTATAATATTTCTACAATTTATTTAAATATTGTTTACAGTATTCGAATTTTTTGAATTTTCTTGTATTTTATGGAGTGCAATTTAAAATGTCGATGATTAAAAAAAATTTCGCACAATCAAATCTAGAAACTGCAAACAATAGTATATTCTAAGTTTTGACTTGTATAGACAGTTCATCAGAAATTACACTAGCATCTCTAATAGGACCCGCCTATTAATGTGATTTCAGATGAATCCCCTGAACAAGTCAAAGCTTAGAGTATATTGTTTAAACCAAAATGTAATTACACACAATCAAATATCACTGATAATTGTATATATACAACAAAATAAATCAAATAAAAGGTTAAGCTTAAATTCTATTTAGCTATCAAATGATTCAACCCTTAAACAATTAAAGATAATATTTTTTTTTTTTTTATCATATTAATAAAAATTCACCTTTAGGACAGTTCTAATTGCTCACACAAGTCCTACCACACTATGGATTCAAGGTTGTGTCAGTTGTAATTGTAAGGCACCTATTGATATAATCTCAGATAAACGAACTAAACAAGTTATTTACATAATCAAATATCACTAATATCATCTTTTTTATATATTTTCAAGCAGGTGGGTGATGGGAACAAGGATCATGGATGTTGGGAGCGAGCAGAGGAAATGGACACTGCACGCACATTATACAAGATCAGCTCATCTTCTCCTGGATCAGAAGCAGCTGCAGATGCTTCTGCAGCTCTGTCATCTGCAGCCATTGTTTGGAAAAACTATAACTCTTCCTATGCAGGAATATTACTTAACTTTTCTCAATCTGTGAGTGTAAATTTCAAACAAGATTTGTTTCAAAATCCTCTGTTTACAACAACTTATCAAGGATTGGCCTCATATAGGAGCTTGTGTTATACCATTGCAGCTTTTCAACTTTGCCAATGAATACAGGGGATCCTATTCAGCTTCTTGCCCTTTTTACTGCTCCTACTCAGGCTACAATGTATGTATTACTGTGCAGATATAAAGATCTGAAGTTCAAATTGAAAAGAAAACAATGTTGAATGTGAATGTAACTAGATGTTCTATATGGTGAGCAGGACGAACTGCTGTGGGCAGCAGCATGGCTTTATAAAGCTACAAATGATCAAACTTATTTAAACTTTGTTGTGAATAACCAAGGGTGGAGTCAAATGATGTCTGAATTCAGTTGGGATAACAAATTTGCAGGTGCCCAATTGCTCTTGGCTCAGGTAATCAATTCATATCCATTAGGTCTGTTTACTTCCCATATCCATTGATTTGTTATCTTGTTGATTGTTATCCAATAACACCCGAGCTTTTGTAACAGGAATTTTTATCTGGTCAGAAATCCTTGGAGAAGTATAAAACCGATGCAGACTCCTTCATATGTGCCTTACTGCCAAAAAGTCCTACAAAACAGATTACAACTACTCCAGGTAATGCAATATACATAATCCAAAAAATGGTCTTGTATGACATGAGGAAATCAAAATAAAGCCACTCCTTTCAACTAAACTATTCAAATAACCAACTACAAGCCAGCCTTCTAGGTTTAAAAATATATATCACACCATATTTGCAATCAAATAGTAATAATCTATTACATTGTTACATCTGTAGAATAAAAATATATTAAAGATATATATAAAATAAGAACAATATATTATTACAGTACCGTTAAAACACTTTTTAGCTGAATACTTTTCACAATCCCTTTTCTTCACCTTTTTTAAACACATGTTGTTCTAGCATATTAAATGTATTCTTCTTCTGATATATAAGTAGTACAAAGATCTTTTTACATTAGGGGAGAAGATTTAGTAACTGAGGTCTTTCTTTTCATGCATCTCAAAATAATATATGACAATTTTCAATTGTTCTAATTTTTTTACAATAGATTATTGAATAAGATCTCTGTTTATAATTAGAGTTTCAGGTTTACATTATCAATTATGGTACTACGTCAACATGTTTTTTATTGAGGTTTCCAAAAGATCCAAAACATAAGTAGATCAATAGTTGTACATTAAATCAAGTTTTGCTTGTGCAATGATACATCACATTATTTATTGCTTTTTTAATGAGAAAAATATATTTTATTCATAATGAATGAATACTCATGATCAATACTAACAACTTTAAAATTAAAATCATTAATGCTATACTATTAAATATATTGACGATTGAATTAACAAATATTATGACAACTTTTAGAATGTGTTCTCCTGTCTCCGAAAACAAGAACTAGTGTGCTTCCTTGCATTTAGAATGCATGCAAGTTTTCTACGATTGAACTAATTTAAAGCACTTTTAAGAATTTTATTTTATCTCCAGTGAGGCACATTTACCTAGGAATCCAAATGAAATGTGCAGGGGGTCTTCTATTCATAAGAGATAGCAGCAATTTACAGTACGTAAACACCGCTACATTTGCAATGCTTGTATATTCCAACATAATCAAAGCTGCAAAGGTCTCTTCCATATCCTGTGGCGGTGTGTCATTCAAGCCTTCTGAAATTCGAAGTTTTGCAAAAAGCCAGGTTATTTATACACAAACTTGTGACTCATTCCATATTCCATTCAAACTTAGAATCTGCAATTCTAATTTGTAATATAATCTTCCAACCTAGTGAAGGATGATTTAGATTGAATCATCCATTTTTCTGATTCATTTTTCTAAGAAATAGATGTTAATTATTTTTCTTTAAATTTCTATATCAGGTTGATTACATTCTGGGTAAGAACCCAATGAATATGTCTTATATGGTGGGTGTGGGAAGCAAATACCCACAAGAGCTTCACCACAGAGGGGCCTCCATTCCATCAATCCATGTGATGCCTGAGAAGGTAGATTGCAACGATGGATTCTCATGGTATAACAAAGATTCAGCCAATCCCAATGTGCACACAGGTGCACTCGTAGGAGGGCCAGGTTCAAATGATAATTTCAGTGACAAGAGATCAGATTACAGCCATTTGGAGCCAACCACATACATGAATGCAGCTTTCGTTGGCTCCCTCGCTGCCATGGTCCCTCGCAATCCATATCCTAATGCCCACCAACAGAATGAGTACGTAGCTCATGAGGCTTGATTCTACTTACACCTCATGAAGCTCAATAGCTATGAAATAAATTTGACTTCTACAATTATGTTAATGTATCACAATATTGTATCTATGTTTATGTCATTGTACAGATGATCTCTGTCTTGTTTATGTCATTGTAATGATGACCTCTGTCTTGTAGAGAGGCTGATACGAGGCACATTATATCTATTCAGATATTCGGATGTACATTTGATCGTATTTATTAATTAAAAATATGATCAAAAGTTTATCATGATGTGAATAGATAATACATATTTATGAAATAGTAGACAATATCAAAGTAGTTCTTCCTAGTCGATGGAGTTCTAATGTTTTGAAGCTCCATTGTATTGATGAAGTCTTTAGACTTTCATATTTTAATAAAATAAATAAAATCTGATTTCATCACACTTGAATTATTTGTAGGAAACTTTTTATTTAAGTAGAGAGTCTATATGGATGTCAAGGGATTTTAGTAGATTATAAGAAAGTTTTTGAGTGTTAATCCACAGGGATGAGCATTGCATTATTGGTTGTTACACACTCAAAGCAATTTGGTTAAGTAAAACCATATTAAACTCATATACTTCATGAAGAGATAGTTAACTTCATTCTTTTTTGGAATACGCTCGATGCAATGATCGATCTTTTTCATGTGAGATTTATGTGTTTGTAGAATTGATAAGAAATATTTAAGCCAAAGCACAAAAAGATAAACAATTCATTGAAATTGGTTGCTCACACAATTAGCAAATGAGATTCCCATACCTATTGCTAGTATTATGGTCTTTATTTAATGGTGTGATGTTTTTTCTTTTCACATTTGTTATATACAATTACATCATCTTAATTATTATGATGTGTTTTAAGTTGATGGATTGAAAATTAGAGTTTTCAAAAACAAAAAAAAATGGCACTTTGATTTCATTAATGTTTGAGATGACATTTAATGATATAATGATAAGAAAAATATAATAGAAAGATCACATTATTAGTTCAATATAAATTGATAAAAATTACTTAAAAGAAACATAAAATCTAAAGAAATGAGGTTGGAAAAAAATATAAATAGAAAACTTAAAGCCTTTTTTCTCATTTATAAAGCTATAATGGGTTAGGTTAAAACAATCAATCCAAAATATTTTAATGACTCTCCAATGGCTTTAGTGGCTTTAATCTATCGAGTTGGATTACTAACTATCCTCAATGGTCTTTGGATAGGAGATGGTTTTTTCATGGTCTCAATGTGATAGTTAGGTATTTGGGTATTCTATTTTTTGTTAATCCTTCTCTAAAGTCTATGTGTGAATGGGACCTACATAAATTAAGTGGTGAAACGTATGAGCACGACAAGGTAATCTCCTTTTTTCTAATAGAAAGGTTTCAAGTATGTCAAAATGTTTTTTCATCTTACACTATTAACTATTATTCTTGTTGACTTATTGTTTCATCTCATATTAAAAATTGAATAGTTTGATTAGAAAATTTTATGATCTAATGGTAAGGTACCTAGTAATAAGAAAAGGCACATTGTTTGTCAAACCTAATGTGTTGCTCCTAAAATTTTGGGTGGTATGGAGTTAATATATATTTGTGTTCCATGGATTCTCTTTCTAATAAATGGATTATAAAATATCTACTTATAATGATCATTGAAAATAATTGTTTGGACATAATTTAGATAATTGTGTGCCTAAGGTTTATTCTAAGTGGAATGTCTTGCACCTATGGAATATTGTTTTTATAAAGTTCAAAGTTAAACCTTTTGGGTCTTCTATTTTTTGCCTCTATTTGGAATGCATGGGGTTTTGTGAAAGGAATAGCTAAAAGTCGTGAAAGTTTCTCTATTTATAAAGGTAAAGTTTTGTGCTTTAGTTCTATTTAGTGATCTTTATTTGGGAAAATCTCTTTGTTAGCATCTTCTAGAGCTTTTTTTACTTTTTCTTGCCGTATCAAAGGCCTTAAGTCTATTGATTTTGTCCTTGAAAATGGTTATTTTTTGGAAAGGGATCTTACTCATCATAAATTTGATATTCATGTACGATAAAAAAAGGGCTTATACTATGTTTAACAGATTTGGTCTTAAGGGGACCTTCAAGGTTGTTCTTAGTAATGATAATATTTCGTAAAATATTAATTGGCTAGAGATTAAGAAGATTTTGGATGTCACTCGTATGTAATTATATTGTTTACTGCCTTATTTTGAAGAATGGTATAAATACTAACTACTATTTGTGGTGTTAAAGATTTTGATAATGTTTGGGTCAAATGATTTAAGAGGATTTGGTCTAACCTTATTGAGCATAAGAATTGTTGTATTAGATGGTTGATGACTTTTACCATAAAGTTAGTGGTCAAGTTATGTTGGATCCTAAGTTTAAATATTGGTAATGTTGAGATAATTACTCACTTGTTTTTTGAGTTTCATTTTTCTAAGTTAACCTAGTAATGTGTTTTTACCTATTTGGGCTTCTATGGCTAGTGAAACTAGTATTAGCTAATTTGATATTTTATTTGGTAAAATTTTAATTTTTCTCTCTTATGTATAAAATTTTACACAAGTTATGGTTTGTCATGTCTTCGAAATTTGTCTAGTTTATTTGGATTGCTAAGAATGAGGACATGTGCTCACTAAATTTTCTTTGATTTTTTACATTTATTTGGTTTTTAATATGGGACCTAGGTAGGTAAATAAGAAGTGATTTCGAAGAGATGGTTGCCTGATAACTCTGTGTTTGTGTGGGTGTCGTGCTAGGGCCGATGTGCCATAGCCTGTGTCCTGCGCTCTTCTTGCTTCGTTCTGGGGGGGTTCTTGCTTGCTGGGGGTCGATTTTTGCTTGCCCATGGTCGGGTTTTTTGGGCTACCGCAAGGTTTTTTTGCAACCCATTTTTCTTTCTTCTGCTTAGGGTTGTCGTTGGGGGTGTGCAGGGTTTTGGGGTTGGGTTTTCCGCCCCTCTTCTTTTTCTTTTTTTGATATTTTCTCTGGATCCATGGAGAATAGAGGATTATCCTCTTCTCAAATGATCTCTGGAGATCTGGATATGGCGTATTCGTCTCATTTGATGCATGCATGTGGAAAGGAACACATTAGTAATTCCCAATCAAGGGTAGGCATCTCTTCTTCAAAAGAGCCTTTTTCGCATGAAAAAGGTGAATGGTTGTTTGGAGAGATCCCAAGATCATCCAGTTCTGGTAATTCAACTTGAGCAAATTTTGAAGGATGTTGAATATTGGTGTAATCATGCTCTCATATGCAAATTTATCAGTCTTTGCCTCTCTATACCTATTTTAGAGTCTTGGGCACGCCATGTCTGGAATCCTGAAGGAGATATGGATCTACTTATGGCAGCCAATAACTATGTTCTGGTTGTTTTTTCCAACCTCGCAGATAGGAACAAGAATTTTGAGGGTGGCCCTTATTTTTTCAACCAAGTGGGACTCTTTATCAAACCTTGCATATTGGCTTTAATTTTGCTGAGGAGCTTCCCTCTTGTGTGCCCGTGTCAATTCGATTGTCGAGGCTTCCATTGGAATTCTGGACAGAAGATATTCTTCACTCAATCTCACTACTTCTTGGTAAACCTTTGGGTTCGGCTTCACAAACTCAAGATCGAAAGGCAATTTCCTATGCTCGTATATGTGTAGAAGTTTATTTAAATAATCCTTTGCTAGACTCTATGGAAATCTATTTGGGGACATCTTCTTGGATCCAACAGGTGGACTATGAGACCCTGCCATTTAGATGCAGAATTTGTCATGAATATGGTCATTTAAAGTGGAGATGTCCCAGAAATAAATCTTCTAAATTGGTCATTTTTTATCCTCCTCACTTTGTTCTAGGGGAAGATAAGGGGAAAGCCCCTATGCCTGATGGTCCTGCTGATAAAGATGCCTTCATTCCTATCAAACCTCGGAATAAAGGCAAAGGAAAGAAGAGAACCTAGTTGGATAGGCAAAATGATGTCACCCTAAATATGTTTGATGTTCTAGATGATTTGGTCCAAGAGGAAGGAGTTCCACTTGAAATGTCCTTGGGTGCCCAATTTCAACATGAGGTGTGGGATGGGGATTCCAAGAAAGAGGGTCGGGCCCTATCTTTGGAGAATCAACAGGATGTTCAAATGGTTATGCATTTGCCTTCCCATGTTCAGGACAATGGAGATATTAGTGAGTCATAGGTCCCTAGAGGTGCAGTGGTCATGGCGTCTACTCCTCCTTCCACTATAGTGGCCTCAGATTCTATGAAGAGTAATAAAGCCCCGCTTGTTTTAGGCTTGTAGAAAATGACCCTTAAAAAGGGTTCTTTAGACAAACCTTTAAGGAGTGGACAAAAAATGGATCAAGAAAAGGTTAAGCTTATTGGTGATACTTTGGTTGAGTCAGGGTCTGTGAAGCCCATTGATTCCCACTTCTCTCAACCACATAAATGATTGTGCTCTCATGGAATGTAAGGGGGTTGAACAACATCCATAGACATAAGGTTGTTCGCAAATTAATACTCTGAGTCTCCTGATGTTGTTTTTATTCAGCAAACCAAGCTTTCAGTGGATGATTTGGCTAGTTGTTATTTGCGTGTCTGGCCCTAGGGCCTTTGGCAGGGAGTGAGCTCTCATGGCAGTTCTAGGGGGGTTGCTTGTTTCTGTAACCCGAGGAAAGTTTCCCCTTTGTGGTGGTTTTCTAGCAAGTCTTCCATTTCTATGGTCACTTCTAGCTTTGAGATTGTAGAAAGATGCCTCTTCTCTAATATTTATGCTCCTACTTATCTTGTGGGTAAGTCACATCTTTGGGCTCACATCAATCTTGTTCGGGCTCAAGATCCTTTTCTCCCCTGGATTTTGGTTGGAGATTTTAATATTTTAATGTCGTTACTAGTTTGGAGGAAAAGCGAGGTGCGTTATTCAGGCTTGATCCTTCCTCAAATTTACTCAAGGATAATATTGGTCTCTTGAATCTCATTGATGTGAAGCCAATTAATGGTGTCTTTACATGGAATAATAGGAGGAGTGGTGTTGAGGCTATCTCTGAAAGGCTTGATAGATTTTTGGTTTCCTGCTATTGGGTGCATGATACGTGGTCCACCAATTCAAAAATTCTTGATTGGAGGGGTTCTAATCATTGGCCTATTAAGCTTTCTATTACATCTTTTAGAACCTCCAAAAATCCCTCTTTTAAATTTCAATCGATGTGGCTTCATGAGCAGTCATTGAAGGATCTTATGGTTGATTGGTGGTATGAAGGGGTGCCTACCCATGGGCAGGCTATGTACACCTTTGGGAAGAGATTACAACATGTGAAATACAAGCTGAAGAGGTAGAATAAATAATTTTTTGGGAATCTGCATAGACGTGCAAGATGACAGCTTAATCCAAGTTGGATGAGGTTACACATCAAATTAGGGATCAAGGGATGACTGTGGAGCTCAGTATGGCCGATTCCCTTGTTCTTAAGGGCTTAGAAGAGTGGGAGTTGTGTGAGGAGATTTTCTGGAAACAAAAGTCTTGTGTGGATTGGCTCCAAGAAGGTGATAGAAACACGGCTTTTTTTCATAATTCTGTTAAGGCTCAAAGGTATGGTAACTCTATTACCTCTCTCATATCTTTAGAAGGGGTTAACCTTTCATCTAAAGAAGAAATTGCTAGGGAATTTGTCTGTTATTTTTCTAATTTGTTTACCAAAGAGGATCATGAAGCTATGGTAGAAGAGAGGCCCATCTTGAACTATATTCCCCCTCTTGTCTCTGTTGAAATGAATGATGCTCTCTTGTGCCCCATTTTGTTGTCTGAACTTGAGGGGGTTGTGTTTCAAATGAACAAAGGCAAGGCTCCTGACCCTGACGGGTTTCCTATTCAGTTTTTTTAGGAATTTTGGGATATTATAAAGTATGATCTTCTAGATGTGGTTTAGGAATCTCATAGGAATAAACAAATGATCAAATCTATGAATTCTACCTTCTTGGCTCTCATTCCTCAGAAGGAGGGGGATAATAGTTTGGACCAGTACATGCCTATTGCTTTATGTAATGTTGTCTACAAGATAATCACTAAATTGATTGTTGAACGACTCAAACCTCTCCTCTACACTTTGGTTTCTAAGGAGCAAGGTGGTTTCATTGATGGTAGATAGATCCTTGATGGAGTTGTGATAGCAATGGAGGTTATTCATTCGATGGCTTCCTCTAAGGAGAAGGATATGTTTATTAAACTTGACATGGCCAAGGCTTATGATAGGGTGAGTTGGGATTTCTTACAGAAGATCCTTTTGGCTTTTGGTTTTGGAGAAGAGTGGGTGAATTGGGTTCTTAGTTGTGTGACTTCTACCTCCTTCTCGATTCTTATTAATGGGGAACCCTCGAATTGTTTAGCGCTTTGCAGGGGCTTTGACAAGGGGACCCTTTATCTCCCTATTTATTTATTCTCATGGTTGAAGGTCTTGGCAGATTTCTCACTTTCTAGGTGAGACATGGTCTTATTTAGGGCTGGAGTTGGAGCAATGCTCTACCTCCATACTCTCATCTTAAGTTTGTGGATGACACAAGTTTGATGGGAAGGGCCAGAATCAACGAGGCAATGAATTTCAGGAGAGCTTTGGATATCTATTGCAAAGCCTCAAGTCATAAATTTAATGAAGATAAATCATCCATATATTTCTTTAATACTCCTCGACTTATTCAGAATAGGATTGCTAGGAACCTCAGATTTCAAACGGGGTCCCTTCCTTTGTTGTACCTCAGGATTTTGTTATATTTGGGGGTTCAACACAGAGATTTTTGGAAAGGAATTTTGGATAAACTTCGTTGCAAGGTTAATCATTGGACTTACAGGTGGTTATCCTCTACTGAAAGAGTGATTCTTCTGAAGACTGTGGTGCAAGCTCTTCCCATTTATAAGTGTTTTGTGCAAACTCCCCCCTCCATCTTTGTGAGAGAGTTTGATGCTCTTTCCCATCAATTTATTTGGTCTAGTAGTTTTCTTTCTTCTAAGTGGAGTTTAGTTAAATGGGACTTTGTTTGTAGACCGATACATGTTGGGGGTCTTAGCCTCGGATCTATTGATTTGGCTAGCAAGGCCTTGTCAGCTAAGCTGTATTGGAGGTGGTGTAACAGTCAGGATCAGGACTCGGCCAAGATTTTAACCCACAAGTATTTCCCTGGTGCTAATGATCATGAGGTACCTCATCTTAGTTTAGTGGGCAGGGGCTCTTGTATCTGGGATACTCTTAAAAAAGGTGCCCAACTTATTAAAGATGGCCTTTTCTGGATTTTTAATAGAGGCTCTAAAGCTCTTTTTTTGAAGGACTCTTGGGATGGTCACCCTCCTATTCTATCTAGTTATCCACAGCTTCATCCTCTTTGCAACATTTTCACTGATGTTGGATGGGTTAAGGTAGATAATTTTAAAATGGTTAAGCACATTGGACAGGTTGAGGTGACTTGCTGGAAGGATCCTCTTGAATGGCCCTTGGGTGGCTCTGATGAAGATCGTGTGGTGTTGGTTAATATCTTGGAGGGTAGGTTATGTAGTTCCCTCAAGGAGAGAGATATTTTGGCTTGGGGTCCTAACCCAAAAGGCAAGTTTTCTATTACTGAAGGTTGTGCTCAGCTTGATAGGCAATTGTATGGCCTGACAGATGTTCCCTGGTGGAAGAAAGTTTGGAATAGCTTCTCTTGGCCAAAATGTATTTTTTTCTTATGGCTGGTTGCTTAGAGGAAATGCCTCATGTGGTAGATTCTTCATAAGAGAGGCTTCCAGGGATCATCTATCTGTTATCTTTGTATGCATAATGCGGAAGATTGCTCCCACTTATTTTTTCTATGCCCTTTCTCTAGAGATATTTGGCACAAGTGGTGGGAGGCTTGGCAACATGCTTGTTTTCATGATACCTCCTTAATTGATTTTTGGGATAGCTTGGGCAAACCCCCAGCGAAGACCTCTTTTCTTCAAGTGGCTTGGGCTATTGGGCCAACCCTTATTATTTGGAATTTGTGGCTGGAAAGGAATCGAAGGGTATTTTGTGATTCACATGTAGGGAATCCTCGGCTATGGCAGAAGATAGTTAATAGGCTTCAGGAGACAATCTCGGCTAAGTGCAATTTGTCTAAAAATGTTGATCTGGGTGATTATGTTATTGTAAGGAATATGTAATTGGAAAACATTAAAATGGATTGTGTTGCTAGAAATAGATCTCGACATGCAAAGTAGCAGATAAGTAGAGATGGAAGGTGGATTCCCCCTCCTATGGGAATCTTAAAAATTAATACATATGGCTCTTCCCATGGGAATCCTAGACATGCAGGTATTGGAGGTATAGGTAGAGGTGATGATGGTTCTGCGGTTATTTTCTTCTCTATTTATATTGGGCAGTGCTCTAACAATCTTATGGAGGCTCTAGCTATTAAGATTGTTGTTGAGAGAGGTTGTTCTTTAGGATGGAGGAAGATTATTTGTGAGTCGAATTCTCAGATTGTTGTGGACATGTTGAACAAACAAAATTTGAATGATGTGAGTTGGCAATTAGCTTATGTGGTCGGACAGATTTTACAATTGTGTAATACATTGGAATTTGTCTCCTTTTGTCATATTCCCAGGGATTGGAATAGAGTGGCTGATTGTTTGGCCAAGTGGGCTTCAGATCATGTTGATGGTTCAGATTTTAGTGGAAGGGATGGTCTACCTCCTAATTATCTTGAAACTTTAGATAGGTTAATGCTAGAAGACAGGATGATGCAAGAGCACCCAGTGGTGTAGCATCAATTTCCCTTTTATGTTTGTTTCCATTTCATTGTCATTTTTGAGGCCCTTCAAGGCTCCGGATGACCCTAGTTTTTGGTGTAATTCCAACGTAGGTGGCCCTTGGCCCTACTTTGATCCATGTCATCTTTTTGAGGGCTTTCCGAATAGGTGTTATCATTGGAAATCTGACGGCCAGATCCAATGCTATGGTCACTAAACTTTGTAGTGGTGGTGTTGGTGGTTCTTTTAGGATCCTTTTAGTTTTTGTTGTTGTCTTGGTGGGCCTAAGTCCTGAACTTTGTATTTCTATGATTTTTGAATAAATCTTTACCCCTTTTTTCAAAGAAGAAAGATGGTATTGTGCATTTCATTAAAGGTTCAATGCTATTGGTGATCCTCATACATTTCAATGAGGTAGAGTAATAAATGCTCTTGTTTATGACTATGATGGTTGGATAGTTTAGAAATATATTACTATTGTTATTATTTTTTTCACAATAGTTTATGGGGTTTGACACCTTTTAGATGGATTCCTTTGTTCCTTATTTGGAGGTGAACCACAATTTCTCTAATATTACCAATAGCACTGATGTTGGTTATGTTGTTGGGATTTCTCCTCATATTTTTTCTCTTCACCTATGATTTTCTATTATGTGTCTAGTGAGTTTCATATTGATGATTTTAATGGAGGTGATCCTTCTTCTATTGTTTATTCTCATGTTGTTCATAACAAGGGGAAATATTTTATTGTTAATTTTCTAGGTAATTTGAAGTTTAAATTTCTATTTTTCCTTTTAATTTAGTGACTCAAATTTATATGTTTTAACTTTGTTTTATGTTATACTTATAATTGCTCATGAATCCTAGCTTTAGTATTGTGTTGATTCTAGGGTCCCATCTACAGAGACTATTGTTGTCTCGTATTGATTAGTTGGATAAGAATGTGGTGGTAGTTGATAGTTGTTCACATAATACTTCTACATCATATGCTATTTGTTAATTTACTTGCATAATATTTATTTTCCACTTTAGGTTTTGACTATTTTACCCATGGATTAAGACAATATATATTTCCTATATCTAAATTATCTTGTGTTTTTGTCTTACTAGTCTACATAAATATAGCACTACCTAATTGTATCCAATCCTCTAGGAGCTTACATTTTTAGTCATCTCTAAATATTTATACATGTTCTATATTTCCAAGTTATACATGAAGTATAAAATAAAAATAGATTTTAATTTAGGGATATGAAAATGATTTTACATATAAGTAGTATTGTAACTTGTTTTTTTTATAAGGCACAAAGCCTAACCATTGTCTTGAGGATAATAGTCGGATGAATGTGCAAGAGTAAATCCATACTGAAAGCATAGTTGAGTTAATTTATCTGATGAAAATACGGATGTATTTTTCGCCATAATTTAATTTGGAACACCAAATCAGTAAATTGTATTTTCTTTCAAAAACTTACACACCACTTCAGAAGTTGTGTGCCTTACTGGAATAGCTTCAACCGACTTAGTAAAATAATTAGTAGTTGTAAGGACATAAGTATGCCCTATAATAGAATATGAGTTAATAACACCGATGAAATCAATTCCCCATTGCTTGAAAGGTTCATCAATTACAAGTGGCTTGAGAGGAAGCACTGCTATCTTTTGTTTTCCGACAAACTGCTGACAAAGATCACATTTGCGTACCCACTTGTACGCATCTTTGAAAAGCATGGGCCAATAATACCTATCCTTAAATATTTTATGATTCATCACAAGCGCATATAAATGTCCACCACAAGCTAAGTTGTGAAAAGATTCTAACTTCTCTTGTTGTGCTTTATCAACACATCTCAAAAAGACGTCATCAATACTCTTTTTATACAAACAATTATCCCAAATGACAAAGTTTGCAGCTTTGAGCTTGATATTTCTCTCCTCCTTGTAACTCAAATATGAAGGATACTCACCATATGTGATAAAATGAGAGATATTAGAATACTACTCCTTTGTAGTGCCAAAAAACAACACTGCAAGTAAGCGTTCTGAAATTTCATCAGATTCCTTACCTTTATTGGAAGAATCATTTTCAGCCATTAGCTTACACAAACCTCTCCCACGGATAAGCTTCGTAGGTTCAATCTCAAGGTCATATTCCTGAATCTTGGCAATCCAATTACCTCTCTTAGTACCAAACTCCTGCTAAGTAAGGATTAACTTCAGTGCAGTGTCAGGAACCAAAACAAGTGTATGACAATTCAGGATATAAAACCTAAAATATTTAACTGCTTTAACCACGAAAAAAACATGTTTTTCCATATGGGAGTACTTCAACTCATGAGAATTCAAAGGGAAACTCATGAAAGTTGTATATACCTAAAAATGGTCTGAAGATAATTAATTAAATAAGCAATTATTTAATTATCCCCCTTTCCAATTTAATTGAATTCATTAGCAATTTGATTAAATTCCCCATTCATCTGCTTATTAATAAATCTAAGGATTTATTTAATAAGTTCATTTCAATAGTCCCCTTTTATTAATTAATCTGAATTAATTAATTCTCCCCCATTTGATTCATTCTTCTAATCTCATAATTAATTAAAACAAATCAATTTATGAGTTGTTGAAAGTTAATTAGCCTTTTCCTATTATTTGAATTTTTAAATTTAAATTTCCCACGTCTCCTAACTTATAACCACCTAACCTAACCACCCCCTAACCTAACCCATTCCACCTAATCCGGGTTTATCTAACCCCATCCTAACCTCCTCATCCTAACCTCCTTATCCTAACCTCCTATGGGTTGGATATTCTCCCCTTGAGACACGTGGCAATTATGCCACATGTCTCCCCCCTTGGACACTTGCCCTCTTATGAGCAAGATTCCTTGACACTTGTCACCACAAAGATGACAAGTGTCCCTCCCTCCAACCTCTTCTCCAACCTCCTCCAATTTGACCCTTGATATTTTTAGATTAGATCTTGACCGTTGATTCCTGTCACCTCACCCCTAGCCTTGGAAATCCTATAAATATCCCGCATTTTGGAGCACAATGGATCCGATCACATCTCATTTCAAGCATTGTTATTATAGGCATATCCCATCTCATCCCATTTTAAGAATTGTTATTATAGGCAATTGCATCTTAGATCTAGCTTAATTTTATCATCATCTAGTATACTTTCTTAATCATATAGCCTAATCAATCTCTCATCTAGCTTAATTGCATCTATCATTTAGTATAATTAGCTTCTTGGATCAATCTATCTTAATCATGCATTTATCTAGCTTGCACAATATATCATTTTAAATCCTGCAGCTTGGTGTAGTCAATTCACTGGGATTGGTCATCTAGATCTGAGAGAAAATCCACACTCGTATCTCTTAGGAGGTGATAGGTTGCTTTGTCATGGTTTATCTTTCATTTGATTTCAATTTTCTAACCATGCTTGCAATGATCTATTGAGTGTTTGTGTTGCAGCTGCAAGTACCCTACTTCACATTCAAGACATTTTGGCGCCCACCGTGGGGCTGAAAATCTAATTTTGTGGCCTCTTGCATCTTCAAATCTTCAATCTCACGGATCTTTGGCTGCACTGTCTTCAGAATCTCGTACAAGTACCTTTTCAGTATCGTACAAGTTTCTTTGTGAACTTGTATGCGTATATGGGAATACTCGTACTACTATGTGAGGGAACTTGTACGATTTTATGTTTCTGTCTTTCATTAAACAGAGTTCATTTTAGGGTTTTTATGCTTAAATTTGGCTATTACTAATGCTAACCCTAGTTTGATTCTGAGTTTTCTAGCAGCCTAATTGGTTTTCTGCAAAACATTTTTGTCCAAGATTACATGGGCCAAAGAATCAATTACTCCGAAACAACATGATTACTAATGTATTGGTTTTGCATGTTGCCTAAGGAAAACTCGACCAAACTTTGTGTCTTCTTAAAGTTTTCTAAGAACACTTAATTTGCTATTGGTAAATGAACAATCTTGTTTTCTATGCTTGAGAATTTATCTAAAAGGGAGGAGAGTATGCTTGTGTCTGTATGGACAATCAAAAATCTTGACCCTTGAAGTGCTTCTATGTTTGAGATTTGAATACCTTTAGCAGGCCTGTCATAGTGGAAAAAAGTAATCACCCTGTGAGAATGACCCAAGTGAGTACAGCTAGACCTAAGATTTCTGACTCACTCCAAAAAATAGGGCTCTCGGGATTAAAGTCTCGGAGGATGGGATTATTTGAGTTTTCTCTTTTGAGATTTCTCATATCGAACATTTATTAAGGCCTCACAGTCTCAATCATGCTTGTGTGACTACTTCTTGTTTCGATACCTTGTTGGGCTATAGGCCTCAATCGCACTTGCACGACTACAAGGGGTAATTCCAAACGGAAGTCCTTACTATGAACCCTAAGATAGAAGCTACCCAGTTCACCTTGGAAAGGGGGATAATCTTTGTGCAAGAGAGATAGTAACTCTCCAAGACACTTGCCATATCATGCCCCCATTAGCATTTGGAGTCGGATAATACGACATTGAAAATTCATTGTGTGAAACTCAGTGGTCATATTTTGATTAGCTATTGGGTGTGTACCTAAGTTTGCAAGCAAAGGTTTTCTCTCTCAGCCAACTTTCTTAGGATTTAGCATGTTGTGCTTGAGGTCACTTATCATATCGCATGCTTGTTGTGTTTTCATCCTTGGCAGTGAGACTGAAACATCGAAAACAAGAAAACATAATCAAAAACATCAAACATCATTGGTCAAAAATCTATCAAAGTCAAAAATTTGTCTATGCTCTGTCCTAAGTCATAAGAGTTTCCTAGTTTTTTGTATAAGAAAGCTAGTCCATCGTTTTGTCCTATCTAAATTGTCGTACGAGTCATATCAGCAGAAATTCTTTGTTTAGTTATCGTATGGTTGTCTCTAAATTTCCTTATGAGATTCCTATTTTATCATATGGGACTGTTTAAATTGTCATCTGGGAGTCCTTAATCTATTGTACGAGGGTTTGTCTTTGTCAGTCCAGAGTTGTCTTATTGCATGTCTTTTCCAGATCTGTCATTTTTGCTTGGTCAATTTACAGTGAGTGTATACACCTGATATCTATCATTTTGTGCTTAGGTTGTCTTCTTGGTTTTCTTGGTTAAGTAATCTTCTATCAAAATGGATTCTAGAAGACACCCCAAGATTTTCAATTATTCATCTTCAACAAGTTCAAGGTCTAGCATCTCAAAGTCCATTATCACCTTCTTTGATAAACTGGTCATTCAAAACATAGTTTCTCATCGGGATCTATCATCCTTTATCATGAAACTACAACGTTTGATCAGGATAACCGCGTCCCATATCATTGGATATATCGTTCCTATTGGACTTGGTCTTATCAAAATCATCATCATTGCACTCCAACCAAAGATCATAAAACTTACAAACTTACAAATACTTGAATTATCTTTCCATGTCATATCACTCTATCATATCTACATTGATAGTTGGTCACTTATCGAAACACCTCTTAGACATTTGAATCCTTGCACAATATTCAACACACGTGTATGCCCAGTTTAACTAGAGCACAAAGACGTAAGATCGCAGAAATAGAAATAGAAACATTTGAAATGACTGAAGATTATAGGAACATAGCATACCAAAACGAAATACAAGAAGAAAAAATAATAGATCAACATATCAGAGAAATCAAACAAGATCCTAAATTCAAAAAAATTATGGAGAAAATATTGGAGGGAGAAAAAGAAAAGTACTTCCTAAAGTTAGCAAGATCTGGTGCTACTCTCCCCCAAGATTTTGACGTGACCAATCTAGGAAAAAAGAGAAGTGGCCCTTTCCATGATAACAAATGACATGAAGAGATTTCGGTCACAAAAAGGATGACACATCAATTCCTGATAACACAAGAGCTAATGAGGAAACTTTTGTTCCCAAAAGGGATGACGTAGAAATTCTCAACAATGCCAAATCTAATAAGGACACAAGAAAGAGTCGAGATGATATAGGAAGAGATCAAGATCATACTAGAATACAAACTCATATTTATACAAGAATAAATCATGTTGATAATCCCCTCACAGCTCTTACACAACAAATACAAACGCTGCAAACACATATTCAAGATATGCAGATAGGAACTATTAGAAGATATTCACTTCAAAAAATTTGTCCTTACCTATTCGATAGAAATCTAAACATGATACCATTTCCTATAGGTTGTGAAACTCTTAGATATGATAAATATAATGGATGCATTGATCCCCAGGATCATATACGAGAATTTTGCACGATGAGTATGGAGTTTGCACATGAAGATACATATTTGATGAGATTATTTCCAAAGAGCTTAAGTGGACTAGCTATAGAATGGTTCTCCAAACTTCCACCTAGAATTAGATCATTCGCAGAATTGGTGGATAAGTTTGTTTCACAATACTCTTACAACATACAACATGAGGTCACAATGCTAGACCTATGTAATACTAAACAAAAGAGTGGAGAACCTTTCATGATGTTTCTACAGAGATGGAGATGATTAGCTTCATGATATCCTCATATGGTGGCAGAATACGAGAAAATGGACATATTCATCGATAACCTAAACAATCAAATGAGTTATAATCTAAAAATGCAATGTCGTCAAAATTTTGAAAAGATGATTGATAATGGAATCAGAATGGAGGAAGCTATGGTAAAGAAGGGTGAGTTGAAGCTCTAAAAATAAGGAGTTAATCCTCCTAACAACAATACTAGCAACAACAGAAATGATAAGCCGAAATTCTGGAATAGAAATCGAAATGTCGTCAACGATGGGATAGTGGATAACAATAATGTAAAACCAAAGAAACCAGTTTTCAATTTATCCAAACACTCAGAAGTGGCTCAAAAAAACAACAATCACCAAAAATCAACTTTCAGAAGGAAGAAACTTTGAACCCCAAGTGAAACCCTCTTGGTGGAACGACAACCATTATTGCGATTTTCATCGAAACAAGGGACACCACACGATAATTGTTAGCAGTTGAAACATGCCATCCAATATTTGATTGATAATGGAGTGATAAATATGGATGGACATACAAAAAATGAATCTCATACAACTTTCAAAACTCTGCTTCCTAACTATGAGAAGGGTGAATCATCAGCAACACATAATGGTAAGGGGAAAGCAAAGGTGAACTGGCGCAGAGCACCTAGCTCAATGTTGTATTTTCTTGCATTTTAGAGTTTTTGTGTGATTTAAAGTTATTTTATGCTGTAATAAGGTGGAATAAATCCTATGATGCTTTTTGAAGCCATAGTTTGGTTGTCCACACTTTTGTTGTGCTCAGGATCCAAAATTGCCATTATCCTGAAAAGTTGTCAAAATGTCAATTTTTGGTTTGTACCAGGTGGATGCCTAGAAAATTGCTATAATGTTTGGAAATGGTTTAAATCCATTGTGGTATTCCATTTGAGTTATGTTTCAAGCCTTGAGAGCCTTGGAGTGTTTTTTTGCACTCATAGGTAAAAGTTGTCAAAAATTGGTCATGACAACTTTTGCATTTTTAGGCAAGAGTTGTCCATGAAGTAAATGGCATTGGAAGTTGGTTGGAAACAACTTAAAATGGTATATAAAACCTTCTAATCATCTCCAATAAATGGTTAATCAACTTTTGGTTTGCATTCAATTCATTTGCCAAGGGTTTCCTATGCTTTTCCTCATGTTTGGACTACTTTTTCTTTGAATTTCTGCTTTTGTTAAACCTGTACGGTCTGGTACGGTGCACATAATAGAAGAGGAAGTTAGGAATTTGTTTTATCTTTCCAACAAGTATAATATAAAGGTCTTAAGTGCTTTGTATCAAAAGTTCACTATTTTTGTAAATGTTGCTCACAAACCCTTGAAACTTGGGGTTTTGGCTGTAAAAATGCATTTTACCTGAGCATCCATGAATGGAACAAGTTTCAATCCAATGGATGCCTTGGGTAGCCTCTGTAAATAGTTTTAGAGTAGTCTTTTTGTGTTTTTACAGGCCACAAGGAGGAGAATGGGTGAGATGAATAACACACAAGCTTGTAGCTAGTGTGTGAGGGTAGCAGAGATTGCTCATTTTCAGAGCCATGGAGAAGTGATACCCCAAAAACCCACAGTGTTTTGTAAATTTATATGGGTGTACTAAAATAATCCAATATTTTTTGGGTTGGTCATTTTGACTGGTGAAGAGTTTGGATCACATCTTCCAAAACTGCCTGGAAGCCCTAAACCCTTAAAAATGACTCTTTTTCAATTACCCTAGTTGCACGACAAACCTAGATGAGAAAATTTGTGATCTTGTTTAAATTCCAAATGTGTATCTAAATATGTAAAAATATCTGGGGGTTTTTAGGAAATTGTTGGGAAAAAGACCAAAAAACAATCCAAGAAGGGCTAGTCAATTAGGCCTAATAGCAGCCGGTAGAAGCAAGTTGAAATCCTAGGGCTTGGGAGGAAGGTGCAGACCTTGTCAATGTATAAAATGACCTTGACCATACCTACACAACATAACCACAACCTTTAAACATGTTGTTAGATTGAAGATCCTTGGTGGAGGTCTTTGGAACCTAGTTGGAGCTTTGGGAACCTAGTAGGAGACCATCTCAAAATCATAAATTTGGGTCAAAACCAACAAGAAACCTCAAGAGGCTATACCTAGGAGGAAAGCCAATAGATTTTAGGCCTTGGAGGTCTAAGGAGTGTACCCTAACAAGTTACCTTGGAGGAGCTTGAGTAGAAGGGTGAGTTGAGGAGTTGGGGTGAGTAAGCCTGAATTGGAGAGCTAGGCACAAGACCGCTGCATCAGAGTGGTATCAGAGCCATTCTTTGAAAGATTTGGTATATGTCAGATTGTGAAGAATTAGAAGCAAGTTCAATGCCTCCAAAGGAAATGACTCCAGAATCCATCCGACAGATGGTGGCAGAGATGATAGAAGGATTGAAGGATACAGAAGGACACAGAGGAACCAGAGAGGCAAAGAAGGAGAAGGGAAAGGTTAAGACAGAATGGGGTGATGAGACTGATGAAAAAGTGGAAGATGGAGAGGAACCAATAATAGTAGCTATGCCTCAAGACCAAAATTTATTCCTAGATGCAGTCAAATCCATTTCTAAGGACAATCTGGATGGATTACCCACATATGGAGGAAACCCCAATGGAGAAGAGTTGCTAGATTGGATAGAAGCTCTCAATAATCATTCTGATTACAAAGAGGTAGCAGAAGAGAAAAGAGTTAATGTGGCCAAATCAAGAATGAGAGGATCAACATTGGTTTGGTGGAATATGATGCAAAAAGAAAGGATACAAGAAGGCAAAAAGAAGATAACTTCATGGGAGCATATGAAGATCAGACTTAAGGCACAATTCCTTCCAGGAGATTATGAATTTCAAATTCATAAGAGACTACAAAATCTGAAACAAAGGGAGCTAGATGTCAATGCTTACATGGAGGAATTCCATAAACTAAGCCTCGAAGCTAAGAAGCATGAGAATGAGGTGGAGAAATTGGCTAGATACATGAATGGATTGAGACAAAATATACAAGATGAAATTAGTATCCTTACTCCTGATACTGTTCATAAGTGTTTTCAATTAGCATTAAGGGCAGAAGACAAAATCAAGAGGAGGAGTTAACAAAATCAAAAGTTTAGAGGTGGCAGATCCTTTAGAGGAAGGGGCACTTTTAGTAGAGGACAACAAACATCAAGGAATGAAGAAAACTCAAGGCAAGAAGGTGGTGGAGACTCTTCAAGGGGGCCATTTAGAGGATCCTTCAGAGGAAGAAACAATTCTAGGGGTAGATTTGGAAGCTCGAGAAGAGGAAATTTAGTTTTCACTGGTAGATGTTACAATTGTAATCAAGTTGGCCACACAATGGGAAGGTGACCGGAGAAAGCAACCAACTCTTCACACTCATACATGGGTGAGAGAAGAACACAATTAGTGGAGGAAGAAGACAATCAAAGTGTGTCTTCCCCTTTCAGCAAGGCAGGCCCAGTGACAGATGGTGAAAGACTAATGCTAAGAAGGTCTTTGTTGAAGATTCCTCAAGCTCAAGAGCCACCACAAAGGAATATTTTGTTTAGAACAACCTGTAAGTCTCAAGGCAAGATTTGCAAAGTGATTGTAGACTCAAGTTCAACTGAGAATATAGTTTCAACTGAAATGGTGGATAAACTCAAGTTAAAGAGGTTGCCACATCTCACTCCCTACAAGGTGTCATGGCTCAACCGGAGCCAACATGTCTTAGTTGATGAGAAAGCATGGGTAGACTATGAGATTGTTGAGTATAAGTACAAGATTTTATGTGATATATTGCCTATAGATGCTTGTCATTTGTTGTTGGGACGTCCATGGCAATTTGATGTAAAGGCTCAGCATGATGGAGAGAAGAATAGCTATGTCATTATCAAGAATGGTAAGAGGTATCAAATGGATCCATTAACTGATCCAAAAGAGGAAAAACAAGTGGGATCAAGTGTGATTATGGTGAGTGGGAAAGAGTTTCTTAAGGTGATGAAACAAGAAGGAGATCAAGGGTATGCTATTGTGCTCAAACCTAGTGAAGAAGGTAAGGCAGATCCAATGGAAGAAGTGCCACAAGAGGTGAAAGGTCTACTCAAACAATATGCAGAAGTAATAGGAGAAGATCTACCTGATTCTTTGCCACCAATGAGGGATGTAAATCACCAAATAGACCTGATTCCAGGGGCAAGTTTGCCTAACAAGGCTGCCTACAAAATGACACCTAGTCAAAATGAAGAAATTGCCAAACAAGTGCAGGAGCTCTTGGACAAAGAATTCATCAAAAAGAGTTTGAGTCTATGTGTTGTACCTACTATCTTAGCACCCAAGAAAGGGGGAAAATGGAGAATTTGTATAGATTATAGAGCAATCAATAAGATCACTATAAGGTACTGGTTCCCTATGCCAAGGATAGAAGACCTGTTGGACAATCTTGGGGGTGAAAGCTACTTCACAAAGGTGGATTTAAAATCGGGTTATCATCGGGTAAGAATCAAACCAGGGGATGAATGGAAGACAGCCTTTAGGACCAATGCTGGCCTCTATGAGTGGTTGGTCATTCCATTTGGCCTTACTAATGCACCTAGCACCTTTCAAAGGCTCATGAATGAAGTCTTGGTTGAGTTCATAGGTAGATTTGTGATTGTATATCTTGATGACATTCTAATATTTAGCAGTTCCAAAGAAGAACATCTCAAGGATGTGGAGATGGTCTTGAAGAAGCTAATAAAGGCACAACTCAAAATCAACCTTGAAAAGTGTGAGTTTCTCAAGACTAAACTTGTATATCTTGGTTTTGTCATTTCACAAGGTTGTCTAAAAATGGATCCTAGTAGGGTTGAGGCAATCCTTAGTTGGACTAAACCTAAAAATATCAGTGATGTTAGGAGCTTTCATGGGTTAGCATCCTTTTATAGGAAGTTTGTAGGAAACTTTAGTCATGTGTGTGCTCCTGTGCTTAATACTATCAAAGGGGGAGTCAAGTGTAAGTTTAGGTGGACAGAGGAGGCTCAAAAGGAATTTGAGTTGTTGAAAAAGAAGATAGTTGAGTTACCTACCCTTAGGTTACCTATTTTCAATCAGTTATTTATAGTTGAGTGTGATGCTAGTCAAAGAGCAATAGGGGCTATTTTGAGTCAAGAGGGTCTTCCCATAGGCTTTTTCTCTGAAAAGTTGAATGAAGCAAAACAAAATTACTTTGTCTATGACTTAGAGTTGTATTCCATAGTGCAAGCCTTGAAGAAGTGGCATCATTACTTTCTACCCAAAGAGTTTGTGGTCTATACTGACAACCATGCCCTTAATTTTCTCAATGGACAAGAGAAGTTGAATCGGAAACACCTCAAGTGGGTAGAATACCTACAATCTTGTACCTTCACTATCAAGCATAAGAAGGGCACCTCAAATAAAGTTGCTGATGCACTCAGTAGGAGAGTCAAGACCATACAAGAGGTTAAATTGCATAGTGTGGGGTTGGAGGAGTTGAGAGACCTCTACAAAGAAGACAAAGATTTTGCTGATATATATGCTACATGTTCTGATTTTTCTAACACTTCTCATGTTTCCTACTCAAAGTATATGATATAGGAAGGTTTGTTGTTTAAAGGACATCTCCTTTATATACCCCAATGCTCTATGAGACAAAACATCATTCAAGAGAAACATCAAGGGGGTCTAGGAGGTCATTTTGGCAATGATAAAACAATGGAGCAGGTTAGTCGGTTCTACTATTGGCCCAAGTTGCAATCAGAAGTAAGGAGATTTGTTGAACAATGTGCCATATGTCAAAGAGAAAAAGGACTAGCAAGTAATGCAAGTTTATATCAGCCCTTAGTCATACCCCAAAGGCCTTGGGAATGTTTCAGCATGGACTTTGTGTTGGGTTTACCAAGAACACCAAGAGGATTTGATAGTGTTTATGTGGTGGTAGATAGGTTCAGAAAAATAGCTCACTTCATCCCTTGTAAGAGTACCAATGATGCGACCTATATTGCAGGTCTTTTCTTCAAAGAAATAGGAAGAATCCATGGACTTCCATTTAGCATTGTGATTGATAGGGATGTTAAGTTTTTGAGTCACTTATGGAGAACCTTATGGAAGAAGTTGGGTACTAGACTCTCATTTTCATCTGCCTACCATCCACAATCAGATGGTCAGATTGAGGTGGTCAATAGGTCCTTGGGTAATCTCCTAAGGTGTCTCACGAAGCAGCACGGTCAGACTTGGGACTTGGTGATCAGCCAAGCAGAGTATGCATACAATGATTTAGTCAACCGAAGCATAGGCAAAAGTCCTTTTGAAATTGTTTATGGAATGCATCCTAGAGGTGTCTTAGAACTTAGTGATATCAGCACAATGACCCACAAGAGTGCTCAAGGAGAGAGTTTTTTTGAAGGTATTAAGGAAATTCATGACAAAGTATGACAGTCCTTGCAACAAAAATTAGAAAAATATAAGGAACAAGCTGATCAATCAAGGAGGAACTTGGAATGTAAGGTTGGAGACCTAGTTTTGGCTTATCTCAGAAAGGAAAGACTTCCAAAAGGACAACCAACCAATTTGATGATGAAGAAGATTTGACCACTCAAGATTGTGTATAAGTTTGGCCAAAATGCCTATGCGGTTGAACTACCTCCTTCTTTGGCCATATCTCCTATTTTCAATATTTGTGACTTGTATCCCTATAAAGGAGAATCTCAGACCTCTTATATGCATACCACATTGCAATATGAAGAGGGTTGGGTGAAGGATTTACCAGTTAGTCAATCGGTTTAGTTGGAAAGCATCTTGGATGCCAAGGTGATCAAGAAGACAAGAAAGAGCATCTACAAACATTATCTTGTGAAATGGGAAGGTCTACCTAATTCAGAGGCTATGCGGATTTCAGAATCTAACATAATTCATCATGGAGTGCAACTAGCAGACCTGATAACTCAAGGGACTTGAGTTCCTTGCCCCAGGGGAATATGGTGCAGAGCACCTAGCTCAAAGTTGTCTTTTCTTGCATTTTAGAATTTTTGTATGATTTAAAGTTATTTTATGTTGTAATAAGGTGGAATAAATCCTATGATACTTTTTGAATCCATAGTTTGGGGTTGTCCACACTTTTGTTGTGCTCAGGATCCAAAATTGTCATTATCCTAAAAAGTTGTCAAAATGTCAATTTTTGGTTTGTACCAAGTGGATGCCTAGAAAATTTCTACAATGTTTGGAAATGGTTTAAATCAATTGTGGTATTCCATTTGAGTGATGTTTCAGGCCTTGAAATCCTTGGAGTGTGTTTTTGCACTCATAGGTAAAAGTTGTCAAAAATTGGTCATGACAACTTTTGCATTTTTAGGTAAAAGTTGTCCATGAAGGAAATGGCATTGGAAGTTGGTTGGAACCAAATTAAAATGGTTTATAAAACCTTCTAAGCATCTCCAATAATAGGTTAATCAAATTTTTTTTTGCATTCAATTCATTTGCCAAGGGTTTCCTATGCTTTTCCTCACGTTTGGACTGTTTTTGCTTTGAATTTTTTATTTTGTACAACATGTATAGTCTAGTACGGTGCTCATAATAGCAGAGGAAGTTAGTAAATTTTTTTATCTTTCCAAAAAGTATAATATGAAGGTCTGAAGTGCTTTGGATCAAAAGTTATCACTATTTTTGTAAAAGTTGCTCACAAACCCTTGAAACTTGGGGTTTTGGTTGTAAAAATGCATTTTACCTTAGCATCCATGAGTGGCACAAGTTTAAATCTAGTGTATGGCTTGGTTAGGCTCTTTAAATAGTTTTAGAGTAGGATTTTTGTGTTTTTACAGGCCACAAGGAGGAGAATGGGTGAGATGAATAACACACAAGCTTGTAGCTAGTGTGTGAGGGCAGCAGAGATTGCTCATTTTTAGAGCCATAGAGAAGTGATACCCCAGAAAACCATAGTGTTTTGGAAATTTCTATGGGTTTACTAAAATAATCCAATATTTTTTGGGTTGTCTATTTTGACTGGTGAAGAGTTTGGAGCACATCTTCCAAAACTGCCTGGAAGCCCTAAACCCCTTAAAGATAGCTCTTTTTCCGTTACCCTAGTTGTATGACAAACCCAGATGGGAAACTTTGTGATCTTGTTTAACTTTCAAATGGGTATCTGAATATGTAAAAATATCTAGGGGTTTTTAGGATATTTTGGGGGAAAATACCAAAAAATAGTCCAAGAAGGGTTAGTCAATTAGGCCTGATAGCAGCCAGTAGAAGCAAGTTGAAAGCCTAGAGTTTGGGAGGAAGGTGCAGACCTTGTCAATGCATAAAATGACCTTGAACATTCCTGCACAACATAACCACAACCTTTAAACATTTTGTTAGAGTGAAGATCCTTGGTGGAGGTCTTTGGAGCCTAGTTGGAGCTTTGGGAACCTAGTAGGAGACCATCTCAAAATCAAAGATTTGGGTCAAAACCAACAAGAAACCTCAAGAGTCTATACCTAGGAGGTAATCCAATAGAGTTTAGGCCTTGGAGGTCTAAGGAGTGTACCCTAACAAGTTACCTTGGAGGAGCTTGAGTAGAAGGGTGAGTTGAGGAGTTGGGGTGAGTAAAGGTGAATTGGAGAGCTAGGCACAAGACCTCTATATCACGAACTATGCTCATGCATATGCCAATGTGGTAAATGTGATTGTGGTTAAAGAGAAACAACATCAAGAACCTGTTCATGCTATCACAAGAAGTAAAGCCAAATTTGTTTTGTCGGGTCCTACAACTAACACGTAATCCACTTCAAAACAATATAGTCTAGTGGATCAACAAAAGAAAACTCTCACGTAAACATCCATCTTAGAAATTTTAAGGCTTTCAACTGCACACAAATAAATTCTAGAAAGAGAATTAGTAGATACGACAGTGTCCAAAGATCTTGATGTAGATCAATTCCAAACCATGGTGGGACACCTCACAACCCCTCACTGCTTATCATTCACCGAAGAATATGAAATGTCCTTGCAACATCTCCATAATGCTCCTTTGCATATTGAAGTCCTCATTCATAAGACGCGTGTTAAACATGTCCTAATAGATGGGGGAGTTGGCTTAAACATTTTCTCATTGAGTCTTGTCCATGCTCTAGGTTATTCTAAATATGTAGTTGAGCCCCGGAAAAAGATCACAATCAAAGCATATGATGAAGAAGAGTGTTCCTCTAAAGGAATTGTGATATTACCCATCAAAGTGGGACCTTTGTAGAAAGACACAGCATGCCAAGTTCTAGACTAGGATTTATCATACAACACACTCTTGGGAAGACCCTAGATACATGACATACAAGCTATTCCATCAGCATATCATCAGTGCCTGAAATTTCCATACAATGGGTAGGAAATCATGATCTCAGTAGATTCAAATCCATTCCAGTATTGTAGTAATCTAAAACCAGCTCAAGAGGTCATTGTTCCTCATAATAGGGAGGCATCATCTTCAAACACGCAATCCAAGGAAAAATCATTTGCCTCAATTTTGTCAAGTATGGAAAAACAAATGCAGCTAAGAGATCAAGGGAATGGAGAATATTCACTATCATAGTTACCACTTTCTCCTAAATCCTATGGAAAACCATCAAACTCTAAACAACAACCAATTGTGAAACATCTTCCAATATTTGACAAAGCATTTCTTAGTGCTGGGACTTTATAAGAGGAAACAGAGGACAAAGATGTGCTATAGTGGCTATAAAAGGATGACGAAGTCCAACAAAAGATCAATAATGTCAAAATACCTACAGAAAAATATGGAAAAGGATTTAGCATTCAGGTAAGTGCAAGAAGTTGTGTCCACTTAATGTGGAAGTTTCGGACTTAGTTAAAAAGTGGAAATCGGGCGGAGTGAATAGGAGACTAATCGGGATCCCGTTTACTCTCGAGATCCTGAGCCTAAAAACAAACGGGATCTCGTGGGCCCCGAGATCCCGAGCCTAGAACCCAAAACGGGATCTCGTGTTAAAAACAAAACGAGATCCTGTGTTGAAATGAAACGGGATCCCATTTCGAATATATAATTTTTTTTTAAATGAAATGGGGTTCATTTTTTTCCATATGGGATCCCGATTGAAGGAGTGGAGCCCTCCCAAAAATTGCCAGCAACCTGCCTGCAAGTCTTCCAGGTACGCCCAACGGCCATTTTTATTCAATAATTCATATTTAGATTAATTTTTTAGTTAAAGAATTAGATTTTTTAGTTTAAAAATTAGATTTTTTAGTTTAAAAATTAGATTTTTTAGTTTAAAAATTATTTTTTTTGTTAATGATTTTTAGTTTTCAATTTATTTTTTTTGTTAGAAAAAATGATTTTTAGCTTAATAATTATTTTTTTCATTAGGAAAGTATGTTTTTTGGTTTAAAAATTAGTTAAATTTAGTTTGAATTTTTTTTATGAATTGATTAGATTAGGATTTTTTTAAACGAATAAATTTAATAAAAATGTCAAAACAAAAATGAATATGAAAACCAAAACCAAAAAATTACAACAAAAATGAAACTATTTAAAACATCTAAATTGTATACAACATACCCCCTATGACCACATAGGATCACATCACGTCCAACCCCTTATGACCACATATGACCCCATAGGATCAGCCATAGTGTCCAAAGGGGTCATGTATGTGGTCCTAAGGGGTCACACATGCACATTCTAATGTACATGTGTGACCCCTTAGGACCACATACATGACCCCTTAGGACACTATGCATGATCCTATGGGTTCATACATGTACATGGTCCTAAGGGGTTGAACGCATGTGTGACGGGCCTTTAGGACCACATTGTGTTCTAAGGAGTCATATATGTGATCCTAAGGGATCACGCATGTGTTAGAACACATGTGTGACCCCTTAGGACCACATATGAGCCATATTAACATCCTAACTTATTTGGGGTATACAATTATACCCCAACTAATAGGATGTTAATTAAGCCTGGTCATATGTAGTCCTAATGGGTCACACATGTGTTCTAACACATGCATGCTTGATCCCTTAGGATCACATATATGACGGTCCCTTAGAACACAATGTAATCCTACAAAGGCCTGTCATGCATGCATGCGTGAACTAACTCATTCTTTCAACCCCTTCTATGACCATGTATATGTGTAATATGACCTCATAGGATCACACAGTTCACCCTAAGGGGTCATATGTGGTCCTAAGGGGTCACACATGTACATTTTAGAACACATGTGTGTATCCCCTTAAGCCATCTCCTATTTTTAAATTCATTCCCCTTTTAAGCCATATGTGTCCTATAATTTAGTTTGAGCCATGTCCATATTATACCATGAGTTAGAATGTGTGTAATTGTGTGATGGGCCTTTACTAGGACCACATTGTGTTCTAAGGGGTCATAATCTGGTCCTAAGAGGTCACGCATGTGTTAGAACACATGTGTGACCCCTTAGGACCATATATGACCCCTTTTACCATCCTAGTAGTTGGGGTATATTGTATACACTAAGTATAGGATGTTAAAAGGGCTCATATGTGGTCCTAAGGGGTCACGCATGTGTTAGAACACATGCGTACCCCCTTAGGATCACACATGACCCCTTAGAACACAATGTGGTCTAAAAGGCCCGTCACACACATGCACGTGCTTTGAGTCATGCATTCAACCCTTCTAGGACCATGTACATATATTACCCCATAGGATCACATGGTGTCCTAAGGGGTCATATTATGTGCTCCTAAGGGGTCATGCATGTACATTAGAACATGTATGTGTGTCCCCTTAAGCTATGTCTCATTCCCCTTTTATGCCACATGTCCTAATAAATAGTTTGATCCCCTTTCAAGTGCCACATGTCCCAATTAGGCTTGCATCCCCTTAAGACATATATATCTAGTTTAAACACATGCGTGGACAGCCCCTTAGGATACAGTGCCACCTTTTTAACATTTATGTATACAACATGTACCCCTTATGACCCAACTTGACCACATAAGATCTCATATATTGTGTACATATGTCCATCCCCTTAAGTCAAGTGTCTTAAATGTAAATTACAAAATTTGTAGATGTTAAATTTAAAATTCCTATTCTAAGTACATGAAATTAACTAATTAACTAATTACGACTATACCCCTCTTAAAACATACTATTACGATCATACCCATTTTAATGTATACTAGGACCTATTAACTATATATTTTGTTAAATGTCATATATTAAATATCATAATAGGTCCTATTAACTATATATGAAATTAAGTAATTACGATCAAATTAAATAGAATTACTCAAGACCAAGTCTGCTTTTAAGACACATGTAATTAGGACATGCACGTGTCTTAAGGGGATCCCAATCGTAATTATTTATTTGAAATGATCCCCTTAAGCCACATGTGTGTCCTATATTTAAAGTAGTTCTTCTTTCCCTTACTTGCCTTATACATCCTATAATCTAGGCCTATCCCCTTAAGCCACATACATCCTAATTAGGCCTATCATATTAAGCCACATACATCCTAATTAGGCCAATCCCTTTAAGTCATGTGTCTTAAATGATTAATTACAAAATTTGTAGATGCTAAATTTGAAATTCCTATTCTAAGTACATGAAATTAACTAATTACAACCATATGGACCTCTTAAATAGCATGTAATAGGTCCTGTTAACTATATATTCAATTTATTAAACTTAATTATGATCAAATTTAATTTAATTTCGACCATGTCCCCTTAAGACACATATAATTAGGAAATGCACGTACATCCTATAATTTAGGCATGTCCCCTTAAGCCACATACATCCTATAATTTAGGCCTATCCCCTTAAGCCACATACATCCTAATTAAGCCTATAGATCATCTTAAGCCACATATATCCTATAATTTAGGCCTATCCCCTTAATCCACATACATCCTAATTAGGCCTATAGATAATCTTAAGCCACATACATCCTATAATCTAGGCCTATCCCCTTAAGCCACATGCATCCTAATTAGGCCAATCCCTTTAAGTCATGTGTCTTAAATGATTAATTACAAAATTTGTAGATGCTAAATTTGAAATTCCTATTCTAAGTACATGAAATTAACTAATCACAACCATACGGGCCTCTTAAATAGCATGTAATAGGTCCTATTAACTATATATTCAATTTATTAAACTTAATTATGCTCAAATTTAATTTAATTTCGACCATGTCCCCTTAAGACATGTAATTAGGAAATGCACGTACATCCTATAATTTAGGCCTATCCCCTTAAGCCACATACATCCTAATTAGGCCTATAGATAATCTTAAGCCACATACATCCTATAATCTAGGCCTATCCCCTTAAGCCACATACATCCTAATTAGGCCTATAGATCATCTTAAGCCACATACATCCTAATTAGGCCAATCCCTTTAAGTCATGTGTCTTAAATGATTAATTACAAAATTTGTAGATGCTAAATTTGAAATTCCTATTCTAAGTACATGAAATTAACTAATTACAACCATACGGGCCTCTTAAATAGCATGTAATAGGTCCTATTAACTATATATTCAATTTATTAAACTTAATTATGATCAAATTTAATTTAATTTCGACCATGTCCCCTTAAGACATGTAATTAGGAAATGCACGTACATCCTATAATTTAGGCCTCTCCCCTTAAGCCACATACATCCTATAATTTAGGCCTATAGATAATCTTAAGCCACATACATCCTAATTAGGCCAATCCCTTTAAGTCGTGTGTCTTAAATGATTAATTCCAAAATTTGTAGATGCTAAATTTAATTACGACCTATTTAGGCCTATCCCCTTAAGCCAAAATTATCCTATTTCTAGTTTGATTTCATGTCCTCACTTTAGGCCAATCCCATTAAGTCATGTGTGTCACTTGATGATTAATTACAAAAAATTTCATAGATGTTAAATTTTAAATTCTTATACATGATCATATTATATGTAAAAACGTGCATGTTCTTGATTTCATGTGTACACGTTAATTTTTTTATCATTTATCTATCTGTAGAGCTTGTATATGTATATATGTTTACAATATATATATATATATATATATATATATATATTGGACATGTTTTAAAATTATTTGTAATTTAAATTCATGTTTTAGTTTCAAAAGTTAGATTTTAAATTTTTATTTGATTTTTAATTAAATGTATGTATGTGTGTGTATGTGTGTGTGTGTGTGTGTGTGTGTGTGTGTGTGTGTGTGTGTGTGTGTGTGTGTGTGTGTGCAGAGCTCAGATTACATACACATCATCACATGGATGAGTTTGATATAGAAGATTTGCTTAATGCAATGGAGCCTCATCCTCAACCTCCTGATTCTGCTGAGGCTCGATCTCGAGCCACTATTAATGAGAATGTTTTCTTCATACAAGGAAAAGTTAATGAGATCCTTAGAGCACCACATATATCCCCACACATGCATCATTTTGCATCAAAGATGCAAAACGTTATTGATGCAGTTAGGTCTATAGATGCAGATCTTGATTCACATCGAGCATGGAGAGAGGAGAGATGTTGGTTTTTTTTTTATGGCCTCTCTTATAGGGACATTTTGAGCCTAAGAATAGACAAATCTCACCTTGTTTCATATTTTGCAAACCCCATCACAGGTGAACCCATTCCACCAAACAAATCCCGCATATCCATGGGGTGGTGTACACATCGGGGCATGGCCAATAATTTTTGGGATCGATGGAAGATGGTATTTGACACCCCACCACATGCCAACTTAGAGTGCCTTTTATACTTCTTGAGAAAATTATATGCAGAGTTTGTTTTGGGTTTAAAGCCCAATTATTTTGATATTAGAGCATTCCAGGGTGTTGGTGGTGGCATGCTGCAAGATAGGTTGGGGGCACGTATTGACCCCAATAGACCTGCATGTCGCCAGGCCATTGTGGCTCCTATGCCTGTTATACCTATGATTGTTCATCGGCATTTTGTTATCTCCATATTGGACTCATTGACCACACTCACTGGTAGCCTTAGTTAGCAGACAACTGATTTGTTGGACTGTGGTGACATTGACACTGGTGAGGATGATGTTGACATGAGTACAACCATTCCACATACATCAGCACCTCATTTTTGTATGATTTGCCATCGACTATGCTATGGGCCTTGTGATGGTCCAGACCTTGCTTCGATTTCACATCATGGTCCATCCTCTTCACCTGCACGAGGAGCATCCACTGATCATGATAATATTGGTTCATATGTTGATTTTATTTGTACCGATGATCATCCCATAGATCATGATTTATGTGGTAAACATGTGTGGGGAGATCCAATACATACATACAATTTGCACTATATATATATATATATATATATATACATTAATATAGATCTCTCTATCTATATGTCTTCACTATTTACACGTGTACATGTCTCCAGCCCATGTTTGGGGCCACTACGACACCGGCTTCCACGTCAGATTATCCACCTGCCACCATGGTGATTGCATCTCCTCCAACATCGGTTGTTCCAAATGACCAGAGAGATTCAGTACGTTGACACTCTATCTTAATTTAAATATATATTTAGAGATTTAATTAATTTTGTTCATCAAAATTACATGATATTTTAAATAAATAAATAAACATCATACAATTGATTTAATATCTAGATTTAATGTAAAGGTGGACACGACCATCGGGATGAGTTTACATTCAGATGGGCCATATGATCATCCTAATCCTCATCTTAGTTTTCTACGGACATCGTCTGCATTTCAGGTATTTAATGTTGATTTAAATTTAAAAAATTTAATACAAGTTTCAGAGTTTTTATTTTAAAAATTAAATTAATTTGTATATATAATATATGTACATGCGTGCATATAATTGACATGTGCAACTCTTTTTTAAATACCTTGTAGGATCTTGTTCATAGTGGAGTTTTTGTTTATGTCGCCCAGGATACATTGCGTAGAGGAGATGATCGAAGGTGGGTACATGCGTATGAACATTAAATTATCTCTATTTCAAATTGAACATTTTAAATATAAATTTAATTTAAATTTCTATTTTAAATCATTGATCTTGATCTATATGTGTGTGTGTGTATGTACTATATAGCATGAGATACTAGTGCCATCGACTGCCCCTATAGCACCTAGAGATGCAAAGCCCTCAGTGGAGTCTAGAGGAGATGAGCCTACTCATGTACACGTATGTGCTACTGAACTTATAATTGAAAATTTTAAATAGTTTATATATATATATATATATATGAACATGAACTACATAGAACTCTCACAAACTTGAACATTTTTGTCTTGCAGAGTGGATCTTCTCCTTCTCTTCGTCTACGTGGCTTGAAGAGGAATCTAGAATGATTGAGGGCTTACAGGACTCGTCTTCATTTTAGGGGCTAGATTTGTTACATGTTTCATGCAGTTTACTGACATTTGATCATTCCATCCCATGGGACTTGTTTATTTTACGCACTTTGATTATATATTTCATTTTGAGCATGGACTTGATATACATGTGTACATGTGTACACATGTCCACTTGTTTATTTTGTGCGTACACATGAACTTGTTTATTTTGCGTGTACACTTTGATTATATTTCATGTTGACCACATGTGGACTTGTTGAACATCACACATCTAGACTTGATATACATATATGCATGTGTAAAATGATATGTGTGTGTGTGTGTGTGTGTGTGTGTTTTACGTTCGAGTGTTCACTTCTAGTACACATACATACATGTTTCATGGACATTATATTTATACATATATTTATTTATCTAGAATCATCTGGAGCTATGTAAATTTCATTTATTTTCAGTCTAAATCTATATACATGTGTATGTGTACGTACATGATACTAAAAATAAATAAATAATTAAAAATAAATGAAGCTTGCAATTGTTTAAGTAGAGATAAAATAAATAAATACATTAAAAATAAATGAAGCAAGTGCAATTGAACACATATACACATGAGCAATTGATAATTATAAAAATAGCACACTTGTACACATGTACATATATACATTAAAAATAAAACACTTGCAATTTTGATATTTTTCAAAATAACACATGTACACACACATTGTATACATTAAAAATTTAATTCAAAGCAATTGATAATTTCTAAAATAACCATGTACATGCACACATATATACATACTAAAAGCTTATATAAAAAAATTTAATCCAGGTACATCTCTTGAATATATAATAATTTAACTTCATCCACATCTCAAATTTAAAAGTTTCAAGATCCACACGTCTTAAATCTATATATTAAAGGGTGAACTCACAATAATGGTTCCCACTTTTTTGCCACTTTTGACATTGAGATGTACATTTTTAAAATAATCTTCAACTTCCTAGAACTATAACTTTTAAACTATTAAAAATTTGAAGATGATGTAAATTAGTGATTTCTAGCATTTTGTTTGTAGATTCTATATACATTTTTTTCAAATTTTTTTGAAAGATTTTTTAAAAAATTTTCCATCTCCCTCGAAAAGTAGTTTTTTACAACAAACTACATTTTTTAAGAGTGATGTGCCTCCCGAAACGCATAACTTTTTTTCTATAAATGATAAAAACTCAATTCTTTCGAATTTTGGTTTGTAACATCAATATCCAGGGCTTGCATTTGGTTTTATAGTGATATGTTCAATATTTTTCATTTTATAAAGTTTTGAAGTCCGACTAGTCATAATTCAAACATAGGTTTACGTTTGAACACATAACTTGTTCTATATAAATCGAAATTCAATTTTTATTTTTTTGTTAGAAAGAAGACATCAATACCAAGGGCATAGATATTTTTCAGAATTTTTTTGAATTAGTTTCTTATTTTTCCTAATGCATTGAACAGAGAAGTTCATGTTCGGTGAAAAACCAATTTTTAATAAAATTAAAAAATCAAGAACATAATAAATTCAAAATATAACAAAATTATATTCATTGGAAAGATTGCTTCGAGTACTACCATCTAATATTTTTGGGTTATCAAGATTATTTCATTCGTGTATTGAACCAAAGCTCCGAAGTCATTAATTCTTCAGAACTCTGAAATTTTTTGGGAGAAACTTCTAATTTTGGGGTTTCGATCGAACACGTGTTCGATTGGATTGGGTTCGCTCGAACCAAAAGGGGTTCGAGCGAACCCCCATTCGCTCGAACCGGTGAGCTAGATTTTGGCACGCATATTTTTGTAACTGCCATGTTCGAGCGAACCCAACAATTTTTAACTGTCGGCTTTCGTTCGAACTCGAGCCGACACATTTTTTCTTTTTTTTTTCATTTGTGGAATCGTATAAATGTCCATAATTTTTTTTCGCTTTTTATCACTCAAATGATTAAAATAATTCGCATTTTTGGATGAGAGAAGATATTTGAAAATTATTTTGAAGGCGAATAATTTGAAGGTTTTTTGTAAAAGCATGGGGAACAAGAAGAGAAGGCAAAATAAGACTTCAAGGAATTATTCTCCCGAAACGGAAGAAAGATATCGAGAACAAAGAAGACAAAGATATCATGATGCAAGTATGTATTTTTAATTTTATTTCTATTTAATTTAATATGTATTACGTATCAATTAATTAGAATTCAATATTTTTTATCTAATATTTTTAATAGGATTAAAAATAATTTTGTTTTAATTGGAAAACATAATTAATTTGAGATAATACATGTGTATTTGCAAATTTCAATTTCCATCAACTTGCTTGTTGTGTAATTGCATTTTTCTCCTATATAATTAAGTTCATTTATAATAGATAAGACCTATTAAGTCATAAAATTAATAAGACCTATTATGTCATAATTTTTAGGTTCTAAATTATATATATTGAATATTTAATCTACATGTACAAGTAATTTCATGTGATAGGTCCTTTAATATCACATAATATATTTGTCTTAAGGGTAGTTAAGTATATTAATTTTGTGAAATGTTTTTTCAAATGTGGTCATATTGATTTTAATAATAAGGCCTATTAGGACTATTACATTGATTATAGTTCTTAAATGTGACATAAATTTATAACCTATTAAACATGTTGAATAATTTAGGTGAACTATTTATATTCAACTTCACGTACATGCAAAAACATTTCAGATTAGGAGGTCTATTATGCAATAATAAGTCTTAAATATACTCACATGTGACAAATTATAGTCCACTTACATTATGGTCCATAACAAATTAATATGAGGTCACCTAAGTTATCGTATGCATGCATCAAAATATTTGTACTTTTAATTTTCAAAATTGGAATTTCTAATTTATCAAAATTTTATTTTATGTGTTAAATTAGTGCTCAAAATTAGAGATTGAACTTTAATCCTAACCTGAGAACAAATTGAACTTTAAACCTAAATAGGTAATTTAATTAGAGTTATAACAATAAGGTCCTAAAAGTATTTAAATTTAATAAACCAAATTGAATGGGCTAATTTTAACATGTAAAGCTTTAAGCCAAATTCACCCCTGTTCTTAATCCTAATTGAATAATCTCTGATTAATTCAAGAACCTTACACAAACTCTTAAATTATGTGCAGAACGGGCAAATGAACCTGTTGAAGAACACAATATAGTTGATGAACATAGGGAGGAGATTGTCCAAGTTGAACCAATGGAGACCTTTGAAGGAGAGGGGTCAGGCTCCTTACCTCCTACCACTAATATGGATGAGCATATTGTGGATCTAGCTAAACAGGTGAAGAGAAATATTTCTTATAAAAATTTAGATCATTTACTTGAAATGGATGTGGATGAGTTGAAACGTCTCAGTGAAGAACCTAGACATACTAAAAGGAGGTCAATGAATAAAAGTGCAAAAGAAATAATGTCGCATTTCAACAATCTTGATACTACACTAGAAAAAGCTCAATTGTTATCAATTGTACTTACTCATAAAGACTTAATAGATCCAATGAAATTGTTGGGTATAGATACAACAAATCAAAAGAGGAAATCTTCTCAGCTACAAAAATCTATTGTTGATAATGTTAAGAAAGGTTTGGTGAACATTGGTAAAAAATCTCGAAAACTAGATAAGACCATTTCAAGAAGAGTGATGTTGACATCTTTAGTAAATGAAAGATTGCCTCAAAAAAGACAAATCTCTTCACTGTCATCTGAGTTTGGTTTTAGTAGAAGGACAATATCTAAATATGTTAAAAGGAGAAAGATTTTGGATGATACTACCTCAGAAGGGAATTGAGCAATTATGTGTAGAGCTCCTCGTTTTGATAGAATTGAAGATGTTGTTAGGAACTTTGTGACAAGTTTTTGGAATGATAATACTCACCCTTCATCAAATAGTAGAGATGTTATCAAGCAAAGGATTGGTCCTGATCGTTATGATCTCCATGTAAAACATTGGATAGACACAACAAAACATGAATTGTATGTATTGTTTACTAAAACAAACCCTCATATAAAGATTGGACAAACCATGTTTGAACGGTTAAGGCCATATTATGTGAAGTTAAACAAAGTTTTCAAAACTTGTTGTTGTCATTATCACATCGAATTTGACTTGTACTATCAGGTGTTTCGAAAGATTAGAGAAGATAATGATGGTTATGAAAATGCTCCTCCTAAACGAACAAGTCAATTCATAGCATCCATCTTATGTGATAAATCAGATGATAATGCAACCGGTCAAATAAATTGCATAAGAGGAATTTGTGGAACATGCAGGGACTTGGCTAAATTGCCTTTGAGAGATGAAGATACTGACATGAGGAAGATGGTAAATTGCAAGAGTTATAAGTACAAAAAAATTGAAACAAAATTTGGAAAGGAATCTACAAGACTAGATTATGTAGAAGAGGAAATACCTATTGGAACATTTATGGAAAATTTTCGTAAGTTGATAAAACCATACATATGCCATGGTTTTTTTGCCAAGTGGCAAGCAGAACAATTTAAAAGATTAAGAGACACTTTCCCACTTGGAACTATTTTATCTGTAGTTGACTTCGCAGAGAATTACTCTTTTGTGCATCAAAAAGAGATTCAATCAGAGTATTATTTTTCAAAGCAAATCACTATTTTCGTGCATGTGTGTTATCGACATGCACAGATGAATTTAGATGGGGTTGATAGTACATTTGAAAATCGTGTCATTAAGAAAGAGTACCACTTCTATATCAGTGATGATAAGGAGCATGACACACTTTTTGTACAACATTGCTTTAAGAAGTTTTTTGAATATTTGAAAGATAGAGGCATAACAATAGTTAAACATTTTGTTTGGTCTGATGGATGTGCGGCACAATTCAAATCTTCGAGGCCATTTTATGCACTATGTAGATATCATCGAAATGACAAAATACCACATGTTTGGAGTTTTTTTGAGAGTGGTCATGGAAAGGGTGAACATGATGGTGCAGGAGCTTGTATCAAACGTGCTCTAAGAAAGCATCAAATAAAGTACACAAGAGAACATATAGAAAATGCACATGATGTTGTTGAATGGTGTAAGAAACGCTTTGAGCAACCTAATTATCCTGGGGAATCATCATCAAGAACATATAAGCCCATTCCATATAGAGTGTTTTGGGAGATAATTGGTACGTGTTCTCTTTTAGTATTTTATTCTATTTTTTTTTTAATTTAACAACTTGATCTACATGTACATTCTTGTACACATGTACATTTTACAGATGTGGATAGAAAATCAATGCATGGATGCAAGAGTGTGGAGAGGACAAGATCTTTGCATTGTGTCATGAGTACAGATAATCGCCCATGGACATTATACACTAGAGATTATTCATGTTTTTGTTCTGAATGCATTTTCGAAAACTATGTTGATTGCAAGAACCAAGAGCTTGGATATGTTAGTGAATGGAAAATGGTGCCACTAGATGTTTCTGACACATACGAGGATTCAAATGAGGCTGAAAACTTTGAAGACATTCCTTTGATTTCTGGTGATTACGATCATATTTCAGGATTGATTAAAAAAGGTATGTATGTACATGACGTACACATGTAAACATTTCCTTAAAAATGACATATAACTTAGAATTTATTTAACTTGTGTCAAATTGCAGGAGATATTTTTGCAGTCATAGCAGAAGATGGAAATATAGAAGGTGTTAGTTATTATTTATTGCGTTGCACAGAAGAGAGAAAGAAGTTATCAAAATCTGAGATGAGTGATGGAATGTCATTTCCCACAGGTTTGAGTTCTGATTTGAATATGTACATACATACAAATCGCTTGTGTGAAATTTTTTAATTTCTCACGTTTCTTATATACATGTACATGCAGGATCAGTTGTAGTGCAAGGGACATATTTCAAACAAATTAAAATTGTTCAACATTGGATTCATTTCACTGAATACCAAATTGATAACAAGGTATATCAGTATAGTCACTTGGTCATTGTTGTTGGCCTAATTCTTCAAACAGTTCCACGTCGAGGGCGGACTCAAAAGTGGAGACTAGATAGTGAAGATCATGACAAAATATTAAGTGTTATTGAAGAGCGTTGTGAACCACTTGATGTGGTATGAACTATATATACATTTAGTAATCCACATGAATTGAATTTTAATGTACAAGTTCAAGATAAATTCTAGATCTCAAGTAACTTGTTTTGAAACTATTTAGGATAAATATTTTTTAAGTTTATTTATACATTATATCAAATTAGGATGTATTTAAATGTGCACGTGTTTAATTGTATGTAATTGTATTTGTATTTAATTAAAAAATGCATATTTAAATTAGAATGTAATATGTACATTTGTAAAATTGATATATTTAATATGGAATTAGGACATGTACATGTTGTGAACTATTTAACTACAATATACATACCTAGAAGCTCACATACCTACAAATATACATACCTATGTAATATACATGTACTGGATGTGAACTATTCAATACATGACCTATTAAGTTTAGTTTGTTCATTTCATACATACTCTTTTGTTTGAAAATCAAACATGTATAATTGAATACATAATCTTTTGTTTGAAAATCAAACATGTATTTAAATCTAATCTAATCAAACATGTATAAATCTAATATAATCAAACATGTATAATAGATGATCAAACACAAACCAGGTATACAGAATAATCTAGAGTCTAAACAAGTCGTTGTACATGCATGAAATATACAATCTAATCAAACATGTATTTAAATCTAATCTAATCAAACATGTATAAATCTAATATAATCAAACATGTATAATAGATGATCAAACACAAACCAGGTATAAAGTATAATCTAGAGTCTAAACAAGTCGTTGTACATGCATGAAATATACAATCTAATCAATCATGTATTTAAATCTAATTTAATCAAACATCATGTACATAAATCTAGAATATAATCAAACATGTGTATAAATATAATATAATCAAACATGTATAAAACTTATAACATGTATAATCTATAGTCTAAACTCCATGTATAAAGTATAATCTAGAGTCAAACACAAACCAGGTATAAAGTATAATCTAGAGTCTAAACTCCATGTATAAAGTATAAAGTATAATCCAGAGTCAAACATAAACTAGGTATAAAGTATAATCTAGAGTCTAAACTCCATGTACGTGCATGAATATATATAATATGAAAGTATATAAAAAGATAAATGTAAATGAGCTATAAAGTCTGGAGCAAATCAACAGGGATCATCATGTCGGCTACGAATTGTGCGACCATCTAAGGGGGAGTCCTGCAAAACTAGAATTTATTTAAATATTAAATATAATATATATATCTCTCTCTAGACGTGCATGTACATCAAATATATATATACCAAAAACCATAACTAACCTGTACACTAACAGCATCTAAAGAATCTCTCCTACGCACATGCTCAGAGCTCAAGGAAGGAGTGACATGAGCTAACTGTCAATTTAAGGATTAGTCCACAATCAATTTAAATGATCTACAAATTAAAACTTAGAACTCTAGATTATTTAAATTAAACATGAGATCTATATATATAGATTTATCAGGTACAAATTTGCAATGTATGTATACATATCTTCTAAAATTTTAAACGCACATGTACATGTACATACCTGTGTATCACCTGGAGTAGGCTGTATAGTCTGATCCTATCCCGTGATCATATCAACAACATCACTCGTGCCAGCATATCTCTCTCTAGCTGTACGTATCACTGAGGAGTGCAAGGGGCTAACTAGATGAGTGGGCATCGTGGATGAAGTGTCTGACTGTAGTAGCATGTCCATAAATCCAGTATGGCTCAAATCTCTCAGCTGATCCTCAAATGAGTCCAAACCCTCATCTATGATATGTACCTGATCAGCTTGTATCTCCTCACATGAATCCAACCGACCCTCATCTGTGATACGGAGCTCATCAGCTCGTAGCTCCTCCTCTGCAGCAACAGAGTGATCTGTAGGTGGGTCAGTGCCTGGAGCATGCATAGAGTGATGAGAATGTTGTGACTGCCTCGGGGTATGCGCCGATGCCACTGTAGCCTGAACATCTCTGAGAATCTCCTCTCTAACATCACCCAATGGTATCCCAAGTCGAGATGAAATAAAACTATAAGCATGTAGTAGGTCCTCGACTAAATACTGCGACATCTGTACATGTCTACTACCTCCGACTATAGCTGCTACCTCATCTGGGGAGGGGATGCCAGCAAAAATATACCGATCATCTGAATCTGAAGCCCCCCCATGACTACAAGATGCATGATCTATGGATGATCGCGAACATGGTCGACTCATCATATATCTGCCCACCCTGTCAGAAGATATGGTGGTTGTTGTTGATGCAATATGTCCAATCCTATCAATTGCTTCTCTCTGAGAAGCAATCACAACGTGATCTGCTATGGGTGCCATGGCTGGGACTACTGCAGGAAATCTCTGGCCAACAAGGTCCCTGTGTCTAGGCGGAGCTCTATCACGCCTAGGATATGCATCTCTATCAGCAATCCTGCCCCTCCCCTGTCCACAATATCCCGGAATATCAAGGTAGTTTGGTTTCATCTGACAATGAACCTCAGCAAATACCTGCTGTGCAAAGTATAATGGACTCTGGTCGTTATTAGGATAACGACCATGGGCTGCTAAGAATCGTGGGTAAATCAGTGATGCAACCTGTGGGTCGATACATTTGGTAACCTGATATCCCCTCACCTTACTCTTCTCCTGATATTATGGGAAGCATCTCTCCTTGATGGTCTCCTTCGAGACCACCCCCACCACATCAGCAAAAGAATGAGGACCCCTCACCTCACTCCTCAACTGTCTATATATATCCTCTATAACCTCAGGTGAGAATGAGGTATGAGATACTAAGCGGTCCCTCAATGTCTGCAAACTATCAAAAATGGACGTGCACGTACTCTTGTACACGCCATCAGTACGAGGGTCATCTAGTATGGCCCTCAACCTATGCAACTCTCGATCACTGTAATGAAAAATAGTAGCAATGTCGGGCAAGGGGGGATCCTGCTGTGGAGGATCCTGCTGTGGTGGCTCCTGATGTGGAGCCTGTGTAGGTGGATCCTGATCAGGAGCCTGCGAAGGTGGATCCTGATCAGGAGCCTGCAAAGGTGGATCCTGATCAGGAGCCTGCGAAGGTATATCCTGGGATGCCATCTATCTAGGTACATGTCATAAAGTTAAAATAAATACGTAAGCAGAGAGAGAGAGAGATCATTTTCATGAGAGAGAGAGAGAGAGAGATTATATACATATAAATCTTCATGACAGAGAGAGAGAGATCATTTTCATTTTCAAAAAATACATGTAAAAATTTCAAATATTTCAGTGAGAGAGAGAGAGAGAGTTCATATATTTCAGATCTAGAGATAACATATATTTTAGAGAGATAGAGAGATCTAATGTACATGTACATATTTAAATCTTTGACATACATAAAAAATTCAAGAATAGAGAGATCTAACACGTCATATGTATGTTAGGACACTATATTATCCTACGGGGAATGTCATATGTACAGTAGGATGTTACAAGGGGTCATATGTGGGTCTAACCACATATGACCCCTTAGGACACTATATGATCCTAAGGGGAATGTCATATGTATAGTAGGATGTTATAAGGGGTCATATGTGGGTCTAACCACATATGACCCCCTAGGACACTATATGATCCTAAGGGGAATGTCATATGTACAGTAGGATGTTATAAGGGGTCACGCATGTGTTAATGCATGTTGACCCCTTAGGACCACATACGACCCCTTAAGATAGTATGTGATGGACTAAGGGGTATGTCGTTCACAGTAGGATTCTATAAGGGGTCACGCATGTGTTAATGCATGCGTGAGCCCTTAGGACCACATATTCAACCCCTTAGGACACATAGGAAATTTCATATGTACAGTAGGATGTTATTAGGGGTCATATGTGACCTACTAAGGGGTCACGTATGTGTCAATGCATGCGTGGCCCCTTAGGACCACATATGACCCCTTAAGATGCTATGTGATGAACTAAGGGGTATGTCGTTCACACTAGGATTTTATAAGGGGTCATATGTGGGTCTAACCACATATGACCCCTTAGAACACTATATGATCCTAAGGGGAATGTCATATGTACAGTAGGATGTTATAAGGGGTCACGCATGTGTTAATGCATGTTGACCCCTTAGGACCACATACGACCCCTTAAGATAGTATGTGATGGACTAAGGGGTATGTCATTCACACTAGGATTCTATAAGGGGTCATGCATGTGTTAATGCATGCGTGAGCCCTTAGGACCACATATTCAACCCCTTAGGACACATAGGAAATGTCATATGTACAGTAGGATGTTATTAGGGGTCATATGTGACCTACTAAGGGGTCACGTATGTGTCAATGCATGCGTGGCCCCTAGGACCACATACGACCCTTAAGACGCTATGTGATGAACTAAAGGGTATGTCGTTCACACTAGGATTTTATAAGGGGTCATATGTGGTTATAGGATTTTATAAGGGGTCATATGTGGGTCTAACCACATATGACCCCTTAGGACACTATATGATCCTAAGGGGAATGTCATATGTATAGTAGGATGTTATAAGGGGTCATATGTGACCTACTAAGGGGTCACACATGTGTTAATGCATGCATGACCCCTTAGGACAACATACGACCCCTTAAGACACTATGTGATGGACTAAGGGGTATGTCGTTCACACTAGGATTTTATAAGGGGTCATATGCAGTTCTAAGGGGTCATGCATATGTTATAACAAATGCATGACCCCTCAGAACCACATATGACCCCTTATGACACTATGTGATCCTAAGGGGAATGTCATATGTATAGTAGGATGTTATAAGGGGTCCTATGTGACCTACTAAGGGGTCATGCATGTGTTAATGCATGCGTGACCCCTTAGGACCACATACGACCCCTTAAGACGCTATGTGATGGGTTTTGGGATATGTCGTTCACACTAGGATTGATTTTATAAAGGGTCATATGCGATTCTAATGGGTCACGCATGTGTTAAGACACTATTTGATGGACTAAGGGGTATGTCATTCACCCTACAATTTTATAAGGGGTCATATGCGATTCTAAGGGGTCCCGCATGTGTTATAACACGTGTGACCCCTTTAGAATTACGTATGACCCCTTAGGACACTAGATGTGATCCTAAAGGGAATGTCATACATGTACACTATTATATTATATGTGATCCTCTATGACCTCCTAAGGGAACGTATAGTGTCATGTGGTCTTAAGGGGTCATGTTGTGCATGTAATAGGATGTGAAAATGGGTCACATTGTAGAGGAAATTTATTTTGTCTAATTTGTTTAAATTTGGTATCTAAATTTTCTAATGTTTATTTAAATTAATTTTTTTAACGTTTTTCTTTTTTTGCTAATGTTTTTCTAAGTTCTGATTTACTACAGGGTAGTTTTCTATGTTTTTCATAACAAATTTTTAAAATGTTGAAAAAAATATACATCTATACAATTATGTAATTTTAAAAACAAATTTACACATTTCAATCAAAACATTAAATTATCAAACATTTTTCTAAAATAATGAAAAACAATAAATTATCAAACATTTCTCTAAAATGTTGAAAACCAATAACTATATATAATTATTTAATTAAAAAATTAAATTAACAAATAAATTATTTACAAATTTAATAAAAAAAGACATTATTAAACCAAACAAAGGGTTATTTTGTGCACCTGATATAACAAAGGTCGAAAACTGAAATAGGAAATATGCTAACTGCTGCAGACAAGGCTCGATGACGTGATGCTGATGACTGGTTCGATCCAACCCCCACCAGACAGAAAAAGTCAAATTTAATAATGACCTTTTAACTGTCATTTTCGATATTTATAAAAAATTTTAAAAACCCTAACTGCAAAGGGTTCGAGCGAATGGGGGGGTTCGAGCGAACCCATTAAATATTTTAATGGGTTCGCTCGAACCCAAAACCCGCCCGCTGTTCGATCGAACCCAACTGAACAGTTTGGTTCGCTCGGACTCCCAGGGGTAGTCCGAGCGAACATTTGTGTTTCGCTCGAACATTGTCAAATCCGAAATTCCCACTTTCGCCAAATTCTTTCGTTGGCAAAAGTGGGAACCAGCTTTGTGAATTCACCCTAAAGTCTAACTCAATATTCTGAAATCTAAATTTTGATCCAATCTAAGACATTAAAATCAGTTTCAAAAGCGATCTAGATTTAAATTAGATCTCCATAATTTCAAAAGCGATCTAGAGATTTTAAATTAGATCTCCACAATTAAAAGCCTGGTTACAAGATGTACCTACATGCACACAATTTTTTTTAAATCGAAACTTAATTAGAAATAAATTATTAAATGCATGTATATTAACTAAGTCAAATTTAACCAAAAAAATGATGCATACATACTAATTAGGACATGGCTTAAAAGGAGAAATTGTTTAAGCAATTAAACAATTTATCATGGAAAAACATCAAATAAAGAAATTAAAACTAAACATTTAACAAAAAAAATGATGCTTACCAATTCATTGGAAATATTCATTTAATTTCGCCGAGAGGCGATCTACAATGGAATCAATGTTGTCCGTAAACACAAAACACCTTTTTAAAAAAATTGACTGGTGAGTTGGCAGTACAATGGCCCTGGTGAAAGGAAATAATATCTGTCAAAGACACCTCACCTGCAATGGCCAACATCCTAGAATCTGCCCCACGATTGCATATTATCCTCCCATATTTAGGCCTGGACTTGAAACGACTGAGACATGCAACATGCACAAAAATTATTTCTAAATTTAAAATTGCATGTAGTAGGGAGTTCAATACACCATTCAATCGTCTTTAAGGGTTCAGCTTACAGTATTTCTCCACATCTTGTAGCGCTTTTCATTTCTCCACATCTTTCAGCACTCTTGCATCTCTCCATTTTTCTCCCATTCTTTTGCAGCATAAGCATCGTTTGCACAATCTATCCTTCTCTGAAATTTTTCTCTTTGGCATTGTTGAGAGCAGAACATCGTTATGCAGAATCTTAGGTATGTTATAATATATTGATCACTGTTGCATTCAATTAGTTGTTGATCCCATTCAAGCATTAGAGACTATGATTCTTGTCACTATCTTTTCCTTCATTAGAAATTACCATCTTAAATAGGTATGCATTTTTAATGGTTGGTTCTTATTATAGGTGTCATTATAGTATTTCCTAGATTTGGAAATGATATCAGATTACTACATTTTCTGAGATGCGTTGGTTTAAGGTTTTCTTTGAGGTAGTTGACTATCATATCATGTCCATCGTAATCTACAGTGGTGCCATTTTGTAATCCTCATGCCTGGAAAAGCTAGAGTTTGACGATGTTAGTGCAAGCTCTTATTCATGTAAAAAAATTTAATGATTATTGTTGATCTAACATGCAACTTAGCAAGGAAGTCTCTGGACTAAATTTGTGACTATAATATAAATCGCCCCTATTCAAAGATAGCACTCAGCTGCATGTAGTAGGTATTATTTGGAAATCAAAGCATGGCACTCACAGTGAAGTCCATTATTGGTGAGCAGATTAAGTACTACAACCAGCACCTCAAGAAGAGAAGAAAAGACCTTATATTGATTTATATATTTTAAATTACTTGTCATTGTATTGCACCTCTATTATGCATTTTTGTTACAATTTTGGTGTTTTTAAAGATCTTTGAATGTGAAGTCCGATAGACCATTCAACTTCAGACCATTCTGTCTTTCCAGCTATTGGGGAAATCTGTATAATTTGGGGAATAAAACATCTGTCTGGATATGAGAAAAAAATTTCTATAATGTTGCGATTAATAAAAAGTTTAATATTCACGTTTCTCATGGATGCATCCATGTTGATCAACCACTTTAAATTTTATGCTTTTTCTTTATGTAATATTGTACCTCTATTTAATTTGCTGCAGAAATATTTTGCTCTTACAGGTCCTATTTTCATAACAAAACATGCTACCGCACTTCAAATTGTTATGTAATTGAGTTGTAAATATAAGACAATCTAAGACATCACAAACATAAATTGCAATCTGGAAGAACATGAACAAATTAGGGAAAAAGAAACAAATATTCACAATCTTCTGTACAATTAAAATGAACGTTGATATATTACTTGTAATATCAACTATTACAATCTAACGAATTATAAAATTGGCACTTTTAAAGTGCAAATCATGGAAATGAACACATGTCGGTGACTTTACATGAAATTTGCCTGAAAGATTTGCTTCCACCAAACCTCAATTTTAATCTGAATTTTAAGCTTGCTCAAGCAACATTGCCTGCAGCATCGTTATCGACGTAACCAAAGTTTGCCATAATTTCTATGTTATTTTTGTTTTTAAAACGCAAATAATAAAAGTCCTTAATCTTGCTATGTATCTAATATAAGTAGTTGTTCCTAGATAAACAATCAAAGGCACATAAAGCATTAAAGTCTAGTTAAAAAAACTTTATTAAAATTGATTAATGTGTCATTAAACTAAATAAAAAACCAAAGAAACCCTAAAAAAAACCCACCATACACGCAAGCAAAAGTATAATAGATTTTGTTACTATCTAATTAAGCATGTCACATACATGAATTCCAATTAACTTTCTTCATAGAATTGATTAATTTGAGATTACTAGGTTGAATTTGCCCATCTTCCACATATTCTCAAAATTTAGTCACATATTAGTTCATTTGAATTTTGTGCCAATTTTTCATGATGTATTTGGAAAGGTATCATAATGTGTAGGTTACTTGAACATGTAATATTTTTGGAGACTGACAAATTGAGGGGAAAATTCAAAATTATCTTTAAACTCGCACCTATTCTTCTAGAACTTATAGCACCTACCCTTCTACAACTTATATCAGGTGATATTAATGTCACCTAGCATTGCTAGGCCTTTGCATACTTTTGGATAGAAAATTATGACACACCCTATTTACTATGAATGTATGTTTTTATGTGTAGTTGTGTTGATTATTAGATCTATTTGTTCTTCTTTTATTTTTCTTTTGGTCGGTAAAGACAGAGCCAAATTTTGTATTAATTTTGAGTAAATACATATGATTACCACTGCATTTCGAAATATTCAAGAAACCTCTACTCTTAAACCTCTGCTATTTGTTCTTCTTTTATTACTACGAAGTTCCCAATCTAAAAAAGATTTTCAAATTATTTTGATGATAAAAAACAATTAGATTAAATAGATATCTCTCGGCGTATTTTACATAGATTTCTTTAAAAATAGGTATACTAGTTAGATAAAGATTCATGAACTCATTTCACATGCCACCAACAACAAAAAACTACTTTAAGATAAACCTACAACAACAAAAAATAATTAGATATATATTATATATAGGATTTAAATCTAGGGGGGTGAATTTAAGTTAAAACTAGGACATGTTGCTTAAGGAGAAATTAACTAATTAGGACGTGCATGAGGCAAGCTGAAGGTGATGGGCATAATTGGGACATGACTTAACGGGATCAAACTAGAAATAGGACATGTGTCTTAAAAGAGGATCATTTGAACTAAATTATAGGACATGGCTTAAGGGGAAATTAATTGATTAGGACATGACTCGGCTTAAGGGGATGGGTGTACAATTGGGACATGTGGCTTAAGGGGATCAAAATAATAAGGATGTGGATTAAGGGGACAAAAAAAATTAGAATCTAGATGGAAGTGCAAAATAGTTTGAGTTCACATTTTAAATGAATTATGAAAACCTATATATATGTTAAAAGCAATTTATATCAATTTAAATAATTTCAAAAGACATGTAATTTTAAAAACAAGTATACATACCTCTATATATTAAATACTTATTCCATTACATGTACCACAATTGTGTAAGAGTTCTCAATAAGAGGATGGAACTATATATATCAAATAATAATATTTAAAACATCTACATGATCTATATATATATATATACATACCTCTTTATTTAAATACTTATTCCATTGTACCATCTGCATCCTCTCTTTTTTCCAAAGCATCTATAATTGTCTCGTGATCTTCCATAGAAATTGTCCATAACTTTTTATTACTAGGTCTGTCGCGATATCTCTCTAGTTGTGTATTTGTTGCAACAATCAAATGTGAGTAGTGTATTATCTTCTTATGTGTTTCATAATCTTCAAAAGCAGGCAAACCATTCTTCCTTGTCAAAATTTCCTTAGCCAAGTTCCAACAACTACCACTGAACTAGTCGGATAATGAAAGCCATCGTCATCTTCTCAAGGATTAAGTAGTTTGTGTTTAGTCTCAACACATCGAGCCAACCAATATTTTGTTTCCTCTTCATTGTCCTCAGGTGCAACAACGACATACACATGTCCTACAAACAAAAAATTAATAAATTATCAAAATTTAGAATTAAAAAATTACCATTTTTAATTTACGCTAAATATAAAAAAGTTTGAAACTAATTTTATTAAATGGCCAACAAAAAAATAAAAAATGATTACCTTTTTGTACAAGGTCTGAAACACGATCATAATCATCTAATGCAAACAGTTGATCATTATCTTCAATTGTGTTAATATGATCTTGTGCTTGAGTAGGAGTCAACGATCTTTGATTCCAATCTTCAACCCACTTAGTATTCTCACATACATCAGAATCACCTGAAATACAAAACTGACAAAAACATGCAAGATCCCTTATCCATATAGTCCATGTGCTTGCATTTGAACTCTTAAATGAATGCCATTTTGTCGATCCGCTAATTGTCTCACAATCAAGTTTCAGCACAATGTTTTCCTCTTCAACTAACCAAAAGAATCATTGAATTGTAGAGTTCACACTTGATCTAGTAGATAAGGTTATGTTGCACCAATCTACAATTACACATGCATCTTTAAATTTTACATTATCTTCAAATTTTAATTGCTCTCTAGCAAGAATTCTTTTAACACATGCACCAGCTCCATCATGTTCTCCTTTACCATGTCCAGCTTCAAAAAAACTCTAAATATGTTGGATATTGTATTCCTTGTGAGCCCTGCTTAACCAATAAAACATTCGAGCATTCTTGAATTGTCCAGTACAATTATCTGACCATATAAGATGTTCTGTCATCTAGATTCCTCCTTCTCTTATATTTCTGTAAAATATGTTGAAACAATATTGAACAAACTCTGACAAGTGCATCCTATTATCACTCACATAGAAATGATACTCCCTTAGGATTTTTCTATCATCATATGTGCTATCATCTGCGTGTCTATAAACAATATGAACAAAAATAGCAACTTGAGTTGAATTGTAATATTGAGATTGAATTTCCTCTTGTGGCTTAAGAGTATAGTTTTCTGCAAATTCCACCACTGATAGTATACTTCCAACTGGAAATGTATTTCTATATATGCGAAATTGAGAATCAAGCCATCTAGCATGTTGAGAGTGTGTCACATATTTTGGTACAATCTTACTTTTAAATTCTGACATGAATGCATGTACACTAACCTTCTCTGTGATTAAATCGACATGATTTCTTGTTTTCTCATCCTTTAAGGGATACTCAGCATTCTTAAATCTTCTAACATCCACTAGTTGTTGTCCAAATCTAGTTTCACTACTCTCATGCATACATTCTACTAGTGATGAAAAATTGCCACAACTAGAACATTGTCCAAAGATACATGAATGTAAATAAAATAATTGCCCATCAATTCTTTGACAAAATAAACTTGCTACAAATTCCTTGATTGAATCTAGTGGCATTTCAATACCACATTCCTGGATAAGCATGTTACTATGCAAAACACAATGTATGTATCGAAAAACATCATAATAGTAATGAAATTGCACGTGAGTTTTACAACAACAACGGACTCTTTGCTTATTAATTTTCACATACCAGGGCTTGCATTTTTCAAATTATCTTTGACTTATAGTAATATTTCCAAGTAGCAAAACTTCATCCAAAAAAATTCTATAAAATTCAATTTGAGTTGTGTCTAATAGGTGTTTTGGATGAGGGTCATGAATTTTACACCCCACCCTCAACTTTAGAACATCTCTAGCATTAGATGATACCCTTTTATTATCATGCCAAAAATTTTCAACCAAAGATTTCACTTCAATATTCAATTTCATATCTAACCTACGAAGTCTACCACTAAAACTCCAACTTTGGTTGATTGGATCACTTTCAATACTTTCTCTTCTTTTAGCTACTCTAAACAATGTTTTAGGATGCATCTTTAAAATTCCACTAATTTTGCTTACCATCCTTTTATTCAAGGTTGCTTTGTTCGATATGGCAGTTGTTATAGCTCGCCGCACCGCATTCTTATCTTTAGATCTACTTGTTGTACCAATAGATTCAATGACACTTGCAATAGTAGACATAGAATGCTTAACAGATTCATCTTTTTTTGATGGTTTCACATAGATGCCTATTTTTTTCATCACTTTTCTCATTTTCCATATTCTCATCAATTGCATCATAATTTGACATTGAATTGCAAGTTTTTTTCGATAAAAAATTCTTTGTATATTCTATTGGCATATGTTCTTATCTATCTCCAAGAAATCTTACCGGGAAGATTATCCAAAACCTGTTTTTTTAATTTTTATAAAAAAGTTTCCCTAATCTTCAACAATTGGAGGATTTTCATTTTCACCATGTTCAAAAGGATTTTCACTTTCAACATTTAAAAGAATTTCATCTTTACCAACATGAAGGTTTTCATTTTCATGGACAATTCTTTCAATCTCAAAATTGGTATATCGAGCTTGTACTAAATCATCAATATGAATATCACCTATAATCACATTATCCATGTCTTCCAGAGAAGGATTTGAAGATGTACCTGGATAATTTGAAGATGTACCTGGATTTGAGGATGTTGTACTTGGAATATTCTTCATAATTATTTCATTCACATCAACATCATCCATAATTGTATCATCTACGTCCATCTGATTCCCCAAGGCATCATCTTGAATGTTTGTCTCTTCCATTGTTGTGGATCTAAAAGCATCAGGATTATTCATTTGTCGAATCCTCATTCTTCTATCTCTTTGACGTTTGACCTCCTTCTCTCTTTCTTCTTGAATTTCCTCGATGATCAAATCCCTCCTTTGTTTCTTCTTCTGACGTTGTTTAGACCCCATGACTAAAAACTTATGCAATAAATTCCACCTTCAAAAAATGGATCTAAAATTGCAACAAAAGAGCATCCAAAGGACAACTAAATCATAATATATCATGTAAAAACTCACACATTTGAAGACATGTTTTATTATGTTAAATGATCACTTATTTATACAATTTCGAAAAAAAATTTAATGAAAACAAAACGGGATCCTATTTTCAACACGGGATCCCGTTTTAATTCAAAACGGGATCCCATGTTGTTTTTTTATTTTTAATTAATTTGCAATAAAGAACAAGATCCTGTTATCAATACGGGATCCCATTTTAGATACAGGAAAATGGGATCCCGTTTGTAAAAAAGTGTTTTTGGGGCCCGCTTGTAGGTTCAGAATTAGGCTTGGAAAATGGTTCTGAAAGCTGAACCTGAGGCTTGGAACTAGTTTGACCTGCAACTTGAAGCCCAAATCAAGCTTCATACAAAAAAAAATGACTTAAAAAATATATTTGAACACCTAATTTTTAGAATTTTTTTAAACAACAAAAACCCATTATAGTACACATTGTCTAGATTCCAAATATATAATTTTTTAAGAGAATGGATCAATATTTTTAATTTTAAAATAATTTATAAACAAAGAGATGCATAAACTTGAAATAACAGGGTTTTTTAAAATTTTAATAACTTTTTGTCTTTAAGTTTTTTGAAAAAAAATTATATGGCTTCAAACTACAGACGAATCTATACAGTTTAAAAAAAATAAAAATTAAAAAATGTTAAGTTTAGGTCAAATTATGCTTGTCGTACACGCAGATTTTTCAAAACAGTGATTATGCCCAATTAAAAAATAACAAAAAAAATATATAAGGAAAAAAATTACAAAAAAATATCCTCATAAAAGGTGAGTAAGTTATAGATCTTTTCCCAAAAGGATAAAGAAAAATACTTTCATTTAGGTCAAATTATGCTTGTCGTACACGGGCATGGTATGGTCCTAAAAAGTGACTTTTAAACTATAGGTTTTACTAATGCCTATTCAAACTTCATTTTTAAGATCTGGGTATTAAAATAAATTACATATTTGGAAAGTAGACTTCGAGCAATACATTTTCTATTACTATTTTTTTTCAAGAATCATTCTTTAAGTGCCTCAAATATTTAGGTCAAATGGGATGAAATCAAAAAAAAAGGAAAAAACTTCCACTTTCTGGCCAAAAAGTGGACACAACTTCTTGCAGGCACCCATTCTTCAGAAAATGGGTTACACTTGAACAGGTCCTGTAGGAAAAAGAAAAGAAGGTATCTTGGAACCTATACAACCTCATACTCAATAGGTTACAGATAAATCAAGCTTAGGGTATGGACAAAGTCACTCTACAAGAGGACACATCTTATAGCCAACAACAAGATGAACATGAAAACAAACAAGAACAACTTGCAATTGAAAGGGAATAAACACCTGCCAAGCAACGAGAACAAACAAACATGAAATGGCAAAAGAAGAAAGCTTCTAATCAACATGAAAAACAAACTAAAGGCACCTCCCAAGTAGCATTAACTTCTAATCAAAACAAACAAGAAGTTGGTACAAATCAAGGAGAGATGATAGAAAGGCTGACATAACTCAATATCAGCCCAGAGGAAGTTGAATATGAGAGAAGAAAAGGAATAGAAAGAATAAAAGAAGAAACAAATCAAACGCTATATGAACAAATCTGCAGATTGCAAGCTCCAAGTGAGACAGATTCTAATGAATGGGAATGGGATTCCTATCATTCTGAACAATCGACTGAAGAAACTTGCTTTGAAGAAGATGTAGGTGTCGATGTAGTTCATGCGTATGCGAGGTAAATGTTAGGAACTAGCCCACTTAAATTAGAATCAAATTCGATTGACTTGGACTTAATCAAGGACAATCAGGAGCTACTTGTGAGAGGTCATTCTGACGAGAGTATAGTTCTAGACATCGACATACATATCAAAAAATTTGACATCTCTATCATGACCCTTAATACCTTCGAAGAATCTCAACCTGAGGACCCCTTACCTCTAATCCGTTCAGGAAAATGAAAGACATGTTGTCATTGATACCTTTCCTAATGACCATGCCATATCCTTATATCTTAATGCAATTGAACCCACAATAACTCTCACCAGGAATTTCAACAATGCATCTTCTAGTCAAGTGGGTGTCAAATCTCTCTGTCGCAAAAGTGAAAATAAAGAAAACAATATCCGATCTAATGTTGAAAACCATTTATTGGCAACATTAGACCGAAAAAAAGTACAAAGAAAGGACGCATCTAACGGTGAAAACCTCCTCGAGGCACTGGAAGATGGGAGATTTGACACCTTACCTGAATACTATCAAGAAAGGTCATCCATATTGATCAAACCGATAGAGGCAGTTAGCATTGGGACAACAGAGGAACAAAAGATTATACATCCAACAACATCTCTATCAGAACAAGAAATACAACAATATATGGAATTCTTCAAATGATGACAAATCAATTTTTCTTGGTCATATGCAGACATGCCAAGGTTGGATCTAAATCTTATTATGCATCACTTAAATGTCAGTCTAGGAGCCAAACCAGTTAAATAGAAATTAAGGAATATGCATCCTCATATCGCTCTTCTTGTCAAAGCATAACTGAAGAAATTATTGGGCGTTGTATTCATCAGACTTGTAGCATATCCTTAATGGGTATCAAACATCATTCATGTTTCCAAACCGGATAAAAGTATTAGAGTGTGCACAGACTTCAAAGATCTTAATAATGCATGTCCAAAGGATGACTTTCGTTTGCCAAATATTGACATCATTGTTGATCTAACCGCTGGACATTCCATGTTTTCTCTAATGGATGGTTTCTCTATATATAATCAAATTAAAATAGCACTTGAAGATCAAGAAAAGACAACTTTCACATGCCCATGGGGTGCTTTCTATTGGAACTGTGCCATTTGGACTAAAGAATGCAGGTGCTACATATCAGAGAACCATGACAATGATATTCCATGACATGATGCATACATTGATGGAAGACTATGTGGATGACATATTGGCAAAATCATACAATAGAGAAGAACATACAGGAATACTGGAAAATATCTTTGACCAGTTAGAACAATACAAGCTATGGCTCAATCCCAAGAAATGTGCCTTTGGTGTCACTTCAGGCAAGCTAATAGGATACATTGTTTCAGCCAGGGGTATCGAAGTAGATCCAGCCAAGGTCAAAGCAATCATGGAAATGGCATCTTCCAGGAATATCAGTCAACTCGGATCACTCCAAGGTAGACTGCAGTCAATTAGAAGATTTGTTGCTCAGCTAGAAGATAAATGTCAACCATTTACTCATCTATTGCACAAGAATGTTAATTTTAAATGGGATAATCAATGTGAGGACACATTCGACAAGATCAAGGCCTATCTCATGCAACCACCCATCCTAATGTCACTAACTCAAGGAAAGCCTTTGTTACTATATGTAGCAACCACATGAGTATCATTAGGATTTTTGCTCGCACAACAAGATAATGAAGGAAAAGAACAAGCTATCTACTACATCAGTAGAACATTAGTGGGATACGAGCTCAACTATTCACCAACAAAAAAATCATGCTTGGTTGTAGTGTTTGCTTCGCAAAAATTGAGACACTATCTACTATCTCACTCTATCAAGTTGATTGCTAACATTGATCCATTGGAGTATTTTCTTGATAAGGCGACATTAACAGGAAGATTAGCAAAATGGATCATGATCCTAAGTGAGTTTGATATTGAGTATGTGGACATAAAATCTATCAAGGGGAAAGTCATTGCAGACCAAATAGCAGAGGCACCACTTCAATATGATCGTACTTTACACATTGAATTTTCAGATGTTGATGGTTCATATACACAACATGGATCAGGAGCAGGCATTCTATTCATCACACCACAAGGTCATACAATTCTAGAAGCGTACAAATTAAGCTTTCCATGTACCAATAACACAGTAGAATATGAAGCTTTGGTCATGGGAATCAAAATGGCCATAGAGTGGAACATTACATAGCTACAGGTCTTTGGAGACTCTCAGCTTGTCATCAATCAAATCAATGATGATTATCAAACAAAGGATGAAAATCTAATGCCTTATAAGAATATGGTTGATGATGTCAAGAAATACTTTGTCAAAATAACTTTTGATCAGATTCTGAGGAATGACAACAAAGCAACAGATGTCATGGCAACACTTGCTTCTCTACTTCAGACACAAAAAAATCAAGAGCGTTACGAATTCTTGGTGGGAGAGTTGTTTTACCTTGCACATAATTGTCTTGATTTCCAAACTATCTGTCACCTTGTTGGGCATGATTCCTCCCGCTATGGCCAAACTTATACATACCTGAAAGATAATATCCTCCCTCATGACTTATCAAAAAACCAAAAGATAAACTTCATTCGTCAATCCTCCCATTATACTCTTGTTGCGGATACCCTTTTTAAACGAGGTTTGGATGGTACTCTTTTAACATGTCTCGAGCAAGAAGAATCTGAGAATGCCTTAAATAAAGTCCATAACGACATTTGTAGCACTCATTCAAGTGGTCTTACCCTTTCAAAAAAAACTCATACGCTTGGGCTGTTATTGGCGAACTATGGAATGAGATTCTTTTCAAATAGGTAAAACATGCAAACAATGTCAGATCCATGGAATTTTGATTCATGCACCAGCACAAGAAACTTCATACTCTGGCAACATCTTGGTCTTTCTGCCAATGGGGTCTTGATCTAGTATGAAAGATAAATCCTCTTTCATCCAATGGTCACAAATTCATTCTTGTAGCTACAAAATATTTCACAAAATGGATTGAGGTAGTACCTCTCATAAATATCACAGGAAAATAAATTGTTGCATTTATCTTGAACTACATCATATGTCACTATGGCATACCCATGACCATTATCACTGATAATGGGCGACCGTTCAAGAACCAGGATGTACAAGAGCTATGTGAGAAATTTAAGATCCAACACAATTTTTCCACACCCTACCATCCACAAGGAAATGGTCAAGCAGAAGCATCAAACAAAACTATTTTGAAAATCCTCAAAAAGACAGTGAATGATGCTGGCAGAGATTGGCATATTCAATTGAACCCTACTCTATGGGCCTACCGTACCAGTATCCACACACCAATAGGTGCCACACCTTTCTCTCTTGTTTATGGATCAAAAGCAATACCACCAATAGAAGTAGAGATACCTTCTCTAAGAGAATCCTTAAAAGGCCTTATCCCAAATGAAGAACAACAAGTATCTAAACTGCAAGAGTTAGAATTGATACATGAACGATGACAAAATGTCTTTGATCATTTGAAGGTGTATCAGCAAAGAACGTTATGAAGTTATAATCACAAGGTCAAAACATGAGCCTTTCAAGTTGGAGAACTAGTACTAAAGGAAAATCCACGCAACCAAGCAACTCGAGAAAAGAAAAGGAAGTTTGAACCAAACTGGTTGGGTCCATTTGTGGTCACAGAAGTATTTAGGTCAGGAGCATATCAACTATCAACACAAGATGGGGATCAGCTTGAAGAACCCATCAATAGCATGCATCTGAAGAAGTTTTATGTCTGAAAAAGCAAAAAAATTGAAAAAAGTGAAAAAGCAAAAAAAACAGTAAAAAAGCAAAAAAATCAAAAATAGTGGAAAAGCAGAAAAATCCAAAAAAAGGTAAAAAAAGCAAAAAAATCAAAAAATAGTGGAAAGATAGAAAAATAAAAAATAGTGGAAAAGCAGAAAATACAAAAACAGCTAAAACAGAGGAAAAAATCAAATATGAGAAAGAGTGCAATAAAACCAGATGGTGAAAACCTGCTAATAGGCTATCTGTCAGCTAGCTCTTCCATCTATTAGTTCATGTATCATTCTACTTGCATTTAATTTTCCATCAGCGTTGTTCATATCCATAATAAAGCCTTTGTACATACGTAGGCATTGCAACTGATTTCTCACCATGGTTTGGATCATCGTATATATCATAATAAAGTTTGTTTCTAGACTGGGGGCAAAATCCTGCACCTAGTTGGGGGAAAAATTTTCCATCATTTTGAACTTCGTCAAACAGGTAGAACAACAATTAGCCAACACTTCCCAAGTGAAAACTGAGACTCATCCAATGATGAGCACATGATCAAATTATCACATCTCGGTTTAAGCACGACACACACATATCCATAGATGATATATTTTAACTAATGATTTCAACAATGGTTCAACTTTTATATCTTGATTTTCGCTATCATGATTTCTGAGTGACTCTGGGATGTCTTTGAATGGAGGAACAAGGAAGGAACATGATATTTTCTTGTCTTATGTATGTAAATTAATTATTAATATGTGCAAATTTATTTCAGGACATAATCATTGGCATATCATCAAAGACATTTCCGATTTGCATATAGAAATGGTTAATACTGCATGTTTTATGCAAGCAATACTCTAGTCATCTCGGTTTAATTATACCTCAATGCTTGTGCTAACTTGCAATATCAAACTCGAGGAAAGTAGTTCTTAGGTCATCATGGTTCAATTATACCATCGATGTTTGCACTCACTTCCCACATCTTAAAAGCTTAATGATGACAAAATGCAATAACCCAGTGACTGGTCCGATCACATCTTTGAATTTAGTTTGAATTTCATTCTTGCATAGGATCACAAACGCTCATCTTATCCAAGGCCAAATCTATCGCAGGAATCATCAATGTATCATCATAGGTGTATACACAATCAGAACAATGACTCGTCTCTCTCCAAATGTTGTCGATCCAACGCAAATCTTATGCTACTCCCTCAAATATGCCAACATCAACACATCTGAATCTTCCTGCAATAGGATATCAACAAACTATCAGTTCTTTATCCAATCAATTTTACCAATTCTCTCAATCCATCTCATCCGATCCATTCTATCATGTCTTATACAGGATGTATCTTTCCTGGAACCAGACATTTTGATCATGTCTTATATAGGATATATCATTCTTGAAACAAGACGCTTTGATCATCTTTGTCTTATACAGGAGGTGTCATTCTTGAAACCAGACTTGATCTCAATCTCATCAATCTAATCAATCTTATCAATTCAATCAAACTCTACCAATCATCACATCGAGAGCCACATCATCGTGATCGAAGAACTCGCACTTTCATCAATCAACGTTGCAGAATTCAAATCATTTCTAACCGGGAAATCAATTTCACAAAGATTCAAACACTCCAAAGGTCAATTATCTCAATTGATCTCCCGAGGGGGCATCATCATATCGCAATTTAGCAATCAATGTTTGGGTCATCGCATCGAACCAATATCACATCAACATCATCAAATTGAGAATTCTTTGAATCAACACATCATCACACCTCGCTTCAAAGAGGGGCAAAATGTATACACCTAAAAATGGTCTGAAGATAATTAATTAAATAAGCAATCATTTAATTATCCCCCTTTCCAATTTAATTGAATTATTAGCAATTTGATTAAATTCCCCATTCATCTACTTATTAATAAATCTAAGGATTTATTTAATAAGTTCATTTCAATAGTCCCCTTTGATTAATTAATCTAAATTAATTAATCCTCCCCCAATTTATTCATTCTTCTAATCCCCTAATTAATTAAAACAAATCAATTTATGAGTTGTTGAAAGTTAATTAGCTTTTTCCTATTATTTGAATTTTTAAATTCAAATTTCCCACATGGCTCCTAACATCTAACCACCTAACCTAACCACCCCCTACCCTAACCCATTCCACCTAATCTTAGGTTTAGCTGACCCTGTCCTAACCTCCTCATTCTACCCTCCTATGGGTTCAATATTCTCCCCTTGAGACACATGGCACTTATGCCACATGTCTCCTCCCTTGGACACTTGCCCTCTTTTGAGAAAGATTCATTGACACTTGTCACCACAAAGATGACAAGTGTCCCTCCCTCCAACCTCTTCTCCAACCTCCTCCAATTTGACCCTTGATATCTTCAAATTCAATCTTGAGCATTGATTTGTGCCACCTCACCCCTGGCCTTGGAAATCCTATAAATACCCCCATTTTGGAGAACAATGGATCTAATCACATCTCATTTCAAGCATTGTTATTATAGGCATATTCCATTTCATCCCATTTTAAGCATTGTTATTATAGGCAATTGCATCTTAGATCTAGCTTGATTTGATCATCTTCTAGTATAATTGCTTAATCATATAGCCTAATCAATCTCTCATCTAGCTTAATTGCATCTATCATTTAGCATAATCATGCATACCATTAGTATAATTAGCTTCTTGGATCAATATAGCTTAATCATGCATTTATCTAGATTGCACATCATATCATTTTAAATCCTCCGTCTTGGTGTAGTCAAGTCATTGGGATTGCTCATCTAGATCTGAGAGCAAATCCACACTCGCATCTCTTAGGAGGCGATAGGTCGCTTTGTCATGGTTTATCTTTCATTTGATTTCAATTTTCTAACCATGCTTGTAATGATCTATTGAGTGTTTGTGTTGTAGCTGCAAGTACCCTACTTTACACAAATGACAAAAGCTATAAGTGATTAAATCCCCTCTTGATTTTTCTACTGAGAATAGAAAACATAGTATGCTTTGAAGAATAACTATACATAATGAAATCTTGAGTATAGTTAGGACAAACCAACAATGGATCATGAGCAATAGCTTTTTTAATTTCACTAAAGGCATCTTTTCCTTTGGCATTCCAATGGAAAATAGGTTTACCTTTCATCATATCAACAATATGACAAGTCTATTCAGCAAAATCAGGGATGAATCTTCAGAGAAAATTTGCCTTCTCAAAGAAAGAATGAACTGTTGGCTTACTAGTTGGTAGGGCCAAACTTTGAATAGACCTAACTCTCTCATGGTCAATTTTGATCCCTTCCTTGGATGCAATTTGGCCAAGAAGGTTACCTTTAGTAACACCAAAAATTGGCTTCTTGGGATTCAAAGAGATCCCATCTTGAAGTAGTCACTAGTTAGGAGGGACCTCAAAGAGATCAATCTAGACTGGTCAGTAAGGGTTAACACAACGGAAACACAAATATATGATGGAGGCAATGTAGAACAGATTGATTTATTTTAGTCTAGCTATCTGATTGTTCAATCGTTACATTCTAATATGCAATTACAATTATATATACAATCCAAGGGAATCCAGTGGGTCCAAAAAGGGATCAAAACCCAAAGAACAAGACCTAACATGTAAAACCAACAAGGTCGGCCTCCACCAAGAGATTCCTTCAGAAAATCCAAAGGATGAAATGTAGATCATGGCAAAAGGTCAACCACGCGCCAAGAAACATCGCAATTAATGCTCAGGGCTCTGCAAGATACAAAAGGGGTTTTGGTAGATCACCAAAATAGGTCCAGGCAACCGGTAACAAGAAATTGCCAACTGGTAACTGGAAACTATCAAGGAAACCGATAGCGATAACTTGTAAGAAAATGATCCAAATGCGATGCGGTCTAGAAATAAGAAATATGATGAATTCTTCAAGTAGAATCTAACTCCATAGGATTTGGTGAGCCAAAACTGGTACACAAAGAAAGAAATGTTGAAACTACAAATAGAAAGCAAAACAAAAAGGAAAAGATTTTTGATTGATGCAAGATTACTATAAACCAGGGATGCTCCTGCATGAGACATCTGGGGTTATTGAAAAAGTGAGTCTCACTTTGTTGGGGTCAGAGGAAAACCAAGGCGGTCTACCTTTTCCTAAGAAATCCAAGCTGAATCTTCAATTGGTTTGTCCTTCCACTTCACAAGATACTCCTTATACCGACTGCTCTGGGTACTACGCCCAATCCTATTGTCCAAAATTTCTTCAATCTGATCTGGTTCCTTTCAGGGCAATTATTTCTCCAAGTCTATAATGTTGTCCTCACTGAATTCCGGTTCATGATACTCATAAAGATCTTCAATGTTAAACATAGGTGAAATAATCAGACTATCCGGTAACTCTACTTTATATGCATTCCTAGAACTAAACTTCCTCAAAATCCTGCAAGGTCCAAACTTTTTCATCTGCAATTTGTTAGAAGTTCCAACCGGGAATCTTTCTTTTCTCAGATATACCATCACTTCATCACCAACTTCAAATTCCTTATGTCTCATCTTCTCATCTACCTTCTCCTTACACTTGTTGTTCATGTCCTCCAAATGTTGCTTAACCTGAATATGCAAGGCTGCCATGTGATCTGCAAAGTCTTTTGCTTTTGAACTTCTCTAGTCTTCACTACTAATATCTCTTAATTCTGATATACCTCTAGGATTCACTTTGGTAACAATCTCAAAAGGTGTTCTTACGGTACTCCTATTTACTAAATTTTTTTAGGTAAACTCTGCTTGTGCAAGGATCAAATCCCAGCTTCTAGTTTTATCTCCAACTAAACATCTCAACAAATTTCCCAAGCTCTGATTAACTACTTATGTATGTCCATCAGTCTATGGATGAAAAGTAGAACTGAACTTCAAATTTGTCTTCATCTTCTTCCAAAGTGTTCTCCAAAAATAGCGAACAAACTTAGTGTCTCTGTCTGAAACTATGCTCTTAGGTAATCCATGCAATCTCACTACTTCCTTGAAAAATAGGTCTGTTACATGTAATGCATCTGATGTTTTCTTATGAGGTATGAAATGAGCCATCTTCGAGAATCTATCTACTACCACAAATATAGAATCATTCCCTCTAGGTGTTTTAGGCAATCCAAGTATGAAATCCATGCTTACATCCTTCCAAGGTCTTATCGGTAATGTCAAAGGTTTATACAATCCCACATTCTGACTACTACCCTTTGCAACTTGACAAACTCTATAACTTTGCACATATTTCTTAACATCCTTATGAATCTAGGGACAAAAGTACTGCTCACTCACCAATGCTATTATTTTGTCAATACCAAAATGTCCAACTAATCCTCCACTATTTTTCTCTTTTATCATATTCTCCCTCATAGAACTCTTAGGTATGCATAACTGAACTCCTCTGAATAACAACCCATCCTAAATGAAGTAATCCAACCACTTGCTTCTATCTACCATAATCAGTTCTCTACATGTTTTCCAAGGTTCGACAAAATCCAGGTCATCATCATACAAAGTATTCAATTCCATAAATTGTAATACTGTCACTCTCATCTCTGTCAGCATATTCCTTCTCCTAATCAATGCATCAACAACTTTGTTAGATTTTCCACTTCTATGCTTCAACATAAAGGTGTAACTTTACAAGAATTCTACCCATCTCATATGTCTCTGATTCAGCTTACTCTAACTGTTCAAATACTGCAAAGCTTGATGATATGTATACAACACAAAATCCTTAGGCAATAGGTAATGTTCCCACTTCTTCAAGGCTTAAACTATGGCATAAAACTCCTGATCATACATTGAATATCTCCTTCGGTCATCATTCAATTTCTCACTGAAATAAGCTACTGCTCTCCCTTCCTGACTCAAGACTGCTCCTATTATTGTTTCACTTGCATCACAATCCACTTTTGTTTGCTCAGGTGGTCCACTTGAATTCCTTTTGATCTCCCCTCATGGTCTCAGTCATAGGGTTACAAACTGAACTGAAATTTTAGATGAACTTTTGGTAAAAACTAGCCAATCCATGAAATGATCTTACCTCTCCAATGCTTTCCGGTGTAGATCACTCAACAATTTCTTTTACTTTCTCAGGGTCCATCTTCAAACCATCTTCAAATATCACAAATCCCAAATAGACTAACTCATCCTTCATGAAAGTACACTTCTTAATATTTATCAGCAACTTTTCTTCTCAACCTCTGCAAAACTTGTCTCAAATGCAACAAATGCTCCTCTTTTGTCTTACTGAAAATCAAAATGTCATCCAAATATACAATAACAAACTTACCCAATAATTTCTTCAATACCTCATTCATTAGCCTCATGAAAGTACTTAGTGCATTAGTTAACCCAAAAGGCATCACCAACCATTCATACAGTCCTTCATTTGTCTTGAATGTTGTCTTCCACTTATCTCCTTCTCTGATCCTGATCTGATGATATCCACTCTTCAAAAATATCTTGGTAAAGTATTTGGCTCCAATCAAACAGTCCATTATGTCATCCATCCCAGGCAAAGGAAACCGGTATTTCACTATGATCTTGTTTATTGCTCTGGAATCAGTACACATTCTCCACTCCCCATTCTTCTTAGGTACTAATATTGTTGGTACTACATAAGGTCTCAGACTTTCCCTGATCATGCCTTTCTTCAATAGCTCCTGCACTTGTCTATTCAATTCTTCATTCTCTGTCGATGTCATATGGTGTGCATCTTTGTTAGGTAAACTAGCTTTGGGAACCAGGTTCATGCAATGACTAATACTTCTCACAGGTGGAAATCCATCAGGTACATTATCTGAAATGGTGTCTTCATATTCTGTCAGCAATTTTTTAACTCTTCTGGTTGTTCCTCTTCATACTCTAGATTGTCAGTCTTCTTATGAATTAAGGCAAAACACACATTCTCATGTCTCAATCCATCCAGGAATTTCCTTTCCATCCACCAAACAGATTCTAGCATTTGTACAGACTTCATTCTTGAAAGGTTCCTCCAAGAAAAACAAGGTTTGCTTCATCCCATTGGCTATAATGGTGTATGTATTCTTCCTCCCACCATGTATTGCTTGTCTATCAAACTGCCAAGGTCTACCCAGCAAAACATGACAAATATCCATAGGCATAATATCACACAAGACTTCATCATGATAATTCCCAATTTTTAATTTCACCAAACATTGCTCTCTTACTAACAACTTATGTTCATCCTGAATCCATGCTATCTGATAAGGCTTAGGGTGTTTCAATCTTTCCAAATTCAAATTACTCACCATCTCTTTTGAAACAAGATTATATGAACTACCACTACTAATAAAAACTTTAACACACTTACCAGATACCTTACATCTGGTCTTGAACAAATTCTTCCTCTACAAGGGCTCTTCATCTCTTCTGGTATCACACAAAGCTCTCCTCATCATCAACAGTTCTCCATCTTCCACTTTATTATCTGATCCGATGGTGTTTTCTTCCACCATTATTTCTCTTCTGGTATTTTTTGTCTTCTTACACTTGAAAGCACGATGTCCTTCTCCTTTGCACTTATAGCAAGTTCCTCTAAATGTTCTCTTGTCTTTTCTTCCAAAATTCTCATTTTGGTAGCCATCCGGTTCTCTCCTCCGGTAGAAATTCCTATCATCTTTTAGGTATGAATTAACTTCTTTGTTCACTTCCTTGTCCTTGTTTTGATCTGTACAGGCAACTCTACCTCTGGTATATCCTCTTCCTCCTTGAAATCTTCCTCCGGTAAACCTTCCACCTCTGCCTCTCTGCCTCTGCTCGTGTCTTTTGTTTAGCTTCTCCTCTGCCTATAGGGCATACTAGTAAGCCTCCTCAACACTCTCCAATTTGATCAAACTAAATTCATCTTGTATAGACACCCACAATCCATTCAAATATCTTGCAACTTGTTCAACTTCATCATCAACATGTCTGGATCTGATGTTCAACTTGTAAAATGCTTCGGTGTATTCCTTCACACTAGATTCCTCCTATCTCAAATTTTACAACTTTCAGAACAAATTCACTCAATAATCAGCTGGCATAAAGTTTTATTTCAACTTAGCAATCATCTGATCCAATGTCGTAATCTTCTCTTTACCTCTTCTTTGTCTATCAACCTACAAATTCTCCTACCAAAGAGATGCGTGACTTTTCAACCGGGTACAGGCATATTTCATCTTTCTTTCTTCTGTAGTATTTTCAAAATTAAAATACTTCTCCATCTCTAAGATCCAATCCATCAATTCATTTGAATCCAACTTCCCATCATATACCAATGGGGTAAAATGAGGTTTATTATTTGCCCTACTCAAAAGCCTCAAAAACCTTTCCTCATCTAGATCAACCGCCGTTGGGTTTACTTGTTCTTCCAAGGCTTCTTCTCCTTCATCTTCACTTACATCCTCAATATGTCGGCCTCTTCTTTGGGCTATCTCCACAGCTTCCAATCGGGCTTCTATCCCTCGCAACATTTCCATCACAGCAAGGTTTGCATTCCCACACACTTCACTATTCCTAGTTCTTCTACGTGCCATCATTTACGCTAGTCCTCTATAGTTGTAGGTCAGATCCATAGTCCACCACCCTACAACAAAATCTCAAGACACGCAACCTCTGGAACGAAAACTCACTTTGATACCACTTGAAGCAGTCACCGGTTAGGAGGGACCTCAAAGAGATCAATCCGGACCGGTCAACAAGAGTAAACACAATGGAAACACAAATATATGATGGAGGAAATGCAGAACGGATTGATTTATTTCATAAAATCTAATTACAACCCACCGATAACCACCAGGTTACAAAAACCGGCTCACAGGCCTGCTAAAACATGCTCAAAGTACAGAATAGGTCACAACCGGGACCTTTCATCTTAAGATCTATCTTCTACGCTCAATCTAGCTATCTAATTGTTCTATAGTTACATTCTAATGTGCAACAATTAAATATACGATCCAAGGAGATCTGGTCAGCCCAAAAAGGGATCAAAATGTAAAGAACAAGACCTAACATGTAAAACCAACAAGGTCGGCCTCCGCCAAGAGATTCCTCCGGAAAATCCAAAGGATGAAGTGTAGATCATGGAAAAAGGTCAGCCTCCACCAAGAGATTCCTCCGAAAAATCCAAAGGATGAAGTGTAGATCATGGGAAAAGGTTGGCCACATGCCAAGAAACATCAAAATCAATTCTCAAGGCTCCGCAAGCTGCGGAAGGGGTTCTGGTAGATTGCAAAAATAGGTCTAGGAACCAGTAACAAGAAATTGTCAACCGGTAACAAGAAACTGTCAAGGAAACCGATAGCAATAACTTGCCGGAAAATTATCCAAATGCGATGTGGTCTAGAAATAAGAAAGATGATCAATTCTTCATGTAGAATCTAACTCCATAGGATCCGGTGAGCCAAAACCGGTACACACATAAAGAAATATTGAAACTGCAAACAGAAAGAAATGTTGAAACTACAAACAGAAAGAAATGTTGAAACTACAAACAGAAAGAAAAACAAAAAGGAAAATATTTTTGGTTGATGCAAGATTGCTATAAACCGGGGATGCTCTTGCATCACATGTTCACGACATCTTATTAATACATCCTTCAAATGGAAGAGGTGATTATCATGATGCTTAGAGAAAATGGTTAGATCATCAAGATAAACAACAAGGTACCTTCCAGTGATATCCTGAAAAGCCATGTCCATAGCCCTTTTAAAATTCGCACCTGCATTGATCAAACCAAAAGGCATTCTCCGGTATGCAAAGGTACCCTAGGGCATCATGAATGCAGTCTTATGTTTATCATCCTCACTTATTTCAATTTGATTGTAGCCTGAGAATCCATCAAGCATGGAAAACATCTATGAAGTGATGTATGTCTGCAAAACTTGATCCATCACTGGTAAAGGATAATTATCCTTCAAGAAAGACTGATTTAGATTGCGGAAATCCACACAAATGGGAATTTCCCCATTCTTCTTTCTTACATAGACAATGTTAGCAATTCAAGTTGAATGATGGATTGGGAAAATAATTCTAGCATTCAACATCTTCTGAATTTCTGAGAGAATTGTACCTGAAATCTAGGGATTATACTACTTTTTCTTTTGCTTGAAAGGAGTAGTCCTAGCTTTAAGAGGAATATAGTGGTGTACTTCCTTGGGTTTGAAGGACTTCAAATCATCATATGAGTAAGCCAACACATCAAAATACTAATGTAACAACTGAATGAATTGCACACTCTCAGCTGGAGTACAACTATTACCAATATTAACAAATTTCGGATCACTTCTTGACCCAATATTGTATTTTTCATAACCTATGGCATCGCCTGATGATTCTTGTTGTTTTCTCTTGACATACCTATCATACTTATCAATCAATTTCTCAAGAGAAATGAATCCTTTGGGAATTTTGATACCTTTCAATTGCAGAATTTCTTCTTCCTACTCAGATTCCTTATCAGAAGACAAATCTAAAGAAGAGAAATTACTACCTTCAAAGTAAAGATTATTGAAATCATCTTTAACATCAAGGAAATCAATGTTGTGTTTATCATCATTAAAAATCTGCCAGTGATCCCAATTATTTGGAACACTCAGCCTTGAAACCAATTCAATTGTGTATTTTTCTTGACTGAAATCCTTATGCGGAATCAGAAGAGTAGTGGATGTGGCCAAATAATTTGCCCTGTCATTGAAATCTCTTGGAACCACGGAAATATTGAAAGTATCAAATCCTTCAATATTATCCCAAACAAGGTTATGATAGTGTTTGAGCCTATCATTCCTGGTTTGATAAATATTTCTCACCTGGCACACCACTAGCTCGACATCACCTTGTGCATGCAAATTCTTGATCCCCCTCTTGTGAGAAAATTCAATTCCCAACAACAATGACTCATATTCAATCATGCTATTAGTAATAGAAAATTGTAATTTGAAGGAATAATGAAAAATTTCTCCTTGAGCAGAAATGAGTACAACACCTGCACCAGAACCAACTGGGGCACAACTACCATCAAACTCCAACATCCAGACATCATTAGAAATGTCTTCAACAAAAATCATAATGGTGTCTTCATGACAAGGGAAAAGAACTTCATCTTGATTGGACAAACTTTCACCTTTATCAATTATGACAAAGGACTTGGAAGAACTTGTAACTGATTCTTGATCTTCACAAGCATCAGCAAACTTATCAAAATCTGATATATTTAAAGAATCGGATTCTTCACTACTAATATCACTAGATGAATAAGATGTCCAAGAGTCAGAAATTTCTACCCAATCTTCACCAAATTCGGAAACTTCATCTATATGTAGGTAATAATTTTCAATACCTGTTGACTCGAACAAAATTTGAGCATGAGGATCATCATATTTTACCACAGTGTACTTAGTTTCTCTTTTTGGAGTGAGCTTTTGCAGGACTCCCTTAACTGGAATTTTGGTCTGAATCATAGCCATATGTAACTCACCACCAACATCTTTAAAAAAAAATTGTCCTAGCAACATTCCATATGAAGCAGGAACATCGACAACAAGAGCGGTCATTTTTATTTTCTTTTCAGGGAAGGACATGAATGCAAACTATGCATCCCTGATTTGCCCAACAAGAGTCACTTGCTTGTTTTCCACAAAATAGCAATGGCCATGACCAAAAATTTTAGTCAACATTAAACCAAGAGCGTTTGCTACTTTGAGAGGCATAATATTACCTGAAGCTCCAAAATCAATAACGCAGTTACTCAACTTGAATCCATTTATCAATAAAGAGATATAGAAAGGGTCTATTTTCCTTGGTACTGATGAAGGAATAGTAACAAGATTATTGGGAATATTCTTAGGCTCAAACAACACAAGATTATTTTGGTAATAACTCACAGGTCAGGTTTAGATTGAAGGTATTCAACCTCTGACATTTGGATCTTAGTCTTTTTTGTATGGTCAATTATATCAAAGGGCTAATAAGTATTTGGAAATGCATGTAAAGACACATCATAAGATTTGGGATTATTGGCACTGACCTTTGACACATTTAAAGCAATAGGAGGTTGGGTAGGAGTACTTACTTGGTTATCACTCGAGGTACTTTTGGACAATGTAGGAAAAGGATTCCCTCTTTTTTCAATTGTAACTGGCATCTGAGGGGTATCCTTCTTCTTTGCCTCATCATTCTTGAGATGATCAAGCTGATTATAAGAGCGAGTAATAACAACATTAATATTTGCATCAACCGAACTCCAGGAGAATCTTCAAAATGTATATAACCAATAGTAGAGTTTCCAGCAGTCTCTTCACCATGTTCTTCGAAAAGAGTTGCAATATCTTCTTTAGAAGATCTAAAATCATCTTGTTCTGTGTCAAAATACCCCACACTTTAATTAGAAGGTGGAGCTTCAAGAGCTATTCTCTCTGGAGGAGGAGGAAATTTAGCTTGATTCTTTGCAGCATAATTACTGGAATTATTGGGATATGTTCTCCTTTGAACATCTTTATACAGAGTAGGATATGATGTTTGTGAAATTTGTTTCTTTAAGGCAAGCACTTCATTTGCAAGCCTCTGCAACATGGGATCAATAGTATTTGAAGTTTGAGGAACGAAGAAACTTACATTTACTTTGGTAGGATCTTTCCTGATTTTACCAGCAAGAATCAAATGGTCTTCAATCTCCACTGCTTGAGTTTGTGCCACAACCAAATCGTTAGGAGGTGTTCTTAACAAGAAGTTGACTTTTGGTAGCTGAGCATTGATAAAGAAACACTTGAGGTTCTCGGCAATAGGTTGAGAATTAGCAAATATTCTATTCTTCAATTTATTAAACTTAGCAACAAAATCCCTTATTGGTTCATTTGGTTCTTTCTTCACAGAAGTCAACTGATCCAAGAGACAATGAGCATCTTAAGCTAGCTTGAAATTTGCCTCAAACTAAGTTTCAAGGATATCCCAAGTTGTTATAGTCTAGGGTGTCAAATGATAGAACCAATAAGTTGCAGCCCCTTGCAAGGTCTCAACAAGAAGATGGCTACATCTTCATATTCAACATCGAGAATTCCACATGCAATATGAAATTCTGCAATATGTTCTTTCAGGTGTTGTTTTCCATGACTGAAGAACTTAGGAACATTCTTCCTTGATCCTTAAGGATAAGGATGGAGAGGCGGATTCAAGTTAAGAGTGTCTACTGTTTAGTCCAACAATAGGAATAATAACTATAGTTAAAGTATCAACCTAAAGTTTGGACATTTACTCTGTGAAGTTATTATCTCCATAGCTGGAGTTCATTTGATTGTCAACCCAGGGACGTAATACGTGAAATGGGTCTACACTATATATGCACCAAGTTCCTGTGATAACTACCCTGCATTACCGTAGAAACTAAAATTTATGCAGGAAAAGTAATCAAGAATCAAAATAACTGAATGGCTATAGGAAAAACTCTGCATTAACATAAATTTCACTCAAGAAATACTAAGTAAGTCCAAAGCTATCAAACAGGAATTACTCGGTTTGCTTTGGTTGCAGGAACAGTCAATGGATCTGTTTCCAATGGCTGCAAGAATAGTCAATGCAAGGATGTCTACTGCAACAAAAGAAGAAAACTAAATTTAACAAAGGCACAGGAACACTCACCAAGTGGGCCCCCTTGGATGAGTGCTTCCAAGCTTCCAAAATAACTCTAAGTGCTCAGAATAACATATCTTTATTCATTGTTTCTCAAAAGTCGATACATTATTCAGAATGAAAAGAAACTCAAAACACTCTGTAACTTTATTTCTAAATTTTTTGATCTTTTTCCTTCTCTTTTCTTTCTAACCTCGGAAAAGAGACAAAGGCACTTATTTAAAACAAAACAATAACTTCCTACAATTAAGATCACATCGATGAGAAGAGGCAGATAACATTCATGAAGGAGAATAGTCGGAGTTAAGCCACTAAAAACATGGATCTAAACCAAACCACAACCAAAACATAGTGTGGCAATATTACAAGATTGATGCCCATTAGAGTCAGACATAAATGAGTCTTGCGTGCCTACTTCTCCTATGTTGTTCCTTACGCTCATTATCCTCTTCGCTGATTTGAACTTATAGTCACCTCCTTGAATATCTCAAACTGCAATTGGCGTGACAGGAGAACCTTCTCTATAGCATCTCATTTATTCCTGCAATTCAAAAGAGAAAACATACAAGCATACACATATCTATTTTAATTAATCATAACATCTATTAATTTCACACATGCTATCGCCTATGACAATCCATATGGCAACATGAATAAATCACATGGCTGCAGGAATAACTGGCAAAGACAAAACATGATTTAATGGGCTTAGTTAACATCTAAAATGCAGATAGTCAAACTTTAATACATCATTACCATCCCATCATATAAATAAAAACATGACAAAAACTTATGAGTTCTAGGAATAAAAGGAGCTAATATCTTAGCTCGTCATACCCCCCAACTTAGTGTCTTGTTGATCCTCCAACAAGAGGAAAGTTTATGATTCAGGCACTAACTCTTAAGTCACCAATAGTTCCCTGACCTATCCCTCTTGAAGCCAAATTCCAATAAAATCCCTTCATCTTTTCTAGTCTGGCCCATTTGGCTTCTTCTGTAGCTACATCATAGGGTTTGTCTGAAATCCTGAATGAAAATTTGGCAGTGAATGAGGTTCACCCTGTTTCAAGTCCTCTGGCAGATTATTCCAACATTAAATCAGGTAGTCAATTGCAGTTGCACTTTCATTCTCAATCAAGTATTCATATGCTTGGAATATTTCTTCCCTCATTGGTAATACATGACTCCTTACATCTGGTCTTGCTAATAGCTCATGCCAATCATAATAAAGAACCCTTGGGTCTTTGCCTTTAGTCCTAAGTGGCAATGGACAATCAAATTCAAGATTCCTATATGCTTTGGCCTAAGTTCCCATGCTATTTTCATTTTGCACCCATGAAATTAATGCTTTTATGTGGATATCGCCGATGTATAACAAGGGATTCCACTCTCTGTCAAAAGTCACAGCATAGTTATGCAAGTAAAATTCACACAATAAATTTTTAACAGCTGCTAGAGAGGTCTGATAAGCATCATAAAATTCTTTTGGGGTGTCTAAAGAAGGGTTAAGGTCTCTAATAATGCGGTTTATCTTAAAACTTAAATACCACTTGTTTATGGTGAAAGTGGATAATAACAATATTGAAAGACAATGAATTCAACCACAAAACCCTAGCCTAACAACAACAAAGATCCACCATAACATATGAATATTACCTAAGACAATGAAAATCAAATAAAATCACAAAGATTATACCATCACATGTCCAATAGGGTTTGGATCTCCATTCTTCCTATCTCCGTTGATCTTGCTTGATATTTTTGCTCTCAGATTTTATGTGTGCACAAGAGCTCAACAAAGAACGGAAATGTGGTTGCAAGTAGACTTGATCGCATATGAAAGTTTGAATGCTAGAAGGCTTGATTAGGTGATTAGAATGATTAGTTGATTAGGGTTGATAATGAAGGAAGCATCTTGTTATATAGAAGACACTATAATATATGGAGGGATAAGATTGAGAGGTGTAAAAGATAAATGGTCGGCTAGGATTAGAGGGTAGGTAGAGGAAATAAGAAAATAATGAGAGGGTAGGTAGTGTAGGAATTAAGAGATGAATGACATGTGTCATAGGTGGAAAGGGCTAATGAATTAATTAAATAAATAAAGATTTATTTAATTAATAGAAGAAGTGGGATAATTAAATAAATAAAAGTATTTATTTAATTTAGGAAAAGGGTAATTTAAATAAATAAAGTATTTATTTAAATGAGAAATAAAGCTAGAAGAGGATAAATAAATAAATTAAATAAATAAATATTTAATTAATTAATAGAAGAATTAGGCTTAAAATAATTAAATAAATAAAAATATTTAATTAGACAGGACAATTTTAGGTGTCTACATTTTGCCCCTCTTTGAGACAATGTAGCTTGTCGCGTTGTTTTGAAGAAGATAAGATGAACTGATACAAAGTTGCCCCAAGATGGGAATGATATTCCCCCTCGAGAGATTGGATGAAAATGTTTGAAAATATCAGAGACAATCTCTCGATAAGAAAGAAAGGCTAGAATGGACTGGCAAGATAGAGTGACAAAGTCACAAGATAAAGAAGACTGACACGGGAGACTAGGGCTAGGGTAATCTATAAGATAGACTATGAGGTAAAACATCCTCATTGTCATCCACACATCCAAGAGATCAGAGTGCAGAGAGAGCAGAGAGCAGTCAGCAGAGATGGCATTGGTGCACAAATTCGATCACATTTGCTGATATCAGAGGCCAGCAGATGTAGGAGAGCTAGTGAGTACCACAAAACCTCCTTGTACTTTGTTGCATTAATTGTTGTCATAAATGCATGTCAAGTAGAGTAATAAATGCGCTCTAGGTAGGTCTAGAAAAATGTCAAACGGGGGGAAAAATGTTAAGGCACGTCTATGTTGGTGCCAGGCGCGTCTGCGTTTGTGCCAGGCGCGTCTACGATTTCAGTAGTGTTTGTATTCATTGCAATCGCATCTGTGTATTGTAGGTATGTTTATGAAAGGCAAGCACATCTGTGTGTTTCAGGAGCATCTGTACAGGACAGGCACGTTTGCAAAGTATGTAAGCGTGTTTGTGTCATGAATGCGCATTTATGTCTTCAAGGTTGAATTGACAGTTCTGTGATAAACATGCGTTGTCGATTGGATAAGCTATTGAGAGGATACACTCAAGCAGGTCCTCTAGGGAAGGTTGGGATAACAGATAGGGCTATGATTGACAATTTTGTGATAGAACATACATTGCCAATTAGGAAACTACTCAAGAGGATACACTCAAGCAGAGGCCCTACGATAGGATAGATCGAGGCACTTTGTGATGAACAAGGAGTACCATAGAAATTGACAATTCTATGATAGAACATACGTTGCCAATTGGATTAGGCTAGAATTGAAAATTTTGTGATAGAACATACATTGTCAATTGGATAAGCTACTCAAGAGGATACACTCAAGTAGGTGCCCTAAAGATAGGATCAAAGCAGCACTTTGTGATGAACAAGGAATGCTACTAGGATAGAAAGCATCACTGTGTGATGAATAGTGAGTACCACTAGGACAAAAAGCAGCACTTTGTGATGAACAGGAAGTACTACTAGGATAAAAAGTATTACTTTGTGATGAACAGGGAGTACCACTAGGATAGAAAGCAACACTTTGTGATGAATACGGAGTACCACTAGGACAAAAAGCAGCACTTTGTGATGAACAGGAAGTACAACTAGGATAAAAAGCAACACTTTGTGACGAACATGGAGTACCACTAGGATTGACACAGTTGATTTGCTTGACTGCAGGAGGACCTACCAATGTTGGAGTCATGGGAGAGATTCCCTTCAACTTAGAGTTTATGACCAAAGCTGACACTCGAGGATAGAGCAACAATTGAGGACACAGGCTTGTGATACATTATGTATGTGCCTGAGTTTTGGGCGAACATGGGATTGCTGACTGCATTAGCTGAGAGATGGTACTCAAAGACATGCACTTTTTATTTGTCAATGGGTGAGATGATAGTCACCTTGGAGGATGTATATAGGATACTGATCGATGGGGAGTTGGTTCCTTATGATAAAGATGGAGATAGGGATGCACTGAGATGAATGTTTCAGGATCTAGGACTGGAGATGAGGGTAGGACATGTGGCTTGGGATACTATGACAGCAACAAGATTAGTGCTACTGATGGTGCTAGAAAAAGTTATCAATGGATTCCTCTGTCTGGACAGGGCAACATGAGGGTTGGCTATGGGATGGGGGAGGACTCTAGAGACATTGGTGACTGAGCACAGTAGTTTTGTATGGGGGTCATGTCTACAGGAACACTTGTCTTATGAGCTGCATCAGTTTGTGTATCATGGATCAAAAGGATTAGGATGCAGAGTGACATTGATGCAAGTGGGGGCATATGAGCATCTGTCAGTTACATGTCCGATACACTTCAGGGGCAGAGGACATGGGCGTAGTTATGTAAATTTATATGATATGATTACATCTCAACCACGGATTGGGAGGCTGGAGTACTGGCACTGGGTTATTGATGAGATAGACAGTGTGGTATGGAGGTCGACGATGGAGATGGGGTGCATTGGCAGAGAGGAGAGTGGCTCTGAGGAAAGAGGGTGGAGAGGAGAGACAGGCTTAGCAAGCTCATGTAGTGAGGGGTAGAGGTGGATTTTCATTACAGGTGTCAGCAACACAGGTTCCCAGACAAGTACAGGCTCCTAGATAGGTATAGGGACGAGGATAGGGACAGGGATAGCCATAGGAGCAGCCACAGGGATAGGGTGAGGGGGGAGAGGAGGAGGATGAGATATTATCCTTGAGGGAGATCTGCCAGGGATAGGCAGATGAGATCCAAAATCTAGAGAGGGAGAGATCTAGGCTTAGGAGACAGCTGAGGGACACTGAGTGGGAGAGGGATCAGGCTATTTAGTGTTATACAGAGGCTGAGACAACACTAAGGGCAGGGAGGCAGGAAGCAAAGGACATAGGGGCCAGATATGCCAATGTTATGTGGGTAGGGGAGGAGATAGCCTACTGACGAGACCTGTACTATGGAGTGGTGCCACCAGATCAGCGGGCTAGGAGCTTCAGAGACCATCACGGACGATGATGACCACTGGAGGGAGAGACAATAGACAGGCATCTAGCAGTGGGGTCATGGGTCCTCCACCACCAGATAGAGGGGGCAGGAGAGATGATCCCAAGGCGCAGACTCCATCGAGGCCAGTCGGCTCCAAGGGAGGGAGTTCATCGTAGCCTGAGAGGGTTCCCTATGTATCAGTTTTGTACCATTTTTGTATGATGATGTAGACACCTTCGAGTGATTGTAGCTATATGATTTTGACATCATTGTATCATGACACTTATGATTTTATATATATATATATGAGATGATTCATCCTTGTGGTAGCTATATGCATGTGTACCTATGTGATGCTTATGATATGTTTTATGATGATGATTTTATGATATGGATGCAAATATGTACATGAGGAAATGCAATATTTTTGTTCTTTTATGTTTTATATGTTTATGAAAATGTGAATATAAATGTATGAAATGCAGATGAATATGGTAATGCAAATAACTATTTACATGATGAGAATGTAGAATGTGCTAACATGTGTTGTGTGCAGGATGTGGTGCAATTTTGATATCTATGTATATGTATGAAATGAGATATGTGGTAATGCAGGTGCAAACTACATGAAATGCAAATTTTTTTGGTGTGTCATTGTACTCAGTCATGTGATAGCAGGCTACATGGACTCAAGAAGGACAATGGAGGTCAATCAAGAAAGGGGGATGAAAGATAGAAGATATGGAAGTGAAAGAGCTTCTTGTGCATTATCATAATTGAGGTTTATTATGGCAAATAGGTTATGACAATCCAGATATATGTTCGACCAGAAAGTCATTGTACCCATTTGCATGGAGATCAGACAGTCACAAACAAGGAATGCCCCAGTTCATACTAGACTCATAGTGTCCTCATATCCTTGGACAAGTCATAGAATTACTAAGAGACAATCCATAGACAACAAAGAAAAAAAAGGTGACGATACCCCATCCTCGCCTTTCTAGTCAAAGACATCCTGGAGATAAAATCTCTAGTTAGAGACATCCCAGAAAAGCTAAAAGACATGTCACAAAAAGATAAAATCAAAAGAAAACCAAGACTCGACACCAACATCCACTGTAGTCCTCAAGTTTAGTGTCTCTTGTCACTTGTATAAGTCTATTTGATTATGGTCACAATGTTTACTTTCACAAAAGGATAGATGGCATTGAACCATAATGTTGTCTAAGTCTATTGAAAGAGTTGATTTGTTGAAGCCCATTGTTGCTTGTGTTTCATCTGAAGCTGACTGAATCCATGAAACTGATACTTTATTACAGAGAAGACGAAACTTTATTGTGGATTGTGTGCAGATAGACTGAAGAAAATTGGAAGAAACTGTACTCCTCAAAATGTGTGATGCTCTTAGTTCCACACCCATCACTAGACTTAGGATTAGCCTTAGCCACAAAGCTGATTTATTATGAATGGAAAGGGTAAAAAGGAGGTTTATTATGAATGGATAACCAATATTAGGTAGATCAATTACAATCCATGATGGGAATGGGTATGTTTATTATGGATGGATAGGTTGTGAGTGTGTGGAAGGTGAAAGGATGAAATGGAATCCTTAAGGAGGGAGGAGCAATGTCTCTACACATGGCGCCGGTGACCCGGTTTTCACCATGGTACTTGCTCAGGGCGCCACCGAAGTGGTTTTCACCGTTGGACGTATTTATTTCTTTATACTTTTTTTCAATTTTTTCAATTTTTTGTGTCATAAGGCGCCTGTTTGCCAGGTTTTCACCAAGTAACGATTTTTTTATGTTTTATGATTTTTTTGTATTTTTCATATTTTTTTATTTTTTTGTATTTTTTTATATTTTTTGATTTTTTTTTTGTATTTTTTGAATTAGGATATGCTAAAGAGCTATGTGTAAAACCTGCGAAGGTGTATGCTATTAATAGGACCCTCCAAAGGTTCTCCCTCTATGGTTGAGAGCTGATATGCACCAGATCCATAGGTTGTTGTGAAGATATAAGGACCAAGCCAATTTGGTTCAAACTTTCCCTTCTTCTCTCTGTCTTGCTGATTTTTAGGATTTTCCTTGATAACCAAGTCACCTACCTCAAATGTGAGAGGCTTTACCTTATGATTGTAGCTACATTATTCCTTGACTGAATGATGTATAGCTTGAGTGACTGTCTTCCTTGATAAAGGAACTAAGATAGAATTACTAGTGTGTGGACTACACAGGCTCGTTTGTGTGTCACCTAAAGAAGTTTGGGCATCCCTGATAACAAAGTCCCTCGAGGAAGCTCCATTAAAGGTCCATGATGTATCGCCAAAAGGGAAAGGATGAATGAAGCAAGTGGATGAGTTATGAAGGCTTATGATTGCAAAAAGAAGTGAAAGTAGGATGGCATGATGGAGACTTAGGATCAACAAGTATGCTTTTTGACTTAAAATTGTAGAACTTTTGCCCCCAGTTATTTTGGTATTAGGGGAGATCATCTCTTTCTCTTTTTCTTTCATAGGATTTTTATCTTTGACTTTGATTTTTGCAAAGTCCAATAGATTTTGATTTTGATTTGGACTAAAGGCCTTTTCTTTATTTTTGACTTTTAGATTTTTCTTTTCAAAGCTTGATTTTTGATCCCTAATGAGTAAGGGCTTTTGTAATTCTTGTTGATCCAAGTCTGGGAGAGAAGTGGAAATGGTAAAGCTATGTGAGTTCTCAAGAGGGTTGGTGATACCCTCAATAGATTCTTCACTGGAACCACTCTTGGGACTATTGATATCAAGAGCTGCTTGCACCACTAGAGGACATTTGCACTCAGACTTAGTAGCCACAACACTAGGTGCTTCGTACCCAATTCCTTGCAAATTGTTTATAGATTGTTCCTGTCGACTGAATACCTTAGGAGATAGTGGGAGTTGATCAACATGAAAGATATAATCACCACATCCCATGTCTTTAATCTTGAAATTTTCTTTGATCTCTGCTTGCTTTGATGTAGAAGGTTTTAATGATTTAGGATCAACATATGTTGATGAAGGAACAACTTCTCGATTGATTGGGATTGTTATTTCTTATCTAGGTCACATATTGTTGCAATATATGAATGGCTTTGGATCAGCTTTGATGGTCACTTCAACTCCATTGTGTGCAAACTTGATACATCAATGATATGTTGAGGGAATAGCTCTCATTTCATGAATCCATGGATGTCCTAGCAATATTTTGTATGTGAGATTGAGGTCTAGGACTTGACAAACCACATCCTTTGTAACCATCCCTACTCTGAGAGGTAAGGTGATTGTGCCTTTGGATGAACGCTCTTCATCATCATATGCCTTGATGGTAATTTTATTTGTAGCATTCACAACTTTATCTGAATATCCCAATTGTATTATTGTGTTTAAAGTACATATATTGAGACCAACTCCTCCATCTATCAGGACTCATTTTATTCGATGTTTGTGTAGGAAGGCTTCAATGTGTAAAGGTGCATTATGTGGTTAGCTCACAGAGGCGTCGTCAGCATCTATGAATATAAGGGAGTGTGGAACAAAAAGGTATCCCACCATGGCTTGAAATTGGTCCACGTTCAGTTCAGTGGGGATGGAAGTGTCTCTCAAAGTTTTGTCAAGAATGGCTTTATGTGTGGGGTATATGCATAAAATCTCAAGAATGGAGATAAGCGCGGGCGTCTTCCCTAACTGTTCTACTAGGTCATACTCAGGTTTGGTTGCTGAGGAAGTAGTGGTTTTAGCTAGAGCACATTGCAAAGTGATCTTTCCTCAACGAGTTGTAACATTACATTTAGAGGTAGGTTCAGAAGAAGGTCCAATGCCTTTTAGGACAACCTTGGGTCTTTGGGTAGAATTTTTCAGGTGTTTTGTCCTTTATGATAATGGTAGAGACATAATTGTCCATCGAAATGTGATTGACAGTTGAATCATAGTTATAGGATGCTCTGGTATTGTTGGTTTGTTCATCTATGGCTTTAGCTTTTCCCTTGTCATGTTTTGGGAATGGTTCTTTAAACATTTCATGTTCTTGGTTAGTGGAGTGTCCCTCGATCTCAATGTCACCTCTATTAATAAGATCTTGTATGATGTTCTTTAGCCGATGACAATTTCCTATTTTATGTCCCTTGCTCTTGTGATATTCGCAATATTCATCATCATTCCACCAATTTGGTTTGACCTTTGGCTTATATGGAGGCATATCTGGAATTGTTATGATCTTGTTTGCCACTAGTTTCTTGAAAGCTGACTCAAGTGGTTCTCCCAATGGGGTGTATTTTCTTCGTGGTTTTGAAGTTATTTGAGTATTCACTTGATTGTTTGTAGAGCTTGATCTAGAAAAAATGATTTTGGGTCGTACTATATTAACATCAACAACACCATCATTGACTGTGTTCTTGTTTTTATTCCAAAATCTCGGCTTGTCCTTTCCTTTAAATTCCTCTTTATTTTCTTCAAATATTTTGATGATGCCTTTCTCAATTAAGACTTTCTTTGTTGCTAATCCTTTTTCAATGACGTCCTTGAAGGTGGACAAACAAGCTTTTCTCAAGTCATAACCAATGTCTTTGTTAACATTTTGGGTGAACATATCTACCATTTGTTTTTGTGGAATTTCACAAGAGCATCTGCTAGGTAGATTCCTCCATCTTTGTAAAAATGATGTAAAAGACTCTCCATCCTTTTGCTTGGTGTTGCACAAAGTAGTGATTGATATGTTTGTCTCTATGTTGTATGAGAAATGTTGGATAAATTCTTCTGCTAAGTCACCCCATGACTTAATTCTAGGTGGAAGTTGGGAGAACCATTCCATAGCTTGATCACCTAAGCTCTATGGGAATAATCTCATCAAATATGTCTCTTCTACTGCTACCTCAATGCAAGCTGTGAAAAATTGTCTTATATGTGCCTTAGGATCCCCTTTTCCTCTGTACTTAGAAAAATTAGGTGTCACAAAGTGTGTAGGAAATGGAGGCATTGGAATGCTTTTGTCATATGGATAGAGACATATGTCTCTCATTGTGTAAGCTGGATTCGGTGAATTTATGTCCTCCATTTTCTTTTGTAAGTCATTAATTTGCTGCTCCAAATTGTTCTTAGGTGGAGATCGACTTGTTGGACCATACCCCATGCCTAAACCACCGGGTGGAGGAGGAGCATGTTGCATATATGGATGGTATTGATCATACACATGTTCATAAGGAGGAGGTGTATAGTGATGTGACGTATAAGGACCACTAGGTATAGAGTAATGATGAGGAATGGAATATCTATTTTTTCCATGTATACCATACTACAAGCATGTCATGAGTTTGTTCTAATGTGTTGCCCCCAAATTTTACGTGAGGTTTCCTTGTGTCCAAATTTTGATCATGCCTTTGGATATCCAATTGCTTTGGTGGTTGGTCCTTAGCATTGGTATGTGATTGAGTATATTTTTCTACATAAGACTTCCATAATGGTCTGCGAAGGTGAGTATCATATGCTTGACCATGTGTATGTGGTACCTCAGGTTTTTGAAACAAAGATGATGGTGATTCAGGCACCATATGTGGTCCTCTATTTCCTCCACTATTAGGCCTCCTTTGATCCATGTTGAGGTGAGGTTTGTGCAAAGGACAATTTTCCATTATTTGAGACATGTCAAAATCATGAGGGATCTTGGCTCCACTTTGTGCCATCACTTGTAGGAAATATTGTCTATCTCTCCTCATTATTTCCTCAACCAATCGATTAAAATAGGGATCCATAATGGAGTCTTCCACTTCTGTTGAATGTATGGAAAAGTTGTCCATATTGTCATTGTGCGTATCATTTTTGTTTGTGTTATTCATGTTCTCAACATTGTGAATGTTTCTATAAGTGTCAATGTCAGGTAATGTGGTATGAACAGAATTGAAAAAGATATCATTATCGTATTTATAGCCACTCATGTTTGCGGACTCTTGAGCCTCTTTAGCTTCTCTCCTATATTTTTGGGAATGAGTTTCAACCATGAACTAGATCTTGACCAAGATGTGTGAGACTAGATGAAAATGGAAAAGAGCATGGAAGACCAAGAGTTGGATGGAATGTAAATGAATCTGAAGTTTACTTGCAATGTCCAAAGTGTAAGAGCAAGTATGTATGTAGTAGAGTAGGTGTGGCTTCCAAAGAGATGATAGTTTCTCTTGATGAGGTAAGTTGACCTTGACTCTAACTAAGACCAAATGAAACCCAAAGGTGATAGACCTTGATGAGGGACCACTTAGCAAAATGTTGTTGTATGTAGTGTGTTGATAAAGTAAGATTAGGACAAGCAAGTGACCTTTTGACTCAAGTTTGGACAAATGTGAATGTAATGCAAGGTGTAAAGCAATAATGGACTTTGTGAGACCCAGAAATAGGCTCAATTCTACATGAAAACCCAGAGAGATTGTTAGGATTCCCAAAGATGCTAAGAGGGGGCATGAATCAATATCTGACCGGTATATAAATTTACTTGAATTATAACATGAAAAGCACTTCAAAACTATGTACCGGTAAACTAAGAATAATGCAGTAAAGAAGAACAACAACCACAACATAAGAGGCACACCATAACACAATATTTTAACGAGGAAACCTGGTGTGGGAAAAACCTCGGTGGGATTTGTGACCCACAATATTCGCTTACTGGCCAATAAGAGAATATTACTGTTTACAATAGGGGCCTGCACATGCAGAAAGGCCAAGTGCCTAGAGCTCACTGCTCAGTTACAAAAAAAGTCACACTGACTTACAAAATTGGATTATACAAATCCAATGTCTTGTACTACTTCATATCAACATCTATTATGCCTGATTCAGTACCGGTTTAAGCTCTGCAATATACATAAACCCTTATCCCAATAATGCGCACATTAGGTCTGCTATAATCTTTTCATATTTTTGCATCAAAATGATCTACAATGATCTCATACTTATATGAGTCATATTACAATCCGCCATGTCGGCTTACAAAAATATTTTACAATTAATTACAAAGTATAATTACACAAAATTCTTGTCGTCCAGGGTGTCAGTAATCTTCTTTTTCGGTGACGGCGATGTGTATGTCGATGTAGAGTCTATCGGTGCTGGTGCCTGTGTCTTCCTACCGGTATCACATGATTGTAAGGTTTCCATCAATGACAATACCTTCAATCAGCTACAATTTCTCATTGGAGTGTGCATTTTCCAACAATCTCCCCCTTTGGCATTGATGGCAACACTCATGAGAAAAATCCAAAAATGTATATCCAAAAATGATTTGCCAAAATTGTCTTACCAAAACTGTGTGCTCATAATGTTGCTTCAAAAATGAGTGCTCATTGAGTGCTCCCCCTGAGAAGATGATGTCCTTTAGTCAACCTTTTTCTCATTTCCACTACTCCCCCTTTGACATCAATGACAAAGGTTGTCAAAGTGTCAGTTGAGTGCAGTTTCAACTCGATCTTTGTAACCGATTGGTTACAATCTGGAAAAGAACTGCCAATACAAAATTTAAGCTCTTAGTGAACTTTCACTGTCTTTCAATGTGGCCTCTATCCTTTGAATAGTACTAGTGAGGTGATGCATTTGTTTCTCTGGTGTCTTCAGTCCTTGAACAAGTGCCTCTGAGATCTCTTTTCTCAAAGAGATGAGGTAGTCCAATTTGGGACCGAGTTTGCATTTAAGGTCTTTTGCCTTCCCTTTTATTTTAACTTTTTCTTTTTCAAATTTCTCAAGTTTTTATTCAAAACTGCATATCTCTTGCTCTGTAACTGATAATGGTTTAGATGAACCAATGAGGTTATCAGCTATATTGTCAATCTCCTTTTGTACCTTACTAATTTCCTTGTCTATATCTGGTGTCATAATTTTTGTCTTGCATGTGTCTCTATAGAGTTCCTTAAACTCCATTATTGTTTTGTTTAGTGCCAGTAAAAGGGTACCAATGTGTCCCATGCACTTCTTTATTGTTTCATCAAAGAATTTCCCTTTCTCTTTATTCATTTTCTCCTTAAATGTCTCCTCATTTATTTGATCAACTGTCAAAATGTTGTCGGTGATGAATTTAGGCAATTTGTCTAGTTGACCTAAATTATCATTGTTATCCATAATGCACTTGGGTGCTATTAATTTAAGAATAGGAATTGTGTCATCAATAGCCTTATAGGCTTGTGCATTATACTCTGTGATTTTCTTTATTGAGTCCAATAAGACCTTTGTCACATTTGTGGGCCAAAATTCTACTATTGAAGTACCAGATGTCTGCCCAACTATTTTCACAATCTCCATGTTGTCAGTTGTAGTAATAACCTTGCTTGTTTCAACCTCTGGTAGGTCATTTTGTGTTTGCATTTCTATTAGCAAAGGTTTTGTCTTTTCAGTTGTTGTCGGTGGCACTGTTTCGGTTTGAACCTATACATCAACCTGTTGGTGTTCCTGTTTCTTGGTTTGTGCCTCAGTGGGTTTCCCTGTGCTCTCAGTTGTCAGTTTTTCTGATGTAGTCTCGGTATGCACTATCAGTTTCTCTGTATTCGCCTTTGCACTATCCATTGTCAGTTTCTCTGATTGTTTCTCAGTTATATCTATCGGTGCTTCTGATGATTTCCCAGTAGTGCCCTCTGTCAATTTCTCTGTCTCTGTGCTAACATTAATAGCCACATTTGCAGCTGGTGGCTCAGTAGCCACATCTTTTTTCTTATTCTCAGTGGTTTCTTTATCTACCACAATATTCACCTCTTGAGTGTCTATATTCATAGTATATAATATCTCTGACTCAGGATTTGTATCCTCTTGAGGAGTCTCCATACTCTATGTTGTCGGTTGATTCTCAACAGTATTTGTTGGTGGAGTATTAGAAAGAGGTGGGGGTAAGTTGTCGGTTATTTTTAGGCTTGGAGGACCACCTACCTTACCTTTCCCCTTATCCCTGTCCTTTTGATAGACTCTAACAGTCTTAGGTCTTTTAAGTTCTTCTTGTTCCTCTTTTGTAACAAAGAATATATCCCATTGATTTGCAGTCTCTTTTGAAATTTCATTTACTCTTCCTGCCATCAGTGCTACATGCTGGTGAGCGGTTGAAAATACTGTCCGGTTGGCCTCAATGATTAATTTGTCTATGTCATCAGGTGAGTTTACTGGATGCACTGCGAGTAATTTTTCAATTTTTATCTTCTTGTCCAACTCAACAATGGCTACCCTTCTAGCTTCTCGTCTTTTATACAAATCATTGGGTATTTCATCAACAATTTCCATCAAAAATTTCTTGTATATATCCAAGTGTAAAATTACACTATTTTCTATGCTTTCTTTGTCATCAGGAGAAAGTGTGTTATACAGTTTGCTAATGTTTTTCAACTTTCCATCCTCTGTCATTTCACTAAGGAGTTTATCCAGTGGAGAAATATCTTGTTTTACCTTCTTCTTCTTTGGAGTTAACTTCTCAACTGGAGGCCTCACTGCCTGTTGCTTTTGTCTTGTTCTCCTGGGTGTAGGTGAGGATGTCAATGAGGATTTTCTTTTACTTTCTACCCTTTTGAATACCACTGGTATATCACTCTCAGAGGAAGTTGTAACCGATGAAAGATGAGTTTCCGATTGAAGTCCTTCCAACTCACTTTCTTTGATACCAGTTTGCTTCAATACATCTTCCTTAATTGCTTTTGCTTGTCTAGTGCCTTTCCTTACTGTTTGTTCAGCTTTCTTAACTCTTTTCCTAGACTGAATGCCACTCTCAATTGTTTCTGCATTGCCAAAGACTTTCTTAGAGGGTTCCTTTAGTGCTTCAAGGAGGGCTTTTGCATAAGTTTCAATGATGTTATTATCTATTTCATACCCCATTTTAGTTACCCAGATAGTTCTAGGGACAACTGCCTCCATCCAGATTTCATCTTTCTTGATTACAAAACATATTTCCTTTTGATATTTATCCACAATTGCTTGAGACAGCCTTATTCTTGTCTTCATTCGAGCCTTTAGTGCTTGAAAATGTTCCTTTATATTTTTCTCTCTGTCTTCTCCCATGTTGTTTAATAAATCCAATAGTTGCTTTCCTACCAATATATCAAAGCCAAAATCTCTCCTACCAATACCGGGTACTTTCTTAGTAATGTACAACATTAAACATAGAAGCAAATTTCCAAATCTAAAAGTTCCTTTCTTATCTCCTTTGATCTTTTTCAAATTGTCTATCAATTCATCTTTGAGCCATTCACACACATCTATTCTAGCATTATCATTAACCATGTCATATTCACTTTTAATTCATAGGCTAGATACTGAGTTTAATCTATTTGCATGTGTAGCTTTGTAGCCTAAAATCATACTGACAAATCTGATATTGATGTCCTTCACATCATTTACCCTTAGAGACCTTTTGTCAAATGTTGTGCCGGTTAGGTCCATCACTGTGTCATTTGAGACCCTTTTAGTTCTGTCAGGTTTGCTACTGGTGGAAGGTAACCCTATTACTGCCTTAACTGCTTCTTTGGTGATCTTATGAATTGAATCTAACCAAAAGAATTCGCCATGGACTCTGCTTAGGACTATTCTTATCACATCTTCAGGAAAATCAGGAATGCTAAGAATATCCACAAAACCTAGGGTTTCTACTACCTTGTGTTCTGGTTTGATATTGCAATTTTCATCACAAATCATAGTCCTATACATGTTCTTGATTTTATCATCTCCTAGTTCCTCTATATGACACTGTATGTATATTCTAGGATCTTCAGCATATACTACTCCCTTAGGTATTTTTGAAAATGCACCTATGGTATCATCCTTTTTCGCAATTTTGGGAACAAGCTTGAATACGGGTCTAGGGCGCTTGATAACTTCAATCACAGTAGGGTTTGCAATAAATTCAGGTGTGGATGAGGAAGCCATAGTTATAAATACCTCAATCTACCTTAGGGATGAGCACTTGGATGAACTGCTTCACTTTTTTGCTAAGGATGCCTTCGCTCAGGAATTTTTCGTGCTCTCGAAGATTTGAATGCTCAGTGAATGGAAAAAGGAGCCAAAACACTTGCTTTATAATGTTATTTTCTCTAGCTACCACATTTAATGCTTGTCGGTTAAGTCACAACTTAACTCATATGTCGGGAAGGAAGTAATCCAACTTCTCACCATCAACCGAGGGTATAGTAGCATGTTTTTCAATTTGTTGCTAAACACTCAAAGGATTTTCCTTCAGTTAGATGAAGAGTCTCCTATCAGTGGAGTGATACTCTATTCTGCCAGTGGAGGAGTATTCCCATCAATATTCTAATCTGACTTTTAGATCCATTGCTTTGAGAATTCTTGCTTTACCTCTTCAACCTTTTCTTTACCTTTCAAGAGAGGACCTTTGTTATTTTCCGGTGATGCCTTACCTCTACAAGAATTTGCAATATGTCCAATTTTGTTGCAAGCATAACAATTCACATTGTTTTTTCTAAATAGCTTTCCCATATCCTATGTCAGTATGTGTTCTGCATTGATTAGATAAGTGTCCAAATCTTCCACAAACATAACATCTTACATTCATTCTACAATTTTCTAAATTATGACCAACTTTGTTGCACTTAGAGCATTGATCGGTGGGTATATTAGTGTTCTAATAATTTCTAGATCTACACTGATTTGCTCTATGACCATACTTGTTATAGTTAAAGCATTTCCCATTAAATTTGTAAGCATTAGGTTGTCTTACCATTTTACTATGATCATGATTGTTTGCAGTACCGAAGCTTTCACCAACTTCAAAGCCAAGGCCATTTGTATCACCATTAGGTTTTTGATTATTTATCATGTCAACAAGTTCCTCTAAACTTTTCTTGAATTTCTCCTTGTGTTGATTTGCAACAGCCAATTCACTCTCCAAGATTCCTTTCTATCTCATGAGTTCATTTGTGTCATTTTGTTTATGCATCAAGTCTGTCTTCGACATATCATTTTCATGACTAAGTCTTGTGTTTTCATTTCCAGCATCATTTAGTCTTCTAACCAAGTCCTCTTCATTCTTCTTCCTACCTTCAATTTCTTTACAAAATCTCATAGTCATATCTTGCATCTCATTCTTCATTGTACCGTTTTCTTGTCTTAGCTTGTTTACCAGATCATTAAGAGTTTCCTTTTCATCTTCATCATTCTGCATCTTTTCACAAAGTTCTCTTCTTTTTTTCCTTGCTATAGTGAAATTTTCTTGAAGTCCTCGAATAATATCCTGTGCAACCTTCAGATCATCTTCAAGTTTGATATTCTTCACCTTTTCTGCATCACAGTCTGAAAGAGCGGTTTCCAATTGCTTTCTTAAGTTTTCCATCTCTACCGGTGTCAAGATCTTCCTCAAGTTGTTAGGCTTTTGAAAAAAGAGGGCCAGGCTCTGATACCAATTGTTAGGATTCCCAAAGATACTGAGAGGGGGGGGGTGAATCAGTATCTGACCAGTATGTAAATTTACTTGAAGTATAACATGAAAAGCACTTCAAAATTGTGTACCAGTAAACTAAGAATAATGCAGTAAAGAAGAAGAACAACCACAACATAAGAGACACACCATAACACAATATTTTAATGAGGAAACCCAGTGTGGGAAAAACCTCGGTGGGATTTGTGACCCACAATATTCACTTACTAGCCAATAAGAGAATATTAATGTTTACAATAGGGGCCTGCACATACAGGAAGGCCAAGTGCCTAGAGCTCACTACTCGGTTACAAAAGAAGTCACACTAACTTACAAAATTGGATTATACAAATCCAATGTCTTGTACTGCTTCAGATCAGCATCTATTATGCCAGATTCAGTACCGGTTTAAGCTCTGCAATATACATAAACCCTTATCCCAATAATTCGCACATTAGGTCTGCTATAATCTTTTCATATTTTTACATCCTAAATGATCTATAATGATCTCATACTTATGTGAGTCATATTACAATCTGCCATGTCAGCTTACAAAAAGATTTTAAAAATTATTACAAAGTATAATACACAAAATTCTTGTCAGCCAGGGTGTCGGTAATCTTCTTTTTCGGTGTCGGTGATGTATATGCCGATGTAGAGTCTGTCGGTGTCGGTACCTATGTCTGCCTATCGGTATCACATGATTGTAAGGTTTCCATCAATGACATTACCTTCAATCACCTACAATTTCTCATTGGAGTGTGCATTTGCCAACAGAGATAACCTAGGAAGCTCAATAAGTCTGAAACTGACTGCTCTTGTTTGTTGGACTGTAAATTTTTCTAATTTGTGAAGTTGTTTGTTGTGACCAAATCAGAATTTTTTTGACTATTTTTTGTGAGAAGATGACACAATGTTGATGAGGACTCAATGTTTGCAAGTGTTTAGACTCAAAATGACTGAAATTAAAATGTGTTGTTTGATGTAAAAATGTTTTGAATACACTTGAAGACACAAAAGACACAATATTTTGATGTTTGATCTTGAATGTTTGAATGTTTAAAATAAGAAGAGCACAATTCTTATGGTTGGCCAGGACAATAGTTGCTAATCTTACACGGGGTTTCCCCCGAGGCTATGCTATTCAGAGCGGATACTTAGATGCTTGACCCCACTGGCTCCACCCTTAGCACTCACTTCTCCGGGGAAGCCAAGCATTAGTCCCCACGAAAACTCCCTGTGGTGAACTTTGTATCTCTACTAAGAACCATATGTGTGTGGGTCGCTCCAGAGGTTCGACCTCTTGCCCCAACAACTAGAAGGATTTTGGCTTTCTAAAACAAAGAGGTGCTAGTAAGGGCATCCGCTTGTGTGGCCATACATGCAGCACTTTCAGCTCTGTAAATACAGAAGGCTCCCAGCCGGTAGGGGTTATGCCCTACAAATGATCAAATAAATTTTATCAAACAGGTTTATGGGGAGACGTAGTGTCGGTATGAACTAATCAGCACACGTTACCCATGGCTTTCACCATGGATATAGTTATTTATAATGGTTCAAAAGAGGTGGTTTTTCCTCGCTACCACTTTGGTCGTTCTCTCCTCACTAGTAGTCCTAATGACCACACGGGGAGACTGACCCTCTAGAGATTAAACAAAAAGAGCCTATTCGTCAAGACACAAAAGACATTGGTTCAATTTTAGTGCACCAATTGAAGTGTTTGGTAATCTATGAAAACAAGGCACATAATAAAGATCAGTTGATTACGGTTGATAATGAAGGAAGCATCTCTTTATATAGAAGACACTATAATAAATGGAGGGATAAGATTGAGAGGTGTAAAAGATAAATGGTCAGCTAGGATTAGAGGGTAGGTAGAGGAAATAAGAAAATAATGAGAGGGTAGGTAGTGTAGGAATTAAGAAATGAATGGCATGTGTCATAGGTGGAAAAGGCTAATAAATTAATTAAATAAATAAAGATTTATTTAATTAATAGAAGAAGTGGGATAATTAAATAAATAAAAGTATTTATTTAATTTAGGAAAAGAGTAATTTAAATAAATAAAGTATTTATTTAAATGAGAAATAAAGCTAGAAGAAGATAAATGAATGAATTAAATAAATAAAGATTTATTTAATTAATAGAAGAATTAGGCTTAAAATAATTAAATAAATAAAAATATTTATTTAATTAGACAGGACAATTTTAGGTGTCTACGCCACTCTTTTAGATGCAAAGCATAAACTCTTGGTGGAGCCCTACATTGCATTAATTCAAGGACCATAGTGGTAATTGTATCAAACTTAGCTTCCATTTCTTCAATCTTATCATCCCTCCTTTTAATTTCCCTATGTTGCTTATCAATAATTCCATGTAACTAGCCCTCTCTATCTCCCACTGCCTATAAAATGTTAATGCAATACACAAACTAGTGAGAGATGATGGAGGTCTGATAGCTGTTACCTTAGGGTGTGGAATTTCTTCAATAGGGCCTTCAAATTGTTCTGCCACATATGCTAGACTTGAAAGTTTGTCAACGCCATGTTCTTCCTAGATTTTACACTCTGTTGGACTCTCACGTTCCTCTTCTGATGTTTGAATTGAAATAACCTCCATTGCATCACCTATTGGATGAACTTTCTAAGTACTACTTTGAGTCCTTCTTACATATACCTTTGGATTAGCTACAAGAATGGTTTCTCCTAGAGGCTTTGTTGCAGGAGTATTTCCCTTCAGCTTACGTCTCTTGGTTGCAAGAGAAACCTACGCTACTTGAGGCTAAACCATAGTTTCATCTTCTGCATCAATTATTTCTAATTCTTTCCCTTTTCTTTTAGAAGATTTCACTCCTCTTTGGAAATAAGTGGAGGGTTGCACAATGTTTGTTTCCACCATCTCTTCCTCTATCACATTCAAAGCTTATTTGACAACAAGAGGTTCATTTCATGCATAAATTATAGGAGATTAGGGCTCTCCTATATCCTCCTCTTGAGTTGCTAATTCCTCTACAATAGAAGCATCTTCAACCCTAAATTGCAGTATATCTTCAAATACCCCCAATGCCATTTGAGAAATATCCCTAAGAGAACGTTCTACCAACAATTTTATCAAACCATGATGACTGACAAAATGATTTCCTTTCTTCCGTTTTTCTTTGGCACTTATGGAAAGAATGTGGTATAGAAAATTTGGAACATTTACCCTTCAGCCATGCTGTAAATCACTAAGCAATTTGAAATGGACTGAATGTAAATTTGAATACCTTCCATTGCAGGTAATGTATTTCATTATATACAATGCCACCTGGGGCCATTCTGCTGGAAGAGATACCTACCTAGCTCCCTGCTTGTCCACCATTAGAGGTCCATCTGTGGGGTGCGTAAATTCTTCTCTAGCGCTTCTTACATCCTTTGATTCAGGAAACAGTTCTCTTTCCTACAACAACCCAATAACTTCAATTATTTGATGTTCTATAGCAATAACCCTTAATCCTTTGACAAAAGCTTCCCCTTAATTGAATGAATGCATGAACTTAGAAGCAATTTCCTCATTATAATTTGTTATTTTCATAAAGTAGTCAATCCAACCATGCAGCCGAAAATAATGCTCACACAAGGCATCCTGTAGCAACGCATCATGGATTACTGGTTCATGGTGGATAGGATCTCCACCCATAACTATCTCAGCTCATAAAATAATTTTTGCAGCTGAGAATGAGGACCTAAAGTAATCTGCGGACTGAAAATATTTGCTTAAAAATTCCTTCATTACTTACTTCCAGTTTTGGTCGCAAAATTCATTACTTACTCATGCCAAAGAATATCTCATTAAAAGAATGATGGTAGGCAATCGAATCAAGTTACTGAAAAGGACGGATAATTACTAATCTTGGAAATCAGACCATAAAACACCCCCCCCTAACTTGTTTTGGCACGTGTCCACACATGCGGAAAGGATATAGGGAAGTGTACGTGGATTTGAAATAGGCAATAATCACAGTAAAATAATAAATGCATAATTAATAAAAAATAAGATAAGTACATACCTACAGTCGTGCGAATAAATGTTGCATGAAATGGTTAGCCAAAAGAATGGTGAAATGAAATGATGTGACATGAATGAAATGATAGATAAAGAACTGAGATGGGATGATGTGGATGGAAAATTTATTTATGGAGAATAATATTTCCATAAGACATGGAAATATCTTTATGAAATTATGCTTGAAGAATTATGGAGTGTTAGGAACATTCCCTACAGAAGTTGCAGGAACTACACCCCAAATGATTCCTTCAATGGTAGTAGGAACTTGTGCAGTTGCTGTAGGAACTGATATTTGATCTTTATTGGTGAATTGTTGCAGGAACCGTTCTTTGGTTGCAGGCTTATGATAGAGGCGTATTCGATGACCATTTAAAAAAAGCTTGAATCGAACTAGATCAATAGTGGTCAAGCAAAGTGCTCCATTTTTTAAAACTTCTTCTATCTCATATGGGCCTAACCATCTTGTTTGCAGCTTTCCCGTAGTATCTTTATATCTTGAATCATACAGCAGCGCCCAGTCACCTGCTTGAAATTTCTTCTCCTTTATGTACTTATCATGCCACTTAGCTCTTTGTTTTTGAATAAGTTTTGTTGGACAACCATTTTTTGCAACTCATCCAAAGAATTCAATTGTTGAATATGGTCTTTTTGTGCTTCATAAAGTGTCATATTCAATTATAGAGTTGTTCTTAGAGTTTTGTGTTCAAACTCAATAGGCATCATTGCTCTTTTCCATACACCATTTCAAAAGGTGTAAAACCAATTGGTGTTTTCCATGTTGTTCTATATACCTAAATGGCTTCAAGAAGTCTTTGAGACCAATCTTTTTTATGAACAACTATTGTTTTAGTAAGAATGGCTTCTAGATCCCTATTTGTGACTTTTACTTGTCCATTTGCTTGTGGATGGTATGGGGTAGACTTTTTGTGCCTTATATTGTATTCATTGACCAATGTTGCAATCAATGTGGAAGTAAATTGTGGTCCTTGGTCTGAAACAATTTCTCTTGGAACTCCATACCTGGTAAATATTTCTTCAAAGAGAAACTCAGCCACTTTATTATCTCTTGCATGTGTCATAGCTCGTGCTTCCACCCATTTGGTTACATAATTAGTACATAGCAAAATATAAGATTTTCCATTGGAGGGGGGATCAATTAGCCCAACAAAATCTAATCCCCATTTATCAAATGGTGCAACTAATATCTATGGATATAATGGTATCTCATCAGATCTAGTACGCCTACCCATGCATTGGCATCTGTCATATTTCCTTGTATATTGTGTTGCATCCTTATATAATGTTGGCCAATAATATCATGTGCTCAATATTTTAAGTGTTGTTCTCTTAGCAACAAAATGTCCTCCACATGGTTCATCATGACATGCATGTAGGATATCATATGTTTCATCCTCTCTAACACATCTTCTCATGACTTGGTCAGGTCCAGTATAGAATAAACAATCAGCAATCTATGAGAATTTAAAGCTTTTCTTAACCAACAATCTTCTTTCTTTAGGAGAGAAATGAATTGGCATTTTATTAGCAACTAAATAATTGGAAATATCAGCATACCAGGGAGTGTGTGTCTGTATAAGAAATACATGTTCATCTAGAAAAGCATCATCTATGGCTGCAGGATCATCCTGCAATTGAAGCTTTGAAAGATAATCTGCAACCACATTGGACTTTCCTGGTTTATCAATAACTGTGATATCAAATTCCTGCATCAACAGTAATGACCAAGCCAATCTTTCTGTAATTGAAGGTTTGTTCTTGAGATATCCGATTGCGGTATGATCAGTATGCACAAATATAGGATACCCTGTTATATAATACCTAAGTTTGTTGAGTGCATAGATAATTGCTAACATTTCTTTTTCAGTGACTGTGTAATTTAACTCAGGCCCTTGCATGTTCTTTCTGATAGAATAAATTGCACTCTCCAAATGATCAATCTCTTGTCCTAAGACTGCTCCTATGGCATAACTGGATGCATCTGTATGAATTTGAAATGGTAAGGACCAGTGTGTACCTTTAAGAACTGGTGCTTGGGTCAAAGCTTGTTTGAGCTTCAAGAAAGCTTCATTGCATGAGGAAGTCCATTTAAATTTCATATCCTTGGTCAAAGGAGAATATAAAGGGCTTGCAATTTTGCTAAAATCTTTGATAAACCTTCTATAATATCCAGCATGACCAAGAAAACTTCTGACATCTTTTTTCTTTACCGGTGTGGTGATATTTTGAATAACTTCTATTTTTGTTGGGTCAACTTGTATTCCATTTATAGAGATATGATGACCAAGAACTATACCTTCCTGCATCATCATGAAGCACTTTTCACTATTCAATGATAAATTATAGTCTTCACACCATTGCAAAAATTTCTTCAAGTTCTCCAATGCTTCTTCAAATTCTGAACCATAGGTTGTAAAATCATCCATATAAATTTGCATGTTGTCCTGAGAAATATCTGAGAATATGCTTATCAATGCTCTTTGAAAAGTAGCTGGAGCATTACATAATCCAAAAGAAAGAACATAATCTGCATATGTTCCCCAAGGACAAGTAAATGTAGTCTTTTCTTGATCCTCTGGGACAATTTGAATATGGTTGTGGCCATTGAATCCATCAAGAAATGAGAAATATCACTTCCCTACCAAAGAGTCTAATACCTTATCCACAAATGGTAATGGAAAATGATTCTTTCTGGTTGCCAAATTCAAGGCTCTGTAATCAACACATACTCTCCATTTTCCTCTCTTCTTGGGAACTATCACTAAAAGAGATACACATTGACTATCCGAAATAGGATAGATAAACCCAACATTTAACAATTTCTGCAATTCTTCTTTAACTATTTCTCTTAATGCAGGATTGATTCTTCTCTGCGGTTGTCTGAGTGGTCTACAGTCTTCTTTTATGTAGATACGGTGAGTACAAATTGTAGTATCAATTTCATGCATATCCTTGTAATCCCATTCAAAAGCATGTTTATGATATTTGAGCAAGTCCACAAGTGCTACTCTTTGAATTTCTGGAAGATTACTATTGGTATTCAAATATTTGTTTGAATCAACTTCCACTTTGATAGTAAGATCAATCTGAGATACATCAAAAAAATGAGAAGTGCAGATCTCCTGTGGCAAAAAAGTATGCAATATATTAATGGCTGCAGGAAAGTCTGATTCTGAAATATTTGATACTAACTCATGCGACTGTTGCTCCTGCCTTAACTCATTTGTCATAATTTTATAAAGAATTGAGTCATCATCATGAAGTTGGATGAATAGTCCTCTATTAATCATCATAAGGTGATTGATAGAGTCAACTCCTTCAAATTCTTCGCCCAAGTTAGGCCAAACGGCTTGTTGTTGATCAAATTGGGGCTGAGCAGGAGAATACAAAGCTAATGTTTTGGTAGTATTTCCATCTGAAATAGTCATATCCCTTTACCAGAATCCAATATATGCATCATTTGTAGCAAACTAAGGTCTTCCCAAGATCACTGGATATTCTCCCAATGTGGCCTTAGTGTTGAAATGTGGTGACTAATCAGTAAGTACTGTACACTCAGCACGTATCCTCGTCGGGGTTCGGGGTTGGGCCGGGCCAGGCCCCGGGCAGGGGTTCGAGGGCGGCAGCCCTCAATAATTTATTTTTTTTGCCGTTTTTCGTTGATGAAAACCGACATTGTAAACAAACCCTAAAAAGGTCGACTTTGTTTGTTGCCTTAAAAACGCATGTTATAAGCGACTGGGATGCTTAAGGCATTGTAAGGTTGATGTATTGTTTTTGCTAGATAATAAGAAAGATTGGACGGCTGTGTATGGTGGACGTAACCCATTCTGGGTGAACCACGTTAAATCTCTGTGTTATCTATGTTCTATTTTATTTCTTTATCTTTTGTATTTAAATCTGCATATAATTGTTAGTTCATATTTGCTTCAGATCTGCTTGAAACCCTAACAATTGGTATCAGAGCGAGGTTTTCTGTAAATTGGCAGGAATTTTAGATTTGAGTGGGAGCAATGGAGGATTCCAAATTCAAGGTCAAAAAGTTTAACGGCTAGAATTATCAGTTATGGAAAATGCAGATGAAGGATTACCTGAATCAAAAGGATTTGTGGCGGCCATTGGAAGGAAAGGCAAAGAAACCGACCACAATGTCAAATGAAGAGTGGGACATTTTAGATAGAAAGGCACTGGGATCCATTCGATTATGCCTTGCACCATCTGTAGCATTCAATATAACAAAAGCAAAAATGGATGTAGATTTGATGGCAACTTTGGCTAAGTTGTATGAGAAACCCTCGGCTTCGAATAAGGTATTTCTTATGAAGCATTTGTTTAATTTGAAAATGAGTGAGGGAGGATCTATAACGGAGCACTTAAATGAATTTAATACAATTATCAGTCAATTGTCTTTGGTAAAAATTACGTTTGCAGAAGAGGTTAGGGCTCTCTTGATTTTATGTTCTTTGCCAGAAAGCTGGAATAGCTTGGTTATGGCTGTAAGTAACTCTGTCTCTAGTAAAAATACTTTGGTATTTGATGATATTGTTGGTGTTATCCTAAGTGAGGAAATGCGAAGGAAAAGTATAGGTGAGACTTCAACATCATCGGGTAGTGTTTTGAATGTGGAGAACAGAGGAAGATCAAAGGAAAGAGGAAAAGGCCCTGGGAATGAAAAGTCGCGAGGGAAGTCAAAGAAAGGACGCTCTCAATCTAGAGGAAAGAAAGATTGCTGGTACTACAGAAAGCCTGGTCATCTAAAGAAAGACTGTTGGTGTCGGAAAAACAAAGAAGGAGACAAAAATGAAAATGACAGTAAGGAAGCTAATATTACAAGTAATAATTTACAAGATGCTTTAATCTTATGTTTAGATAATGTTAATGATTCCTGGGTAATAGATTCCGGGGCTTCATTTCATGCTACACCCCATAGAAAATATTTTCTAGATTATGTTCAAGGTGATTTTGGACAGGTATATTTGGGTGATGATGAGCCCTGTCAAATTGTTGGAAAAGGAAAGATAAAGATCGAGTTGCAGAATGGTAATGACTGATTTCTGCAGGAGGTAAGACATGTTCCTAATTTAAGAAGAAATTTAATTTCTGCAGGGCAACTAGGTAGTGAAGGTTGCATAGTTACCTTCTCAGACAGTATGTGGAAGGTCACTAAAGGATCATTAGTAGTAACTAAAGGTGCGAAGGTAGGCACATTATATCTGTGTACTGGTAACACTTACCCTACCTTAGCTGCTACAGATAAAGTTACTACAGGGACAACAACAATAAATGTTGCAAGAACAGATTCGATAATGTGGCACCATAGGCTTGGGCACATGAGTGAGAAAGGGATGAAAATCCTTCACTCCAAAAATCTATTGCCAGGACTAAAGAAGATTGATTTAGAGTTCTATGAAAACTGTGTTTATGGCAAATAGAAAAGTGTCAGATTTCTCAAGGTTGGGAAAGAGAAGAAGAGTGAGAAGTTAGAGCTTGTACATTCAGATGTATGGGGATCGGCTCAGGTATCATCTCTTGGTGGCTCTTGTTATTATGTTATTTTTATTGATGACTCAACCAGAAAAACATGGGTATATTTCCTCAAACAAAAATCAGATGTTTTTGAAACTTTTAAGAAATGGAAAGCTTTGGTTGAGAATGAGACAGGAAAAAAGTTGAAGTGTCTCAGATCGGATAATGGAGGTGAGTATTGTAGCAAAGCATTTGAAGATTATTGTTCCTTAAATGGGATTCGAAAGAAGAAGACAGTTCTAGGAACTCCACAAGAAAATGGTGTGTCAGAGAGAATGAATAGGACTATCATGGAACGTGCGAGGAGCATGAGATTGCATGTTGGATTGCCCTTACATTTTTGGGCAGATGTTGTACATACTACTGCCTATTTGATAAATAGAGGACCTTCAACCCCTTTGGATGGTGGTATTCCAGAGGAGGCATGGACTAGTAAAAAGGTAAATTATTATTTTCTAAAAACTTTTGGTTGCGAAGCTTTTGTCCATGTTGATAAAGAAAATAGAACCAAGCTTGATGTTAAATCTCAGAAATGTACCTTCATTAGATATGGGATAGATGAATATGGCTATCGGTTATGGGATTTTGAAAATAAGAAAATAATTAGAAGTAGAGATGTTGTATTCAATGAGAAGGTTATGTATAAAGAACAGATGCAGGAAAAGAAGCATGAATAGGACAAATAAGAATATGTGGTGTTGGATGAGATTCCTAAAAATGAAATGCCACAGGTACCTGATGCTCAGCAACAACAGATTGTCCCACAAACTCCTGCAAGTGTTAGACATTCTACAAGGACAAGTAAACCCCCTGAAATGTTTTCTCCTTCTTTGTATTCTATTTTATTAACGGATTCTAGTGAACCAGAAGAATATGAAGAAGCAATGCAAGTAGATGCCAAACAACAGTGGGAACTAGGCATGAAAGAGGAGATGGACTCCTTGATGAAAAATAAGACTTGGGACTTAGTCCCTTTACCTGCAGAAAAAATAGCCTTGCCTAACAAATGGGTTTATCGACTGAAGGAGGAGGAAGGAGGTCAGAAAAGATATAAGGCCAGACTTGTGGTAAAAGGTTTTGCACAGAAAAAGGGTATAGATTATGATGAAATATTTTCTCCAGTTGTAAAAATGACTTCAATTAGAACTGTACTTAGTCTTGTGGCTGCAGATGATTTACATCTTGAACAGTTAGATGTCAAAACAGCTTTTCTCCATGGAGATTTGGAGGAGGAAATTTACATGTTGCAACCACAGGGATATGAGGTCAAAGGTAAGGAGAACTTGGTGTGCAGGTTGAAGAAAAGTCTGTATGGCCTAAAGCAAGCACCCCGACAATGGTATTTAAAATTTGATAGTTTCATGGCTGAACACAGTTATCATAGATGTCATTCTGATCATTGTGTATATTTTAAGAGATTTGATAATGGCAGTTATATTATCCTGTTGCTTTATGTTGATGACATGCTTGTTGCTGCGTCTAACATGCAACATATAAATGATCTTAAACAGAAATTAGCCAGGTCATTTGCTATGAAGGATTTGGGTGCAGCTAAGCAAATTTTCAGTATGAGGATTACACGGGACAGGAAAAATAAAACCTTGAATTTGTCCCAAAGTGAGTATATAAAGAAGGTGTTGAAAAGATTTAACATGCAGGATGCAAAAGCAGTTAGTACACCTTTGGCTAGTCATTTCAAATTGACTAAGGAGATGTGTCTAGAGGCACAGGAAGAGGTTAATAAAATGTCTAACATCCTGTATTCATCAGCTGTTGGCAGTCTGATGTATGCAATGGTATGCACAAGGCCAGATATTGCACATGCAGTGGGAGTTGTGAGTAGGTTTATGAGTAATCCAGGTATGGAACATTGGAATGTTGTGAAATGGATTCTTCGGTATTTGAAAGGAACTACTATGAAGGCATTATGTTTCAAAGGATCTAATGCTGCTCTAAGTGGATTTGTTGACTCTGATCTGGCGGGTGATATTGATTCATGGAGGAGTACTACAGGGTATGTTTTTACTATAGGGGGAACTGCATTCAGTTGGATTTCTAGGCTGCAAAAGGTTGTTGCACTTTCAACCACTGAAGCTGAGTATGTTGCTGCTACAGAAGCCAACAAGGAGATGATTTGGTTGCAATGTTTTCTAAAGGAATTGGATCAGACACAAGAGGATAGCCTATTGCATATTGATAGCTAGAGTGTCATTCATCTTGCAAAGAAATCTGATTTTCATTCAAGGACAAAGCACATTCAGCTCAGGTACCACTTCATCCGGACTGTTTTGGAGGAGGGTCAGTTATGGCTTGAGAAGATTCACACAAGTGAGAATCCTGCCAATATGTTCACAAAGGCAGTTCCACAGGAGAAGCTGATTTCTTCATCAGTTTATGTTGGTCTTCTTGATTGATAATTGTGGAATTTCTACCAGTCAAGTCCTAGTGTTTTATCCAGTGGATGTTGCATGTACAGTGGTGTCGTGTAATATCAGTCTCCAAGTGGGAGATTGTTCGGTGTGGAGCCTGATCAGTCTCCAAGTGGGAGATTGTTGAAATGTGGTGACTGATCAGCAAAGTACTATACACTTAGCACGTATCCTCGTCGGGGTCCGGGGCCGAGCTGAGCTGAGCCTCGGGTAGGGGTTCGGGGGCGGTAGCCCCCGAGAAAAGCAGGGGTTTGGGGGCAGCAGCCCCTGAGAAATTTTTTTTTTTACCATTTTTCGTTGATGAAAACCGACATTGTAATAAAACCCTAAAAAGGCCGACTTTGTTTGTTGCCCTAAAAATGCATGTTATAAGCGGCTGGGATGCTTAAGGCATTGTAAGGTTGATGTACTATTTTTGCTGGATAATAAGAAAGATTGGACGGTTGTGTATGGTGGACGTAACCCATTCTGGGTGAACCACGTTAAATCTATGTGTTATCTGTGTTCTATTTTATTTCTTTATCTTTTGTATTTAAATCTACATATAATTGTTAGTTCATATTTGCTTCAAATCTGCTTGAAACCCTAACACTTAGGAGATAGGATCATAAAGTCTGCAGGGTATTCCCAAGCATCCAAAGAAACAACTATATCTTCAATCATACCATCAGGTTGAACTGTAGAACTATCAGCAAGTTGTAGGAATGTAGGTGTAGCTCTAAGACCAGTGATTTCAAGCCGCTACATAATATCCCTTGTCATAACATTAATGGTTTCTCCCAAATCAATCAAAGCATTCTTTATTTGAATGCCATTAATGACTATATTCATAATAGGGCTACCAGGATCAGCATACTTAGGAATTGAAACTTTTCCTAGCATAATATTTGCCAATTGACCCATTACATGCACTATTTGTGGATCTTTCTTCTTTCTTCCAGGCTTCTTTAGACATGCTTCCCTAAGTGCCTTACTATATATAGGGACATCCTTTATAGCTTGTAACAATGGTATTTTAACACATACATGTTTCAGTTGATCTATAATTAAAACTTTGTTCCTATTCTGGAAGAATCTCTTTTCCTTGTAACCTCTGAGGAAATGGGGGTAGTTGTTGATTTTGAGGTATTGAGACTATTGGACTAGAGATTTCTTGTTCTTTGGGTATTTCAGTTATAACTAGAGGGGATAGACTAGGCAAAGTTATCCCAGGTCTAAGGTGAATATCACTTATAGATAAAGAATAGGTTGGGTATTGATTAGGATCGATCGAATAAACTTGTTGTTGTTGTTGAGATTTTCTATTAGGATTTGGTATTGGTTGAGTAGGCAACTATGTGGGTTTAGGTGGAACAATAGTGACTGCAGGGGGAACCATTATTGCAGGTGGTTGTGGCTGCTGCATAGGCTATTGATATCCAGAAGACTAATTTGTCCATGGCTGACTCCCCCTCCATTAAGTGAAATTTATGTTAATGCAAAGTTTTTCCTGTAAACATAATACTTGAAATGGTTTTGCACTATATATGCAATGTGTTCCTGTGATAGCTACCCTACATTACTGCAGCAACTAAAATCTATGCAGGAAAAGTAAGCAAGAATCAATTTAACTAAATGGCTACAGGAAAAAATCTGCATTAACATAAATTTCACTCAAGAAATACTAACTAAGTCCAAAGTTGTCAAACATGAATTACTCTATTTGCTTTGGCTGCAGGAATAGACAATGGATCTATTTCCAATGGCTGGAGGAACAGTCAATGATAGGATGTCTACTGCAGTGAAAGAAGAAAACTAAATTTAACAAAGGCACAGGAACACTCACCAATTGGGCCCCCTTGGATGAGTTCTTCCCAGCTTCCAAAATAACTCTAAGTGCTTAGAATAACATATATTTATTCATTGTTTCTCAAAAGTTGATACATTATTCAGAATGAAAAGAAACTCAAAATACTCTGTAACTTTATTTCTAAATCTTCAGATCTTTTTCCTTCTCTTTTCTTTCTAACCTTAAAAAAGAGACAAAGACACTTATTTAAAAGAAAACAAAAACTTCCTACAATTAAGATCACACTGATGAGAAGGGGCAGATAACATTCATGAAGGAGAATAGTCGGAGTTAAGCCACTAAAAACATGGATCTAAACCAAACCACAACCCAAACATAGTGTTTCGGTATTACAAGATCGATGCCCACTAGAGTCAAACATAAATGAGTCTTGCGCACTTACTTCTCCTCTATCATTCCTTACGCTCATTATCCTCTTCATTGATTTGAACTTTTAGTTGCCTCCTTGAATATCTCAAACTGCAATTGGTGTGACAAGAGAACCTTCTCCACAAAATCTCATTTATTCCTACAATTCAAAAGAGAGAACATACAAGCATACACATATCTATTTTAATTAATCATAACATCTATTAATTTCTCACATGATATCACCTATGACAATCTGTATGGCAACATGAATAAATCACATGGCTGCAGAAATAACTTACAAAGGCAAAACATGATTTAATGGGATCAATAAAATCTGAAAGGCATTTAGTCAAACTTTAATACATCATTACCATCCCATCATATAAATAAAAACATGACAAAAACTTATGAGCTCTAGGAATAAAAGGAGCTAATATTTCAGCTCATCAAAGAGGACCAAAATTTTGTTCCCAAGGACCTTGAGCTACCATTGTTTGTATGGGTTGACATGGAGGTATCGCAAACATTTGAAATGGTGGTAGTACTAAAGATCTCAAAGCACTGGAAGCGTCACTTGGAATAGGTGATCTTTAATTTGTAGGATGATAACTTCTTGTATGTTACAAAGGAGATACTGATCTGGAAGGAAAATAGTCAAAATTGTGATTTTGCAATAATTCAAAAATAGGATCAACAATGCCTTGATTCCATCTTCCACGAGTATAACTTGGACCGGCCAGATTAACAACTTTATAAACGTAACACAAGAAGATACCAAAATATAGATACCAAGAACAAGAGTACTAGACTACTGCAATAAAAAAGAACTTGATTGCATGTGCTCCCCAGTAGACACTAGACTTCAAACGAAAGCATGAGGCTTTCAAATGTGTTCGATCCCCAACAAAGTCACCAAAAAGTTGTTGGTGATTCAAATGGTCCAAACTTCTATGTAATGATTCAACAATTTTATACTAGGGAGTCTAGGATGGAAGTAACAAAATATTCCAAATCTTTTCCCCAGTAGAGTCGCCAAAAAAGTTGTTGGTTGAAATTTTCTAACCTATTTGAACTTACAAAATTGTAGTTTCAATCATAGCAACATGGGATATAATCCCTCGTATTCTTTTGAGGGGAGGCTCCCCCTTTAAGTTTATACTCTATTCTATTAAAATAAGATACAACCTTTAATTTGTATTCTAATCATGCGTGGAGCATCATCCTATCTTCTTCTTTTCAAGATAGATGCTATTATTTTCCTCTTATTTCAGGAAATAATTTACAACATAGAGCAGTGATAATTCTTACAATCTTGACGTTAAAAATTAACTTTTAAAAGCAATGATGAGTAAAATAATGGATAAGCAAAGAAGAAAAGTTTCTATGAAGGGTTGAAATTCCTTCGTTGCTTCTCTGGGATGGGAAAGAGTGATGAAGCTCAAAGTCTTGAAGTCGTTGCTCTCCTATAAACCTTTCTTATGAAAATTTCTTTTGTAACCCAATGTGTTAACCAATAAACCAAAATAAAGTGCAAAGTATTTAAATTGATTTATGATTATGGTAATGATAACAATTTTCTAAAAATAATGATAAGAGCACAAAGTCTTCAAATCACGATCTTCTTTTCCAAGACAACACAATAAAGCACAAAGTCTTTAAAGCATAACCTTAATGTATTTGAGCTAATCTTAACTAAACAATATCAATATGAATCACAAAGTCTTAAAATTGATATTAATCTCACCAATTCCTATTTTAACAACAATAGCCAAGATATGACACAAAGTTCATAAATCTACAACTACCTCTACACTTTAACAATATTCTCAACTTGCCTTCACTTGAATACAACAAGAATTTATAATAAAAATTACATAAGAAAACTCTCACCACAAACCACAAATGAATCCAACACAAAGTCTGGATGCCAAAATCTTTCTTCTTATTTCATCAAGTTGAAAAATCACAAAAATGAACACAAAGTTTCACTTCTTACCTCTTTGCTTCAGCAGAGTTTTAGCATATGATAAAAGATAATAGATAGACATGTTACAAAAAGCAAACTCATATATATAGGAGAGAGGTGTTGAGAAAATCTAGGAAAAACTATGGCTAATTCAAGGAAGAGTCTTGATTGACTTTGGACTCCTGCATTGCCTACATGCAAAAACTAAATACAAAAATGACACTTCAAGTGTCAATGTCTTATTCAAAATTACATCTAATATGAAAAATTACTAAGTGTCACAACACATTCTAATCTTCTTTCATGAAATCCTCAATATTTTGCAACACTACTTTTATCTACTCCTAATCAGGTCCTTTAGTGTGACTTGTGATGTCATTGACCCAGGTGATAGAATCTTTGAGGTTCATGTAACATGTCTTATGCTTCTTGAGAAGTGATGCTATATCATCCAGATTCACTTGGATATCAATCAACTTATCAATAGAAGGTAGTGAGAAATTATGCCTATCAACCTCTTCACCAATCAGTAAACTGAATTCTTTTACAATAGAATCCTAAGGTAGGGGTTTGTGACTTTCATCAAGGAAAGTGCAGGGAAGATCTGATATCTTCTCAATGATGTCCTTACCCTTATTATTACATTCCTTTTGAGCTTTCCTCAAATCCTTAATAAGCATTTCAAGGGTATTCATTTGATGTTCTAGAATTTCCCTTTGCTCAATGTACATGCCTCTTGATGAGATCACACCATTGTCAACAATAACATCCAACTAGAAATCTTCTAACTTCAACCAAGAGTCGAAGTCCTTTTCATGTGCTTCTAACTCAATTGAAAATAAATTCAAAGTATTTTCAATTTCAACCTTTACCTCTTCCAATCCACTTACCAAGGTAATTGTCGAAAATAGTGTTGAACAAAGAGTACCACTGAGAGGGGGGCAAATCAGTGGTTCATAAATCTCTTTTCACTTTTAAGGCAACTTTAGAATACCGGTTGTTACCTTAAGCACCAAATAGTCAAACTAGTAAAGTAAATGGGGAGAACAAATAAGACAAGCATACAAATGCACTCCACAACACCAGATGTACGAGGAAAACCCAATATGGGAAAAACCTCGATGAGAAATGTTTCTGGAGACTAGTGCTCCAATCCAACTTCATAAGTGAAACATTGAATTACAAAGGTTTAAGGCACCAACCCAAGGAGCACGAACCCCTACACCAAGGTCAAACTTGGTGATGTATATTGAAATACAAATTTGATACAGTTATGGCTTCTTGTTGCGAATGAGTTCTGCAACTCTTGATCAAATATGTTACTGTCGGTTGATGGTCTTCTCTTCTTTACTGGATCTCACACTGTCGGTTGTGAGATCACCCTCTCTAATTCTTGGCCTCTCTTATTTTTCTCTCTCACAGTCTCACAACTCACTGTGTCACACTTGGATGCCACCTTGCTCAACCACACCTCACCGGTTTTCTTAACTGTCAGACTTACTGCAGTTATATCTGTACTCAATTAGTGTCGGTTAAACCCTCTCACTGGTTTGATTGTTGACTCAATCTGCAACTTACTTAGAATAAATTCTAAAGGAGATGACTCTTCTCTACACTCAAGCTCTCTTTACTCTTCTTCTTCTCTTCTTCTCCTCAAGCATCAACGTCTTTTGTTTCGAGCTCATGTATATATAATCATGGATTCCCTCAAAGAATGCATTCAAACACTATCATGTTAGGTTTTGCTTTTCCAACTCAATCTGAATCCCCTTTGATTAATCTCCTTTTTAGGGATATGCTCTTTATGACAATGATCAATCACGAGCTGAACTTCACATTCAAATGTGCGTTTTCTAAATCTAGAGGTCTACACCACGCTTTTCTCTGTCACTTGCCATTAATGGATTTGATGTTTTCTTCACCTAATAGGTATGAAGATCAAATCTTCTTGCAAGATCAGTGTGATTTCTTTTCCAGTTTGCCTTCCTTGAGCCGCAATCTTCTGGCATCCTCCATGACTTGCGGGTTCCTCATAAAAGCCGACCTATTTGTAGATTTGTTACATCGATGCACACTTTGCCGACCTGTGCAATACCTCCACCTGGCATCTAGTTGTCATTCTTATCGACATCCACCTTTGTTTGGATTCCTATGTCGGTTTGACATACTTTATCGACCCAGGTTGACTACCGGTTTAGACTATCTTACTGGTATGACCATCAAACATCCTTTCTGTTATGTTCACTGATTGTTGTGCCTTTATAACACATAAAAAGCCTTCATCCTGGTTTATGCCTTACTGGTAAGCCTACTTTACCGGTAGATGACCCAAGTCATGTGTACCGGTAGCCTTCCTTCTGTCTGCTCACTCTCATGTGTATTGCCATCATATGGGTCACCACTTCTAACTTACCGGTGACCTTGCCAAATCGATTGACATCAATGAAAACTTAATGCCAAATTTCCAACACATAGGAGATGAGTCCCTTGACTCAAAATCCTATCCATCCATTCCCCTACTATTCTCCCTTGAGAGAATATATGTTCAGCTTGTCTCACCACCTAATCATCTATTGAAGAAGTGGTTGGCTCAATTACCTCTTATGACTTGTAATTTTGATTAAAACTACAATCAACTGATCAACTTGTTTCTTCATTTTGTCCTTCTCATCCCTCTACTCATTTAACATGGCTACAAGATGTTGGAATGAAGATTCAACATCCTCAATGGTACCTTGATGTGTTTGTTTGCCCATATCAATTTTCTTGATAATATAATCAAAGGGTTGTATTTTGTCAAGATTTGTATCCGGAGGAATAATAGCCATCTCCACATATTTATTCTTTGACTTGTCTACTCTAACTCTAGAAAGAGTTTTAGCCTTCTTCTTACCCTTTGGCTTGATAGGTACCAATAGATTGAAGTCAAATTCATCTAGAAACACAACTTTCTTTATTCTCTTAGGAGTGTTAGATACTAACCAAGGTGGTGATGAGGAATCTTCAACAACCTTGCCAGTTAAAACTTGTATTGCCAACTTCTGAGATTGAACATGGATAGTAACAATAGGTGGAGTTGGGGTGACAACAATGAGTGGATTTGAAATGACAGGAGCCTTAGAGGTAACTTGGATCTCCATCATAAAACTATCAAATTCTTCTAACATAGAAGAAGTAACGTTAGACAAATTAGAGAGAAATACAGTATCCATATTATCATGAGGTGTGTCCATAGTAGACTAGCTTGTAGAAGTGGAAGGAATATTATGAACCACAGGAGCCTGCGATGATAATGACACAATAGAATCCAAAGGAATGATATCAACAACAGGAACTGAAGAAGTAACTAGAACATCACCTGATGTATGAGGAACACCTTCACAAGTCTCTTGAGACTAGGAAGTACTCGGGATTTCAAGTAATCCCTCCTCATCAAATTCTCCTTCAACTTGTTCTTGTTCATTCGTCAGTTCATCTTCTTCTTGAAGCAATTCTTCATTTTCTTCTCCTTCAGCATCATCAACTTGAGTCTCCTAGATTGAAGACTCATCTTGAGCTTTTCCTTTTCCAATAGTAAATTTGAACCTAGGACCCTTAAAAGCTATAGGATTTTGTCTATTCTTGGTCCTGAGCTCAGAAAATTTCCCTTTAGGCCCTGCATCTTCTTCTTCAAAAGATTCATTTTGGAAAGGTTTCCGTTGCACACCATGTAGATTCAACCAAACACTAGTGTTGTAAAGAGTTATTTGGAACCTGTCCCTTATGGAAGTATTCTCCTTTTTGGACCATTGAATAAGAGGCATAAGTAATCCAACAATGTTATCCTTTTCATATGTAGGATCAATAATATCTCTATCTTCCTAAAGATCTTCTGGAACCTTAGAGAGATCAAGATTCTCAATCTGCTCAACAAAAAGACGATAATAGTCCATTCTTTGAATATCCTCCTCAGTCCTACAATGAATCCATACATCCTCAATTCGATGTACATGGGTGTAATTATTTTTTATCTTAATATTCATACCCCGATAGTCATAATACTTTCTGGCTTTGAATAATCTCATGGTCACTCTCCTCATCTCTTCCTCCATGGCAAGGGCTTTGTAGATAGAGTTGATGGAGTATCTCTCTATGGTAATAGAGAACTTGAGACCTATCTTATAAGCTCCAGATTGACGCTCATGGATGGAAATCATTTGGTGAGACATCTCCATAAGAATAATCTTATTTGATGGATACCTTGGAAGCATGAAGGGCTCTCAGTCAAAACAACAAATTCTGATATAGGTTAATGTGGTAAACTGCAAGAAAATGTAACTGTATTCATTCACAATGTTCTCGGATTCATCTAACACTCTCTTGTTCTGAATATCTTTGTCGAACAAGCACATATAGTGAGTGAAGAAAGCATCATTAACCCTCTTGAAATGAAATATACTCTCCTTGAGAGTCAAGTGGGTGAATTAATCATAAACAGGATCTTTGCTCCTGTCACCTATGGTAGACAAACTTGGAAAATACCTCATAGAGGTAGTTGCTGGTGCAGCTATGGATAGGAGGATCCTCAAAGAGGAAGTTTTGTTTGTGCAACAAGATAAAAAACAACACGAGAGAGAGAATGCCAGATCAGGTGTGGCTCAATTCATGGATTCAAATGCGACTGTCGGTAACATTCAGCTTACATGCAAGCAACTACCTTGTTACAGAAATACATCCATATGCATCAATCCAGAAGCAACATCGGATTAAAAAATAAAATCTATGGTTCTATATCCTGAATAATCAATCTACTATGATCAAATACATCATTATATAGCATCCAGGAACATCGGGGTCGGCCAGGAAAGATCACATTCCCCAAAGAAAGGAAAATGAAACATGTAGAAAGGTTGGCCCAAAGATGAGATGAAAATCCTCTAGAAAAGAATCACCACGAAGCATGGACCAACAAGATGGTCAGTCGAGCATCAAAAATCAACCCACACATGATAAGTTAGCTCCACAAATCAAGGAATCACTCTGCAAGATACGAGAACACCAACTAGTCGTTAAGCTCAAGCGTCCGGGGAAAACAAGAAATTGCCAGCCAATCTGGAAGTGATAACTTGCCGGAAAGAGATCCAAATGAAATGTGGATCCAGAACAAGAAAGATGAACAAAAATTAAATTCAAATACATCTCTGCAAGAGAAATGATCAATGCCAAGGTATCTAGTAAGTCTCAGAAACAAAAGTGTTGAAAAGAACAAAGAAACTGAAAGGAAATATTTTTGGGTGATGCAAGATTGTCAAGAACTAGGGATGCTCCTACATCGAACATATGGGTTTAATGAAAAGTGAGTCTCCCACTTTGTAGGGGATAGAGGAAAACCAAGACGGTCTACCTCAGCCTGAGAAATCCAATAAGAGTCCTCTATTGGTCTGCCTTTCCACTTCACAAGATACTCTTTGTACTGATTGTTGCATGTGCTCCTATTGACTCTACTATCCAAAACTTCTTCAATCTCATCCAGTTTCATCTCAGGAAACTGCTTCAATTCTTGTTCACTATCACTGATTTCTGCTTCATGGTATTGATAAAGATCTGCAATATTGAAAATAGGTGATATTTCTAGGGTGTCTGATAGCTCCACTTCATATGCATTACCCAAATCAAATTTCCTCAAGATCTTACACAGTCTAAATTTCTTCATCCTCAACTTATTATAGGTTCCAATAGGAAATCTCCCCTTTCTCAGATATACCATTACTTCATCTCCCAATTCAAATTTCTTATGTCTTCTTTTCTCATCTACCTTCTCCTTATATTTTCGGTTCATATCTTCCAAATGCTTCTTTACCTCTGAATGTAATGCCTCCATATGATCTGCAAATGTTTCTGCTTTTGCACTCCTCTTAGCTTCATGACTGATATCTTTCAATTCTGATACTCCCTTAGGATTCACTTTGGTAACTATCTCAAATGGTGTCTTCCCTGTACTCCAATTTACTATATTATTATGTGCAAACTTTTCCTATGCCAATATCAAATCCCAACTTCTGGGTTTATCTCCACTCAAACATCTCAACAAATTTCCCAAACTTTGATTCACAACCTCGGTCTGTCCATATGTTTGTGGATGAAACCTATAACTGAACTTCAAATTTGTCTTCATATTCTTCCAAAGTGTCCTCCAAAAGTAACCAACAAGCTTAGTATATCTGTCTAAAACAATGCTCTTTGGTAACCCATTCAATCTCACAACTTCTTTGAAAATTATATCTGCTACATGAACTGCATATGTTGTCTTCTTACAAGGTATAAATTGTGGCATCTTTGAAAATCTATCTACCACCACAAATATGTTGGCATTTGATGAACCGGTATGATGATATGATGATAATGTATGTTGTCATTGATGTCAATAAGTGCAAGTGAACCGGTATGGAGATTGGAAGAAATTGGTGAACCGGTATGAAGAGATGTAGTGAACCGGTGTCAGGGTTTCACTGAGTGTCACTACCAGTTGGTAGTCTCAGCTCTAGGGTTTTCGATTTGGCAATCTAGCTTGTGTGATGCAACCGATGATATTTTGTGATGAGTTAGATAAGAAATGAGGATGAGATTGAGATGACACGTCAGTTTTGTGCACGTGAAGGATTTCCTTGAAGATCTTGCATATGAAGATCGACTGCATTAAATATCTATCTCGAGAATAAACATTCTTCTTAACGTTATGAGAAGAAAGCATGATGGGTTACTGATTTCTATGTGCGGTGAAAAATGGATGATGCAGAATGACTTGTGATCTGTTTGAGATTGTTTCATTCTATGTAATGTGTTAGAACGGTTAGGATTGGACCGCTTGTAATAGCAAACCTAAGATACTTAGGGTTTAGGGTTTATGTTACCAACCTAATTGTTCTCTATAAGGTCGATGATGTTTGTTATTGTAAGTTGTTGGTAAAAAGTTGTGTATGTATCTGAGTGATGAGATACTTGCCAAACTAGTGAGTGAAAACTGCAGAATGTGATTGTAGAGTAGAAGAACTAAAAAGGATTTGCCTTAGCATATAGTATTGTTATCATATCAGAGTTTTACCTGTTGTCTTCTAACCATTTCAATAGAAGGAAAATCCCTTTGCTGGGTAGCTTTAACAGGCTTATTGTAAAACCTCTAACCAGGTGACTCAGGTTCATTGAGTTCTTTAAATCCTCTAGTAAGGTAACCTTTAACAGGGTATATAGCCATCCCTTAACCGGGTAATCTTTAATAGGATCGGTTCTTAGCAGAACCTTATTGTAAAGTCTTTAACTAGACGAGGCTCCTAATAGAGCGAGCTTCAAAAGAGTTCAAAACAAGCTTGTGGGTATTCATCCCCAACATGGTTTTTCCCATTTGGGTTTCCACGTGAAAAATATGTGTGTCATGAGTTGTGCATTTTTCATGTGATGATTAACTATTCTTTGTTTGAGTGATTATGCATGCAGAGCTAATGGTTATGGTATTACTGATACAACATATACATATATTTATGGGTGAAGTAGTTATCAAGTATTGGGTGATATTTGAAGTATTCAATTTTACTGGTTTAAGTTGTCTGAAGTCTTACTGTGTTTAACCGGTATTGCCATGGTTAAGTTCAGTAATGAAGACAACCGGTTAGCATTGTTTTAACTTGATAAGTTGTAGAGGAGTTTTTGTATGTACTGATTCACCTCCCCTCTCAGTACCAATAAGGGTATTTGTTGTTCATCAATTAGTATCAGAGCTACTCCACGTCCTCGGTGATATAAGCTTAACCACTTGAGGTAAAAGATCCTGCCTTAATGATGAAGAGTTAAGGTCCTAAGTTCAATAGAGATAACTTCAAAATATTGAAGGACGGAATGAAGATCTATATTAAGAGTTTGGGTACTCAACACTTTAGCTATGTTGATAATGTCTATGTAATCCCAACTGGTACTCTAACCGATGATCAGAAAAGAGAGATTCAAGAAAATGGGCAAGTCATGGAAGCTCTTATTAGCAGTTTGTCTGATATTGAGTTCATTAATGTACAAGATAAGGACACTCCTAAGGATGTATGGGACACATTGGAAACTATTTATGGCAGTGATGAGAATGTCAAGCAAGCTAAGGAAGAGAGCCTTAGAAGAAAATTTAAAGACATGAGGATGGTTGAAGGTGAAACCATTCAACAATATGGCATAAGGATCAAGATTGTTGTTGGAGATATCAAGAGCACTGGTGGAACAATCGATGATGCCACCATTGTCAGTAAAGTTTTGAGATCACTATTACCGGTCTATGCAATTAGAATTGCTGCTATTCAGGAACTAAGGTCTATTGACAAAACCAAGGTATCCTTAGACTCTATCATTGCAAAGTTGACTGCATATGAGTTGAATAGCTATGATGGCAGTGTTTAGAAGACTGGGTCAACTTTTAAAGCATCTGTTGCACCAACCAAAAAAGGAAAAGAAGTAAGTACCAGTTATGAATCCATGCAAAGCAGAGGTATGGATGATGAAGAGATTCTGATGGAGTTTGAAGCTCTTCTTGCCAAGAGACTTCCAAAAGGCACTGGAAAATACAAAGGTAAGCTTCCTTTAAAATGTTTTTCCTGCAATAAGATAGGACATATAGTTGTTAACTGTCCTAACAATCACAATAAGGATAAACCGGAGAGGTTTAGAAAGTATAAAGGAGGAAATAGAAGAAATTGTCTTGTTGCAGTGGATGAAGGTGTTACTAATGAAGAGTCTGAGGATGAAGAGAATGAGGACATAGTGTTTGTAGCTGTAAAGGAAGAAGTGTCTGACAATAAAGTACTTGTCTCTCACATTGACAACTCTAATGAGTGGATTATTGATAGTGGTTGTTCTCACCACATGACTAGTGATCAGAGAAAGTTTTTGTCTCTAGAAGAATATGATGGAGGTGTTGTCAGATTTGGCAACGATGCACCTTGCTTGGTAAAAGGAAAAGGATCCATCTCACTGAATGGAAAGAGAAATGCGGATGGTGTCTACTAGGTAGAAGGTCTTAAGCATAATCTGTTGAGTGTTCCTCAGCTAAATAATAAAGGACTCATTTTGGAGTTCAAAGGTGGAGTCTACAGTATAATTGGAAAAAGTGGTGAACTTATTGCCACCGGTAAGCAGACCAGAGGTAACTTGTTTCAGTTGAATGCCAAGATAAGTCGGTGTCTGATGGAAAAGTTTGATAATAGTTGGATATGGTATAGGAGACTTGGTCATATGAACTTTGATAATATTGTAAAGGCTAGTAAGATCAAGGCAGTAAGAGGATTGCCTTTGTTGAACAAAGTGGAGAATTCTTTATGCAGAGAATGTCAACTTGGGAAGATGTCTTCCTCAACTTTCAAAGGTAAGTCTTTTTCAGTAGAAAACTTACTTGATCTTGTGCATACTGATTTGTGTGGTCCTATGAAAACTAGAAGTGTTTAGGTAGATAGGTATTTCATGATTCTTACTGATGACTGCTCAAGAATGATGTGGGTCACATTCTTGAAAGACAAGTCTGAGGCGTTTGGAAATCTCAAAGCCTTTAAAGCATTAGTAAATAAGTAAAGTGGTCAAAATAAAAAATGCCTAAGAACTGATCAAGGAGGTGAATTCACTTCTGATGAATTCAACAAGTACTGTGAAGATAGCAGTATCAAGAGGCAGCTGTCTACCCCAAGGACACCTCAACAGAATGGTATAGTAGAAAGGAATAACAGGACTATAGTTGAAGCGGTCAGAACAATGTTGATCCAAGGAAAGGTTGCTCACACTTTTTGGAGAGAAGTGGTGATCACTGCAGTCTATACTATGAACTGGGTACTCATCAAGAAAGGTAGAGTTAAAACCCCTTATGAGTATTGGACCGAGAAGACTCCCACTGTGAGTTATTTCAAAGTATTTGGTAGTAAGTGTTACATCAAGAGAGGTGAGCATCTGAGCAAGTTTGATGCTAAATGTGATGAAGGAATATTTCTGGGTTATTCCACTAAGAGTAAAGCTCTCAAATGCTACAATAACAAAACACAGAAAATTGTTGAGAGTATTAATGTCAGGGTTGATGAATCCCCTGAGGAACTTGAGGAAACCTGCAGCAAGGAAGTGGAAGATGAACCGAGTATAGCCTTCTAGGAACCGATTAAGAAAGAAACAAGTAAAGATCTCAATGTTCTTGTAGCAGTAGAAGTTGTAGTAGGTGAAGAAGAAGAAGTAAGTGAAGAAGAAGAGGAAAAGCTAGCAAAACCAGCTAGAGTCATTCCTAGATATGTGAAGCTACATCATGATCTGAAGTACATCATAGGAGATAAAGATGTAGGGATACTCACAAGAAGAAAGGTGAAAGAAAACTCTTGCATGATTTCTGAATTGGAGCCCAAGACTTCTAGAGAAGCACTTACAGATGAAGACTGTATTAAGGCAATGGAAGAGGAGCTAGACCAAATAGAAAAGAATGCAACATGGTCCTTGGTACCCAGACCAGAACATAGGAATGTCATAGGTACCAAATGGGTCTTCAAGAATAAGATAAATGAAGGCATAGTTGTGAGGAACAAGGCAAGACTTGTATGCAAAGGATATGCTCAAGAAGAGGGAGAAGACTATGGAGAAACCTTTGCTCCTATGGATAGACTGGAAGTTGTCTGAATGCTACTTGCCTTTGTAGCATTCAAGGGATTTAAGGTTTACAAGATGGAGGTGAAGTCTGCGTTCTTGAATGGAATCCTAGAAGAGGAAGTGTATATTGAGCAACCGGATGGGTTTGCCTTATCAAAAGATAGTAACATGGTGTGTAGATTACACAAAGCCTTGTATGGATTGAAACAAGCACCTAGGGCATGGTATGAATGGTTACACTCTCATCTTGTGAAGATACGATTTCAAAGAACAAGTGAGGATAGTAACATATACCTGAAATCTAAAGGTGATCAAATTCTGATCTGTGAAGTATTTGTAGATGACATAATCTTTGGAGGAGATAATGAAATGAGCCATGCTTTTGCAGATGAAATAAAGAAAGAGATTGAGATGTCTCTGGTTGGAGAGATAAAGTTCTTCATTGGTTTACAGATTCAGCAAATGAAATAGTGTATCTTTATTACCCAGTCCAATTATGTCAAAGAGGTATTGAAGACCTTTCGCATGGAGGAGAGCAAACCGGTTGGTACACTAATGGTGACCGGCTGTAAACTGACTAAGGAAGATGATTTAGCGTTGGTGAATGAGAAGGAGTACTGGTCAATGATCGGTAAGCTGCACTATTTGGTGCACAACAAACTAGATATTGCTCATGCAGTGGGCATAGTAGCTCATTTTCAGAAAAGTCCAAGAGAATCCCACTTGGTAGCAGTCAAGAGGATTCTTAGATACCTGAAAGGGACTGTTGACTATGGATTTTGGTATCCATACAATGGTGATTTTAATCTCAAGGTATTTACCAATGTAGATTGGGCAAGTAATATGGATGACCGGAAGAGCACAATCGGTGGAGCGTTCTTTCTTGGTGGAAGACTAGTCTCCTGGACAAGCAAAAAATAGAGTTGTATTTCTCAATCTACAGCTGAAGGGGAGTATGTGGCAGCATTTATGAACTGCACTTAGGCAATCTAGATGAAACATGTATTGGATGGTTTCAAAGTACCTATATCTGAATAGGTGAGTATATTTTGTGAGAATACTAGTGAAATCAATATTTCCAAGAATTTGGTATTGCATGCTAGAACCAAGCACATTGAGCTCAAGTATCATTTATTGAGAGAGAAGGTTCAAAATAGAGAGGTTGTATTACAACATGTTTCCAGTAAGGAGCAGCTAGCAGACATATTCACTAAGCCCTTACCGAAGACTACATTTATCTATTTGAGAGGTGAATTAGGGGTTTTTCCCCTTCATGAAGTAAACTAAAGACATGTGCTCCACATCAGTCAGGTATTATAGTGATAAATCTTTCAGGATTGATTTTTTGAAGGATGGTACTCCATAGGGGGAGAAGCATAGTGAAGTATGGGAGCTTGTGCCTCCACTTTGGCATTGTTGTCAAAGGGGGAGAAGATATATAATAGGGGGAGAAGATATGAGATATGGGAGAAGATATATGATGCAGATATTTTAGTTGTACTGGTCTATGATGTTTTTTTTTAGTTGCAACGCTACATTGAGTATCGCCATCAATGCCAAAGGGGGAGATTGTTGGCATTTGATGAACCGGTATGATGATATAATGATAATGTATATTGTCATTGATGTCAATAAGTGCAAGTGAACTGATATGGAGATTGGAAGAAATTGGTGAACCAGTATGAAGAGATGTAGTGAACCGGTGTCAGGGTTTCACTGAGTGTGACTATCGATTGGTACTCTCAGCTCTAGGGTTTCTGGTTTGGCAATCTATCTTGTGCGATGCAACCGATGATATTTTGTGATGAGTTAGCTAAGAAATGAGGATGAGATCGAGATGCCACGTCAATTTTGTGCACGTGAAGGATTTCCTTTAGGATCTTGCATATGAAGATCGACTACATTAAATGTCTACCTCAAGAATGAACATTCTTCTTAGCGGTATGAGAAGAAAGCGTGATGGGTTACTAATTTCTATGTGCAGTGAAAAATGGATGATGTAGAATGACTTGTGATTTGTTTGAGATTGTTTCATTCTAAGTAATGTGTTTGGACGGTCAGGATTGGACCGCTTGTAATAGTAAACCTAAGATACTTAGGGTTTAGGGTTTGTGTTACCGACCTAATTGTTGTTTATAAGGTCGATGATGTTTGTTATTGTAAGTCGTTGGCAAAAACTTGTGTATGTGTCTGAGTGATGAGATACTTACCAGACTAGTGAGTGAAAACTACAGAATGTGATTGCAGAGTAGAAGAACTAAAAAGGATTTGTCTTAGCATATAGTGTTGTTATCAGATTAGAGTTTTACCTGTTGTCTTCTAACCATTTCAACAGATGGAAAATACCTTTGTCGGGTAGCTTTAACAAGCTTATTGTAAAATCTCTAACCAAGTGACTCAAGTTCATTGAGTTCTTTAAATCCTCTAGCAAGGTAACCTTTAACAAGGTATATAGCCATCCCTTAATTGGGTGATCTTTAACAGGATCGGTTCCTAGCATAACCTTATTGTAAAGTCTTTAACCAGACTAGGCTCCTAACAGAGCAAGCTTCAAAAGAGTTCAAAACAAACTTGTGGGTATTCATCCCCACTGTGGTTTTTCCCATTTGGGTTTCCACGTGAAAAATCTGTGTGTCATGAGTTGTGCATTTTTCATGTGATGATTAACTATTCTTTGTTTGAGTGATTATGCATGCAGAGCTAATGGTTATGGTATTACTGATACAACACATACATATGTTTATGGGTGAAGTAGTTATCAAGTATTGAGTGATATTTGAAGTATTCAATTTTACTAGTTTAAGCTGTCTGAAGTCTTACTATGTTTAACCGGTATTGCCATGGTTAAGTTTAGTAATGAAGACAACCGGTTAGCATTGTTTTAACTTGATAAGTTGTAGAGAAGTTTTTGTATGTATTGATTCACCCCCCCCCCTCTCAGTACTAGTTATGGTATTTGATGTTCATCATTATTCATCAAAATATAGAATCATTTCCTCTCTTAGTCTTCGACAATCCCAATATGAAATCCATGCTTATGTCTTCTCAAGGTCTCTTTGGTATTGCCAAAGGCTTATATAATCTGGTATTCTGACTACTTCCTTTTGCAACTTGACAATTTATGCAACTCTAAACAAATTTCCTGGCATCCTTATGAATCTGAGGCAAAAAGTAATTCTCACTCACCAAATCCACTATCTTATCAATCCCAAAATGTCCTACCAATCCTCTACTATGTTTTTCCTTGATGAAATTGTCTCTCATAGAACTCCGAGGTATACACAACCAATTTCCCCTAAACAACATCTCATCCTGAATGAAATAATCCAACCACTTACTCTGGTTTGCAACAATAGGTTCAACATAAGCTCTCCAAGGTTCTGCAAAATCAGGGTCTTCTGCATACAGGGTCTTCAATTCATCAAATCCCAATACTGAAACTCTCATCTTTGTTATCAAATTTCTTCTTCTATTCAAGGCGTCAGTAACCTTATTTCACTTCCCACTCTGGTGTTTTAAAACAAAAGTATAACTCTACAGAAACGCAACCCATCTCATATGTCTCTGATTCAACTTACTATGACTACTCAAATACTATAAAGCCCGATGACCCATGTACAATATAAACTCCTTAGGAAACAAATAGTGTCTCCACTTCTTCAAGGCTTGAATAATGGCATAGAACTCTTGATCATATACTGAATATCTTCTTCTTGCATTATTCAACTTCTCACTAAAATATGCTACAGGTCTTGCTTCCTGGGCCAACACAACTCCAATTGCACTTCCACTAGTATCACAATCCACCTACAAGACTTTACTAAAATCTAGTAAGGCTAACAGAGGTTTCTCAGTCACCTTTTGCTTCAACAACTCAAAACTTCGGTTTGCTCCAGCTGCCCACTTAAAATACTTTTTGTCTCCCCTAATTGTCTCAGTCATAGGGCTACAAATTGTATTGAAATTTCGAATGAACTTCTGGTAGAAACTAGCTAGTCCATGAAATAATCTTACTTCTCCAATACTCTCTGGTGTAGGCCACTCAATAATTTCTTTCACTTTCTCAAGGTCCATCTTCATTCTATCCACAAATATCACAAAACCCAAGTATACAAGCTCCTCCTTCATGAAACTACACTTTTTTAGATTAATCAACAACTTCTCTTCTCTCAGTCTCTGCAAAACTTGTCTCACATGCAACAAATGTTCCTCTTTTGTCTTACTGAAAATCAGAATGTCATCTAAATATAAAATCACAAACTTACCCAAGAATTTCTTCAATACCTCATTCATCAATCTCATAAAAGTACTCAAGGCATTAGTCAATCCAAAGGGCATTACCAACCACTGATACAATCCTTCATTTGTCTTAAATATTTTCCATTCACCACCGTCTCTGATACTAATCTGATGATATCCACTCTTCAAATCAATCTTTGTGAAATATCTAGCTCCACTCAAACAGACCATTATGTCATCCATCCTTGGCAAAGCAAATCTATACTTCACTATAATCCAATTTATTTCTCTTGAATCGGTACACATCCTCCATTCTCCATTCTTCTTCGGTGCCAACACAACAGGTACTACACAAGGGCTCAGACTTTCTCTAATCAGACCTCTTCTCAACAACTCTTGCACTTTCTTATTCAACTCCTTATTCTCTGTCAATGTCATCTGATGTGCTGCCTTATTAGGTAAACTAGCTTCAGGAATCAAATCCATGCAATGACTTATGCTTCTCATAGGGGATAATCCATCGAGTACATTATCTGAAATGATGTCTTCATACTCTATCATCAACTCTTTTATCTCCTCTCATTTTTCTTCCTCTAGTTTCAAATCGGGTTCCTTAGGTATCAATGCATAACACACATTTTCACTCTTCAACCCATCTTGAAACTTTCTCCCATCGACCAAACAGATTTTGACACTCATGCATGTCTCACTTCTCAGGGGTTCTTCTAAAGGAAACAAAGTTTGCTTCTTCCCATTTGCAACAATAGTATACATATTCCTTCTCTCATCATGCATAGCCTATCTATCATACTGCCAGGGCCTTCTCAATAAAAGATGGCAAACATCCATAGGCATAATATCAAACAGAACTTCATAATACTATTCCCCTATCTTCAACTTAATCAAACACTACTCACTTATCAAGTTCTTATGATCATCCTGAATCCATTCTATCTGGTAGGGTTTAGGGTGTTTCAACCTCTGTAACTTCAGCTTATTCACCATCTTCTTCAAGGCCAATTTATCGGAGTTGCCACCATCAATAATAACTTTACAACATTTACCTTCCACTTTACATCTTGTCTAGAACAAATTCTTCCTCTGCAAAGGTTCCTTGTCTGTCTCATTCTGGCATAGGGCTCTTCTTATCATCAAAGCTTCACCATCCTTCGTTTTATTCAACGATTCGATAGGTTCTTCTTCTGCAAAAGCAGTTCTTTCACCATTCTCAGTCCTCTTATTCCCTTGTCTGCATTTGAAATCTCAGTTTCCTTCTCCACCACACTTGAAATAGGTTCTAGTAAAATTCCTCTTATCATCTCTCTTAAAACCCTCATTTTGGTAGCCACCTTGTCCACCATTCCGGTAGTAATTTCCTTCATTCCTCCGGTTTGAATTTTCATCACTCTTTTCTTCTGCCTTGCCTTTATTCTATTCCAAAAAGGATTTTCCACCTCCAGTAAAGCATCTACCTCTCTGAGATCTTCTGCCTCTTCCTCTTTATCTCTTCTCATGCCTCTTTTTCAATCTTTCTTTAGCTTTTAGGGCATACTAATAAGCTTCTTCCACACTCTGTAATTTTACCATACTAATCTCATCTTGTATAGACATTCTTAAACCATTAAAATACCTCACAATCTACTAAACTTCATATTCAGCATGTCCGGATTTGATATTCAACTTGTAGAACTCCTTAGTGTACTCCTTCACACTAGATTATTTTTGCTTCAGATTCTGCAATCTCCAGAGAAAATTGAATTGATAATCCACCGGCAAAAACTTTGCCTTCAACTTACTCACCATCCAATCCCAAGATTTAATTTTGTCATTTCCTTTCCTTTTTCTATCACTCTACAAATATTCCCACCACAAGGAAGCATGTCCCTTCAGCTTTGTGCAAGCAAATTCCACCTTCTTCTCTTCACCGGTACCCTCAAAATTGAAGTATTCTCCATCTCGGTAATCCAATCTATCAACTCATCCAAATCCAACTTACCACTATACTCTGGGGGTTAAAGTATGGTTTAGTGTGTTGGAGTTGAGAAAATGCAACACCACAGGAGCCTAAATGATCTCTACAAGCTGAAAAACCTGTTACAAGGAGAAGCAAGGAAGCAAATCCCAGAAGAAAGATATACACAGAAAATATGCTCAAAAAGAGAGAGCTCAATATTCACAAAATGTGTAATGTAAAAAACCTTCTTCTTCATACAATGAAAAGAAAGAACTTAACCTTTAATAGGTCAAGAAACCCTAAAAGAGAAAACCTAGGTTTGCACATAATAATTAATAAAAGAATTAATTATTATGCACCTAAAGTTAGCTTAAGTGTAAAAGAGATAAAGGGAACTTAAATAATTAAACAAATATTGTTTAATTAATCAAGTAAATACCTGAATACTCTAACACCCCCCCCTTAAGCTAGACTTAGGGAGAAGTTAAAACCTAGAAGAGCTACTAAAAGCAGGAAAGATGGGTCCCGACAACAAGGCCTGATCAGGTACCCAAATACAATGAAATCTCTATAAACTGGAGAAATAGAGAAAACCACGTGGGAAAAAACTCTACTCCAAAAAGAGATGGTAAAGAACACCACTGAAGCATGAAGAACCTGCAAACTCTGTCGAAGAATAACTATTGATCTGAAGAACCTCCACTGATATAGAACATGACCAGGTAGAGAATACTATGATCTGTATGAGTGCCCTCAAATGACACTACTCGAATCAAAAGGCAAACAAGGCAAACAACTGAAATCAAAGATACAGATGGCATGAAAACACCAAAGCCTGAAGAGCTGATCAATCGAACCACGGAAGCATTAGAACCAACAGGACAAACCTCCCCATAATGTTGAAGAGGGAGAGGGACAGGTACACTGAAAAGAATAGCAAACAAGAACTGCATGATGAAGAACCAGGAACATCAAAGGTGTTGAGAAAAGTACATGGTGTCGTGGAATGAACACTCACTTGACACACATCATGAGGCGAATGTTGTGGAAGGAACACTCACTGGACAAAGGAAGATGGCAAACAACAGGCAAACATCAACCCCCTCATGGCACTTTATAAGTAGTTCATGTACAATAAGGCACAAGATATGTAAGATCCCAAGTAAACAATGCATGATGACACTTTATTTTAGTGCGTTTGCATAAATACAATGCTACAATGATAAGAAGACTGGAAATAGAAAGGAGAACCAAAATAGAGACATCCTACCCAAAGAAGAGATCCCAAGACCTCAAACAACCAAGATATCCACTAGAGTGCTGAAAATCAAAAAATTGAATAAAATATGCATGGAGCATAATCTGGAAATAAAACTCAAATGGATGGAAAGTACACAGCACACGCTTTCCAAAAATATAAACTTTTCGAAAAACAGAGGTTGGATGCTCATTCTACGTCTCCCGGAGTGCAAAAAAGAGACCTCACTTTGACTGGTAAAAAACATGGTCAAATAGAAAAATTGGAAAAAATTACCAACATGAGGAGGTCTGGCTCGCAACCAGCTTTCTAACACTTATTTGTTTTTGAAAAAATGACTCCATATGTCCAAGATATGACCAAAAAACCAAATCCCGCTTCAAAACAAGAGGAAGGGGTAGTCTGGTGGCTGAACAGGCGAAGGTGGCCAGTGGGTGGCACACTGGTGGCGGCCCGATAGTGACTGGGTGGAGCTTCGGTGGTGGGCGGTTGTACCCAGTGGTCGGGCAGATGTATCCAGGCGGCAGCCAAGTTGGGCAGCGGTTTTCGGTGAGCGGCAGGGCAGTCGCTGGCGGTGCGGTAGCGAGGGCCGGTGGTTGGAGTGCCGAGCGGAGTAGAGGATGCCGTCGGGAGGCTACAAGTGCAAGCGGTGGCCGAGGTTGCAGGGCTGAGTAGAGAGGAAGAGGCGGGGCCCGGGGAGAAGCGGCGACCGGCGGGAGCAACAATGGTGACGGCGGCAGGTAGCTTGCAGCGGCCGGGGAAGCGTAGTAGACCGGAGGCCGGGGGCCGGCAGGGGTCGGGGACCAGCAGGGTGCCGGAGGATGGCGGCGCAGCGATAGGGGCCGTAAAAAGGCAAAAATTATTTTTTTTGAATTTTTTTTCTCAAACTGCATGTCAGGGTTGTACGCCCTGGATCTAGAGAAAAAATACTCTCAGAGGCTCAAGAACCAAAAAAGGTCAAATTTTATATGGCCATAGGGGTTTTTGGGCCTTCTGAGCACGATGGTGAGGTCCATTTAGGCCCAAAGTGCTCAGAAAAAAGCCTATCCCTAAGTACATAAAAAAAAATTCTAAAACCCCAGATCTGCTTCCAATGCAGAAAATCTCAAAACAAGAATAGATAGCTACAGATCTGTAGCTCTGATACCATGTTGAAGTTGAGAAAATACAACACCACAGGAGCCCAAATGATCTTTGCAAGCTGAAAAACCTATTACAACGAGAAGCAAGGAAGCAAATCACAGAAGAAAGAAATACACAGAAAATATGCTCAAAAAGAGAGCTCAATATTCACAAAATGTGTAATGTAAAAAACATTCTTCTTCATACAATGAAAAGAAAGAACTTAACCTTTAATAGGTCAAGAAACCCTAAAAGAGAAAACCTAGGTTTGCACATAATAATTAATAAAAGAATTAATTATTATGCACCTAAAGTTAGCTTAAGTGTAAAAGAGATAAAGGAAACTTAAATAATTAAACAAATATTATTTAATTAATCAAGTAAATACCTAAATACTCTAACACCCCCCCTTAAACTAGACTTAGGGAGAAGCTAAAACCTAGAACAACTACTAAAAGCAGGAAAGATGGGTCCCAACAACAAGGTCTGATCAGGTACCCAAATACAATGAAATCTCTATAAACTGGAGAAATAGAGAAAACCACGTGAGAAAAAACTCTACTCCAAAAAGAGATGGAAAAGAACACCACTGAAGCATGAAGAACCTACAAACTCTGTCGAAGAATAACTGCTGATCTGAAGAACCTCCACTGAAATAGAACATGACCAGGTAGAGAAGACTATGATCTGTACAAGTGCCCTCAAATGACACTACTCGAATCATAAGGCAAACAAGGCAAACAACTAAAATCGAAGATACAGATGGCATGAAAACACCAAAGCTTGAAGAGCTGATCAATCGAACCACAGAAGCATTAGAACCAATGGGATAAACCTCCCCATAATGCTGAAGAGGGAGAGGGGCAGGTACACTAAAAAGAACAACCAACAAGAACTGCATGACGAAGAACCAAAACATCAAAGGTGCTGAGAAAAGTACATGGTGTCATGGAAGGAACACTCACTTGACACACATCATGAGGCGAATGTCATGGAAGGAACACTCACTGGACAAAGGAAGATGGCAAACAACAGGAAAACATCAACCCCCTCATGGCACTTTATAAGTAGTGCATGTACAATAAGGCACAAGATATGCAAGATCCCAAGTAAACAATGCATGATGGCACTTTATTTCAGTGTGTTTGCATAAATACAATGCTTCAATGATAAGAAGACTGGAAATAGAAAGAAGAACCAAAATAGAGACATCCTACCCAGAGAAGAGATCCTAGGACCTGAAACAACCAGGATATCCACCAAAGTGCTGAAAAGAAAAAAATTGAATAAAATATGCATGGAGTAGAATCTGTAAATAAAACTCAGATGGCTGGAAAGTACATAGCACATGCTTTCCAAAAATATAAACTTTTCAAAAAATGGAGGTCGGATGCTCATTCTACATCTCCCGGAATGCAAAAAAGAGACCTCACTTTGACTGATAAAAAACATAGTCAAATAGAAAAATTGGAAAAAATTACCAACATGAGGTTTGGCTCGAAACCAGCTTTCTGACGCCTATTTGTTTTTGAAAAAATGACTCTGTATGCCTAAGATATGACCAAAAAACCAAACCCCCCTTCAAAACAAGAGGAAGGGGTAGTCTGGTGGTTGAACATGCGGAGGTGGCCAATGGGTGGCGTACTAGTGGCGGCTGGGTGGAGCTCCGGTGGTGGGCAGTTGCACCCAGTGGTCGGGCGGCTGTATCCAGGCAGCAGTTTCCGGCAGGTGGCAGGGTGGTCACTGGTGGCGCAGTAGAGAGGGCCGGTGGTTGCAGGGCTGAGCGGAGCAGAGGAGGCCACAAGGAGGCTACAGGTGCAAGCAGCGGCTGAGGTTGCAGGGCCAAGCAGAGCGGAAGAGGTGAGGCCCGGGGAGAAGCAGCAGCCGGCAAGAGCAACAACGGCGGCAGCGAGGGGGAACTTGCAGCGGCCGGGGAAGTGTAGTGGACCGGAGGTCGAGGGCCAGCAGGGGGCTGGAGGGCAGTGCCAGTGGGGGCCAGGGACTGGCAGGGTGTCAGAGGATGGTGGCATAGTGACAAGGGCCGTAAAAAGGTTAAAAAAAAATTTTAAAATTTTTTTCTTGAACTGCGTGCTAGGGTCGTACACCCTGGATCTGGAGAAAAAATACTCCCAGAGGCTCAAGAACCAAAAAAGGTCAAATTTTAGATGACTATAGGGGTTTTCGGGCCTTATGAGCACAATGGTGAGGTCCATTTAGGCCCAAAGTGCTCAGAAAAAATCCTATCCCTAGGTACATAAAAAAAATTCTGAAACCCCAGATCTACTTCCAATGCAGAAAATCTCAAAACAAGAACATATAGATGCAGATCTGTAGCTCTGATACCATGTTGGAGTTGAAAAAATACAACACCACAGGAGCCCAAATGATCTTTGCAAGCTAAAAAACCTGTTACAAGGAGAAGCAAGGAAGCAAATCATAGAAGAAAGAAATACACAGAAAATATGCTCAAAAAGAGAGAGCTCAATATTCATAAAATGTGTAATGTAAAAAACCTTCTTCTTCATACAATGAAAAGAAAGAACTTAACCTTTAATAGGTCAAGAAACCCTAAAAGAGAAAACCTAGGTTTGCACATAATAATTAATTATTATGCACCTAAAGTTAGCTTAAGTGTAAAAGAGATAAAGGGAACTTAAATAATTAAACAAATATTGTTTAATTAATCAAGAAAATACCCGAATACTCTAACATAGTGTTCATATTTGTCAAATCTCTAATCAATCTTTCATCATCTTGTGCCAACTCTGGTTGACCTTGATTTTCTGGTTCAACCTTATGTTCTTCTTCTTCATCACTTACATCCTCAACATGTCTACCCCTTCTCTATGTGGTCTCAATAGCATCCAAATGAGCCGCAATTTGTCTCAACATGTCCATCACCACCAGATCAACATCTCTTTGGTTTCCACCTCTCATATCACCTCTTTGGGCCATAGGAGCAAGTCCTTTACAACTGCAGGTCGGATCTACAATCCACAACCCTACAAGAAAATTTAACAAGACGAACCTTGGCTTTGATACCAATTGGTGCAGCCACGGATAAGAGGATCCCCAAAGAGGAAGTTTGGTCTGTGCAGCAAGATCAAAACAACAAAATACAACACAAGAGAGAGAAATAGAATACTAGATCAGGCGTGGATCAATTCATGGATTCAAATGCGATTGTTAGTAACATTTGACTTACATGTAGGCAACTACCTTGTTACAGAAATACATCCATATGCGTCAATCTAGAAGCAACATTGGATTAAAAATTACCATCTATGGTTCTATACACTGAATACTCAATCTACTATGATCAAATACATCTTTATATAGCATCCAGGAACATCTGGGTCGACTAGGAAAGATCACATTCCCCAAAGAAAGGAAAATGAAACGTGTAGATAGGTCGGCCCAAAGATAAGATAAAAATCCTCCGAAAAAGAATCACCACGAAGTGTGGACCAACAAGAGGGTAGTCAGGCATCAAAGATCATCCCACACATGATAAGTCAGCTCCACAAATCAAGAAATCGCTCTACAAGATCTGGGAACACCAAATAGTCGTTAAGCTCAAGCGTCTGAGGAAAACATGAAATTGCTATCCAATCCAGAAGCGACAACTTGTCAGAAAGAGATCCAAATGAAATGTGGATCCAGAACAAGAAAGATGAACAAGAATGAAATTCAAATCCAACTCCACAAGAGAAATGATCAACGCCAAGGTATCTGGTAACCCTCAGAAATAAAACTGCTAAAAAGAACAAAGAAACTGAAAGGAAATATTTTTGGGTGATGCAAGATTGCCAAGAACCAGGGATGCTCCTGCATTAGCTGCATAGACCAAATAAGAATTTATGTATAATTTCAAGGTAGTGGGCACATTGGTCAACTTCTCACATAGGTCATCTGCAATTTGTTTACCCCAATAGATCTTCTTCTTATTTTACCTGATGATATGAATGTGCCAATACATCCACTTGTGATAGGTATTTGAGGTCAGAAGACCCTTTACTCTACTAAGAAGAGTAATGAGATCATTGACCTCCTCAATGAAGTCACTGGGAGGAAGAGTCTCAGGCCATCTTGAGATTTTAGGCCTAGGAGTTTTGAGCCAATTATCATTCATATTTCTTCGAAACTTCTCTGAATTCTTGTCAAAATAAGCCTCTACTGACTACATATCAATATCTTCATACTGATCTATAGGTGAGCACTTGAAGATTGTGTCAAATAAATCCTCATCAAGCTTGATGAGTGTCTTCTTCCCATCTGCATCCTTCATTGATCTAATGGATGGATCATACTTGTTGGCTAAGGCCAACACAAACTTTGGATTCTGCGCGGACATAGGAAAAATGGCCACTAGATGTATTTCACTGTTGATAGTAGGTTCCGTTAGGTATGACATCAACGACTCTCTTACCCTCTTAATAAATTCCTTAAGATCCACATGATCTATCTCTGTATCCCTAATATTTTCAATATTAAAAGACATGAATGAAGGTGGAAAAACTAGATAGATTTCTTACTTCTTGAACTTCATTGATTTCTTATTGGAAGAAGGCTCTAACATTTGCAATAAATTCATTGCAATGTGAAAATACCATTATTGGAAATGATTAGCCACCATAGAAATATTTATTTGATACAAAAAGCTCCATTGATCCATCACAAATTGACCAAAAATAACCAATTTGTATGTGTGTGTAATAGGTGCAAATCGGACCTATAAGTCTGATTTACACTTATTAAGTGTGAAATCAAAACAAGTGCATTTCGGACTTATAAGTCCGATTTGCACTTTAGCAAATTGGTAAAAACCAAAAACTAAGTGTATATCGGGTTTATATTCACGAAATACACTTGAGAATGATAAAAAACAAAGCAATGCAAATCGGGGTTATACCCTTGATTTACACTTGGGAAGTGAAAATCATAGTATAATTTGGGGTTATACCCTCGATTTATACTTGGTTGATAAAATCATGCATCAAAAGTGGTGGTCGGGGTTGTAAACCTGATCACCATTTAAACAAATATCAAAAAGTAGCGGTGGTCAAACTTACAACCCTGACCACCATTTTGGAAGAACAAATCAATGAAGTGGTGATCGGGGTTGTAAGCTCAATCACCATTTAATAAAATGGCAAATACAATGGCTTGTTAATGGGTTGTTGAGGGTTAATCCTCAGAGTAAGGGTGGATCAATTCTAGAGTGGACTCCGCCAGAAAAGGGGTGGATTAAGATAAATTTTGATGGCACGTCGAGGGGCAACCCAGGGGTCTCTGGAGTTGGGGCAATACTCTGGCCATTAGCACTAAAAGATTGGTGGATGGTTTGAACAACGTTGTTGAGTGTCAAGCGGCGTTAGAAGCCATTCTTATGGCTAAGAAATTGGGAGTGAAGAAACTCCATTTGGAGGGAGATTCTCAAATTGTGGTGACTGGGATAGCTTGAGGCCGAATGGAAGCATGGCACTTAGACAAGATGGTTCGAAGAATACAACTTCTGTTGGGTGGTTTTGAAGATTTTAAAGTGTCTCATGTCCTTCGGGAAGCTAACTTGGAAGTTGACAAACTTTCAAATGTGGGAGCGAATGGCTCCTTGGAACATAAGTTTAAATTGTTCGAGGACTTTAGAAATTTTAGTTCTCATGATTTTGATTTTGGTTAGATGGCTTATTTTAGAAAAGTGAACCCGAGCTTGTTTGTGAAATGACCATTTTTAGTCATAGACCTGTGGGAAGTAATGATCCTCATGGTGTGTGAGCTATGACGTTACTGCAAGTGGCCTAACGGTGATGGATGATGATGGAGGCAATCTATGTGAGTAACTGGTGATGATGCTTAGTTTTCTGTGATGTGTGTGGAGTAATCATGACATGTGATGGTGGCGGCTTTTAAAGGCCTTTGTGTTTCATCCTCGGCATTTTGTAGTGGTTGTTTGGTGGTTGGTGGTGTGATCAGGTTTTGGAGTAGTTGTGAGCCAAGATGGAAGCTAACTTTTCTTTGATGTCGGACGAGCAAATGGCTGCGTTTCGTGGCCTGATCTTGAGGAATAGGTTGACGAATGTCTTCAGAGTGGATGGAGAATATTTTTGGAGGGCTATGAGGTTGTTATTTGGGGAAGAATTCCTAACATTGGACTGGTGACCGAGAACAAACCTTGACATTTCGTCGTTGTTTGTTGCCTTGGCTTTGCAAGTGGGGAAGTCAGTGGAGGAAGTGCAACGAGTTACCTCTTTGGTGTTGACTCCCAAATGGGCAGGTGGCTTGCAAGAAGTGGTGGATTGAGCTGCCATTAGCGAGGGGCTAAAGTCAATGGAAGGGTCGTGGCGGAGGATTGGAGTGGTTGGTGGGGCATTGTAGCCATTTGTCATTTGGTCAGCTTCCCAATCGGTTGCATTGCAGATGGAGGATGCAAGGAAAGGTTGGGGCGAGATTGTGGATTTTGTGGGTAAACTGGGGCCGACTGAGCGAGTGAAAATTTGAGGGAAGGTGACCCCAATTCAGTCTAAGGCCCCTCTGGATGAGGATGGGAGGCCTCTAGTCCAACATCAGCTTCCAAAGAAGCAGACAAAGGTGGTGGAGCGTGGATCTCTGAGTGGTGTCAGGCCAGGAATGGTGCCAGGTGGAAGGAGCGTGTTGCAGGAGGTAAGGCCCAGCAAGGGTATCCCAAATTTCTCAAGGGATGAGGCTTTGGGGTGGTTTGGTAATTAAGAATTTTGGGTCAATCGGGGCATCCCTTTGGTGGGGGTTGTGTATGTAAGGGGCCTTTTTTGTGGTTGTTGGCCTTGTTGTGGTGGTGTCTAGTCGGGTTCATTTTTGTAGTAGGGGCGAGACCCCATGTTGTGGCAGACTATCTATCTGCTTTTTGGATGTAAATCTTTTCTATTTTAAGCAATATACTATATTGTTATTGATCAAAAAAAAAATGGCAAATACAATAGTGGTGTCGAGCAGGGTTATATCCCCACCCACCACTCGAGAGGAAATGCAAGTTAAAAATGGTGGATTCGAGTTGTAAACCCAACTACCACTGGTCTTAAGAGATGGTGGTATCTGGTCTTACAAACCCAACTACCACTGTCAAAGCAGGAAATAAAACTAAAATGGTGGGGGCAGGTTGTATCCTTGCCACACACTGTCGTGCATGGCTTTGGTGTGTGATGGGGACACAGTCCCATCCCACACCCGAAAATGAATCAATGAAATCAAAAGGAAAAACAAACGAGGTGAGTCGGAATTAAAATCCAACTCACCTCCCCCCCACCCTCGAAAGCTAAGGTTTACAATCGATTAAAAATATGAGCAAATTTGGTATTGACTGTATGCATTGGAGAATTGCTTCAATGCATTCAATCAATAATAAATTTAATTAAAAAGAGGGGGAAAAATAATACATACTCAAATCTCTGCAAATTGATTAAGAAAAGCCAGAGCTCCTCCACAAATCTCCAAGAACACAAAAAGATAGAACTAGGGCAAATAAATTGGGTAAATAAAGAGATGAAGAAAATCAATTGGAAAAGAACTCTTCAAAATCATAAATGAAATTCATGCACATTAATAATGTTAATCGGACCTATAAGTCCAATTGACATTATCCATCTAAAAACTCCCAAAATGTAAAATCGGGTTTAAAACCCGACTTGACATTTGAAAAGTTAACTATGTAATTTCGGGTTTAAACCCCGATTTTGCACTTAAATAGGAAAAACATTCTAAGTTAAAATTTCAAAATTTTAACTCAGAGGAGGGAAGAACTAACTTTGAATAATCAATATTTGAAGACTAATGAGACGACCGAAATGTCTCATTTACTCGACTTAAGAGAAAAGAGGGACGAATTTGGCAAAAATTCGTAGGGGTCATCCTGTTTTCACAAAAACGAAAATGAGGACAACAATCCGCTACTTTGAGTATAACCCTGATTTCTTTTCCACCTTCCTTTGAACATGTTCCCTCGCTTTGGAAGTTCCTATCCTTAATAGGTGTACTTTTCCTACCTTCCTCTATCATTTCATTAGCCTCCGTCAGCCATACTATTAAGTCCTACAACTTGTTCTAACTAAGATTCTTCCCCTTAGTATTGGTTTGGCACTTTGTATTTGTATGTCCTTTTTTCTTACACATAGCACATACATCAATCAAATCTTGAACTTCAATGGTTTGTCTCCACACTCCCTCGCCAAACTACAACTCTATATATTGTGAAAGTGGGTGTATAGCTTGCCACTGTATGCAGATCCTGACATACATACTATACTCATTGACCTCCAATGCCTCATCAGCCTTTAAAAACACTCCCAATTTGTCACCAATCATCTTTAGGGTTTCATTATCCCAATATTCACGAGGGAGATTGTAGAGTCATATCCAGATAGGAACTGAATTGATCTCCTCCTTTTTAGGGTCAAAGTTTGGTTTCCAGTCCTTAATGTAGAACCCTTTACCCCCCATAAGGAAAGGACCATTATTAAGAATCCACGCCTTATCTTTCTCACTAGGGATGATGACCAGGTAAAACCCATTTGGAAGGGTTTTCAAAACACACGCCTCTCCCTAGTTCAGATCCACCCAGGACCGCACTCTGGAGAATGTTGGCCATTCTCCATTCAATTTCATAAAAAAGGCTCTACTCTTTAAAATTTGTATTGATAATTTCCATTTATGATTATCGATAAGAATAGAGACCACATTCGCATGTTTAGGACCTTTACATACCTTTTTAGCTCATGCTTCTGGACTTGTTTGTTTTGGCCGCCAGAACTTCTTCTCAATCATTTTAAAATCAACCCAAGGGCCTGTATTTATGGAAGCATACCCCTATTTATTTCTTTCTCACTCCCTTCCACTATGACTGAATCCATTCCTTCCCTTTGAGGCATGCAGATATCTATATTCATGTCCCTGCCATGCCTTGAATGGAGGACGCCACTCCATGTTGTGATACCCTTCGATCCTCCATCCTCTATAATTTTATATCTGCATCTATCAGCCATCCCTACGAAACCCTCGCTCCTCCATTGTGATCTTATTAGGAGTCTTAAGAGACCATTTTCAGATATGATCTTAGGCATTCATAATGGCACTTAATAGATCTGATTTTTTTGCTATTTCACATATGATTACATTTACTTTTACTTATATTTGTCAAAATCATGTGTTGGATAATAGTTTCTTTCACTTTACATTGCTTTTTTTCATTCATAGCACTTTGGCATATTGCATTTTTAGAATTTCAAAAATATTTCCTATTAATCAATTAAATCTCAAATCTTTTATCTATGATTCATATTGTTTTATGGTGATGTTTTTAATAAAATGCATTGCATATGTAGATAACATAAAATCTATTGTAGATAATGATAATCCTAGAGATGTTATTGAAAAACCTAACACTTCTACCTCTCCTAGGGTATCTCATGTGAATGAAGAAAGATTCTATACTCCTATCAATTATCTCTCTAATGGAGAGCAAGCATTGAAGAGCAACATGACACATTTTTCTTCTCATACACATACCCTAACGCAAGGGGGGCAAGGTCAAAATATTGGTGTTTCAATTTCTCTACATCCCTCTTATTCTCCTAGAGCTTATCTTAACCATCAAAACATTTGTAGTGAAGATGATTTTATGCATTTTATTCATGATCTATTTCCCCACATAACATTAAGTAAAGATGAAACCTTAGATGATAAGGATCTTCCTTCCCAACCTATCAAAGAGGATGTGAATGATGATAGAAAGGAGAATCTCCTTACAAATGATATTCCTTCTTCATCTACTTCTCCATTTGTTCCTTCTAGATGTACTTAAACTACATATTTTAAATAAATTCATTATAATACTCCCTCTTCTTCTCAATTAAAACATTCTTATAGGAGTGGGTATAACATAATATCAAAACAAGGTTATAGAGGAAAATAAATTGGCAAATATGAATAAGGAATCAAAGACACAAGCTAGTACATAAGGTCTAGGACATCCTCATCATTCACCTATGGATTCAATCTACTTAGGGTACAAAATCTTAAGGATTACTTTGCAAGACATAAACTTTATCGTCCATATAAAGTTGCTTCTTCCTCAAATACTCATTTTTGCTCATATCATCAAACTAATGACTATGATACCAACGATTATCTGGATTTTTAAAATGGAATACAAGGACTCATTGATAATGGAATAGTCATATAATAGAAAACAATCCATGTCCTTCTAGCAACCCTTGTCCTACATCTCAAGAGACAAGACCTACTCCTATTGATGACTAGGAGAAATTAGATGCTAGAATATTTTGGAGATTTAAGTATGATAAGAATGTCATTTTTCCATTCATTATATTTAATTTCAATTATAAGTGTAAGGAAGGTGATGAACATTGTCTTTTTCATCATGGTTGTTCTCATTCTCTTGGAGATTGTAAAGCCTTTAAAATATTTGTTCAAGACCAATATGATCAAACTCGCATAGCTCTTACAACTGATCTTGCACTTTTTCTTGGTGAAGAGGTAGTGCCTTAGCACTCCATTCACCCTCCCATGTTTCTCCTCACCCTATGACACTAGTAGTTAACTTCATTGTGGGCTCTTTGTCATGAGTGGTGATGCTATTTCAATAACAAACATCTTGGGCAGCAAAATATTTTTCTTCCTCGTTTCATCGTTTAGGGGGTAAGGACAACATATATTCAATTCTCTCTTTCTCTTTGAATATTATCTCTTATTTAGAGTTGTATTTTGCATATCTTGACGTATTTTCTTGTATTGAATATTCCTTCATGTGAGTACATGTGTATTCCTTGTTTAATACCTTTCTTTGCTTGAAGTAGTGCATACTCTTATGTACAATTCTTCTCATTGTCGATATGCTTGTGGGGGATTGATCTTTCTTTTATCCTTTCTAAGGATCCACCTTTCCTTTGTTGAGTGGTGTTTTCTTACAATACGATTTCATTCCTTATGTGAAGTTGTTTATTTTCTCAAGGATTATCTCTTATACAAGAGGTGTGTATCCTTAATTACAACCTCTTCTTCACTTGTTAATGCATATCTATTTTAACAAACCCCTTACTTTGGGTCAAAAGTGTGTCATCCTTTATCAAGAATCCCTTTCACTTAGCAATAGGGGGAAGGTAAGTATTCTTGTTCTCCTTCCTCTCTTTTGGCCAATGATGTTATTTTTGTTCAAGAACTCCTCTTGGAGGTAGATGTCTTTTTGAGTTAAGATATATTCCCCCCCAAGGATTCCCTTTATACTTGTTGCAAGATATCTCTTTTCAACTATGTTGTCCTTTCTTGTAAGAGTATTGTCTCTTTAGCTTGAATTTATGAATATTGTTGCCTATAAGGATATATCTCCTTGGTGTTGAAGGCGTGTATCCTTGTTTCTAACTTCCTTAAGACATCAACATAGAGCTATGTCAACATATTAAGGGGGGAGTATTTCATATCACCCTCTTTGTACTGTATTGTGCCATATTCTTTCATGTGTTATACAAGGTGTTCATTCTCAAAACTAGACAAAACAATCTTATATGAGATGCTTCACGCCTGAAACCAAACACAACATTTATATACGTCTTATATACAAAACATTTATTTACACATTCTCGAAACTAGACAAAACAAAGTCTTACATGAGATGTTCCCAAAACCAGACATATATTTGTCTTACATAGGGTGTTCATTCTCAAAACCAGACAAAACAAAGTCTTACATGAGATTATTCATGCCCGAAACCAAACACGTTTTCATTTTTTGTTTCATGTCTTACACAGGTTGTTGCATGCTCTAAACCAGAGAAAACAAGCTCTTAAATGAGGTTCTTAACTCCTGAAACCAAATAGTTGCATATGTAGGATGAGTGGAACTACCAAAACACATCTAGACTATTCAAACTCTCCTCCCCAACATGGATCACCTAGCAAAACACAACTAGTCTATGGTATCCATGTCCTCTCTCACTCTTCCTCTCATGGATCACCTAGCAAAACATAGCTATCCCGGGAGATCCATGTTCCTCCTTTATTCTCTCCATGAGCTCATATGTTGGCTATTTGTGGTTCATGGATTGATGTATTCTCTTTCTCTTTTTATGTGATCACTTGTGTCCTTGCGATGGAATTTCAAGAATGATATTATTGGTTGAGACATTTTTATTATTGAGGTCTCTTCAACTATTTGAATTGAGGTCTTGTTTTGGTTTTTAGTTTTTGTGTTGTGTGTCTTTTTCCTTTTATCTTTGTTTGTCTTTGTTTACCTCTTTTGTCCTTGTCTTATTTTGTGTGTCCTTTCATGATATTTTGTGAGTTAAGATCCTAATGTTTGGGGGCTTGGTTCCTAAAAATTAGTGATGTCTTATAATCCTTGTGATCTCGATCCTAATTGCTCATCTCTCTCATCTTTCATCTACTTTACCACAAGTATTCTCATAAGATCATACTCCCATTAAAGTAGGGGCTAAATGTAGCATCATAAATTATCACTGATCTAATGTACACCTCTAGTTGTGCTCCCACTTTAGATTATCTTACCCTCATCCCCTCTCTAGGTCTAGTTTGACCTTATTCTCTAGCTTTAAGGCCATGAACACCCATTAGTGGGTCCCATGGTGAGGTACCCTCATGCCTTGTGCCTTATCTTGGTCCTATTTGCAAAGGGACCATGGCATGGAATGCCCTGTTCTGGACCATGATGCCCTAAAATGCCATGTTCCCTCTCAATGGGCCCAAATTTGAATTAGGGTAGGTGTTATATCTCCCTGCCAAAAATTGATCTCCGTGGCTACACATGATCGTTGGAGGTTGGCCTAATCAATAAATTACCTAGGGATCCCTATATAAATACACCTTGTCAATTCATTTTAGACATAGAAGAACATCAATTAGAGCATTCATTCATCTGTGACGCATTTATCATCAAGAATTTTTAGAGATCTTCAAGGCTATATATTCATCCTTTAAGCATCGTGGAGCAAAATTGCATCAAACTTATGCAGGCATGTGTGTGATTAGGGTTTTCATGTTCATGTGTTTGTCATGCCATTGCATACAACATTTGTGATTACATTCAAAGAGCATTGCATCATCATCAACAATTGCAGATCTGAGGTATATCTAATCAACATTTATTTTAGTATTTGCATTATTTCATTAAAGGTTAATTCCTATATCAGGGTTTGACTTAGGAAAATCCCTATCCCCAACATCTTTCCCTTTCTTTACGTGTGTTGGAAACAGGTGTGGAGCTATACTCGGGAGGATCGACAGAGTTCACAGAGATAAATAGGTTCAACTTTCAATGGTAGAAAATTCGAAGGACCGTGGCAAATTGATACTACCTAGTCCCAAAAAATTAGGTTGAACTTCTAAGAATAGATTCCAAACATCTTATTCTTCTTAGATCTAGGTTGGTGCTCTGTGGGATATCTATAGCTTACTATTTCCATCAAATCATTTCAATTATCACCTATGTTTCCCTAATTTCAATCAATCCAAATTAACCCTTGGTAAAGAGGAAGTCAAACCCTAACCTAGGTGAATCTAATCCAAATTCTCAGCCCTTCCCTAGTGGGATTGAGGCTAGATCTATTAGGTTAACCCCTTTTTCCCCTTGTAATGGTTAATTTGGGATTGCTTGTGGTTTTATCATTGAAAGCCTAATTTCAAAATTTAAACCATTACAATAACAATTTTTCCTCGAGACCAAGTCTACAAACCAAAGAGGTGCTACTAGTGTTGAAGAAGAGGACCTTGTGGGGGTTTTATTGAGAGGAAAGGAATAAGAGGTGGATAATGGGCTTCAAAAGATGGAAGATAACAATTGTATGCTTCTTCTTTTGTGTGGTTGATTTTTATTTATTTTATTGTTTCTTTTTTACCCAAAGGAAATGAGAATTTAGCCTAACAACCTAGAGATTAACTCTTTAAAAGGCAAATCTCCCTATAATCTCTTGAGCAATGTGTAGAAGATCCTCATCAACAATGCAAGTGATTAAGAAGTTGAACCTACGATCTAAACTACTTAAACCAACAATCAAGACCCTATTGTGTGTTTCTATCAAACCCTTTCAATTCTCTTTTTTATCTTTATCAAAATAATTTTTGAAACTCATATCATAAGACCTATTACTTTTTAATTTTAAATCCTCAAACCCCTCCTTGCGATTTCATCCTTTGTATATAAAGTTATCTAGGAAGAGAGACATATAGTTAAAAGGATTATTATATATTGTTGTATAGTGATTTATTTTTTTGATTTATAATTGTTAGTTCTTGGATTAAAATTGAACATTACATCTTGATGTCAATAATTATAGATCTCTCAACCCCTCTTTGGGACTGCATCCTTACTTTATACAGACTACCTTCTATAATAACTAACAAGTGAAATGAGTGACCTGTTTTAGTAACTAACAAATGAGATAAACAACCTTAGTTAAAGAGATTATGATTCAAATTATATTATATTTTGTTGTTCATATGGAATTTCAACATTTGTAATATGGGTATTAATAATTTTCTCCCAATATGGCTTTTCAAGTTTGATGGCATTCATGCATGAAAATTCAATTTTACTTTTGAATGACATTTTTTCAATGCAAATGTTGGCTTTGGGATTCAAATTAAGCATTACATCTTAATTTTGAGAAAAAATGAACATTACATCTTAATTTTAATATAAACCAAATTAGGTAAGATGCATTACATCTTAATGTAGAATGCATGTGCACACACACACATATATCAAAAACATTGTTTCCTCGGACCTATTACCCCATAATTATAAATCTCCCAACCCCTCTTTGAGACCACCTCCTTACTCTGCACAAGCTACCTGCTCTAGCAACTTTAATAACTTCTTTTTGACATGAGTGACCTACTTTAATAATTGACAAGCAAGATGGCTAACGTTAATTAAAGAGATCATATGATTCAATTTACATTATATATTGTTGAATAGAGAATTTTAGCATATGTAATATGGTTGTTAATAGTTTCTCCTAATATGGCTTTTCAAGTTTGGTAGCATTCATGCATGAAAATTCACTTTCTCTCCAATGACTTGTGTTTCAATGTAATTGTTGGCTTTGGGATTTGAATTGAATATTACATCTTAATTTCAATACAAACCTAATTAGGTGAGATGTGCTACATCTTAATGTAGAATACATGTGTATACATATGCTAGTTTATCTTTATAAAAACATTTTTTCCTCATACCTATTACCCTGCAATTATAAATCCCCCAACCCCTCTTTGAGAGCGTCTCCTTACCCTATATAGGCTAGCTTATTCAATAAATTTAATTAAAAAAATTAAATGAGTGACCTACTTTAGTAACTAACAAGCCAAATGAGTGATGTAAATTAAAGAGATTATGATTCAATTTATATTGTATATTGTTGAGTATGGAATTTTAGCATCTATAATATTGTTATTAATAATTTTCTTTCAATATGACTTTAAGTTTGATAGCATCATGTATTGAAAATTCACTTTCACTCTCCAATGGCTTGTGTTTCAATGGAATTATTGGCTTTGGGATAAAAAGTGAGCATTGCACCTTAATTTTGAGAAGAAAAAAAAGAGCATTACATCTTAATTTCAATACAAACCCCATTAGGTAAGATGCATTACATCTTAATGTAGAATACATGTGCATATGTATGATAGTTTATCAAAAACGTTGAATTATATATCTCCCAACTCCTCTTTGAGAATGCCTCCTTACTCTATACAAGCTACCTACTTCAATAACTTTCATGACTTCTTTCTTAGATGAGCCATCCACTTTAGTAACTAACAAGCCAAGTTAATGATGTCAATTAAAGAGATTATGATTTAATTATGCCGAGAGCTGAAACACTACAGTGTCACCCACTCATTTTTTTCGTGTAATTTTAATGATTAGAAATTTAAAAATTAAAAATTAAAGACTAAAATCTAAATTAAAAAGAAACTTTCTATTATTATCATTATTTATAATAATGACTAGACATCGGATAATTTAAAAATAAATTTAAAAGTAAAATATAAATTAAAAAACAACTTTTATTATTATTATTATTTATTAAATATGAAAAAAAAAATCTAAATTTAAAAGAAACAAATCTAAGCAACTTATTATCATTATTTATTAAATGTAAAAAAAAATAGATTTTAAAAAATTTCTAATTTAAAAAATTATGTTTTTACATAAATTTTGCTAGTTTAGCATTCATACATGAAAACCAAGTGCCACGTAGTGGCGAGTACTTGCCTTATAATATTGATATAATAGAATAATTATGAATATAAATTTTATATATTAATATAAAAATATAAGAAAATTAGCATTAATCATAACTAAATAAATCTAGTTAATTATTATAGAATTGATTTAATATTATGATATAAACATTGATATAATATGATAATTATTAACATTAATATTTAAAAATTAAAAAATAATAATTTAGCATTAATAATAAAATAAATAAATCTAATTAATTATTCATTAATTTAATATTTAATAATTAAGAATATATCTCAATAATAAATAATAAATTTATTAACATATAATATATTATATAAATAAGAAATATGTATTATTGATTATTAACAAATTAATATATAGATGAAATTATCAATTATAATTACATAATATTTATAAGAAATATTTTTTAATATAAATATGATTTTTAGTTAAACAATTATTATAATATTTCCATGTTAGTATTTATAGAGAATAATGAAAAAAAGTTGAAAACAAAATTTTCCGAAAAATATTTTTTCTAATTTGTGAACTTAAAAAATATGCATATAGACTTTAAGAAAAGTAAGAAAGTTTAAAAAAATAAAAAAATACTTGTTTACAATTGATCTAATTAAATATTTTCTCCAATATCTTTTCAATATCTATAGCATTCATACATGAAAAATAACTTTTACTCCAATGACTTCTGTTTTAGGTAGGTGACCTACTTTAGTAACTATCAAACCAAATTAATGATATAAATTAAAGAGATTATGATTTAAATTTTATATATTGTAGATATTATAAAATATAGAATTTCAGCATCTAGTAAAAAATTTCTCCGAATATCTTTTCAAATTCTATAACATTCATCCATGAAAATTAACTTTTACTCTAACTCTCCAATGACTTGTTTTTCAATCTAATAAGTTCTTTCTCACTTAAATTGAACATTACATCTTGATTTCAATACAAACCTAATTAGGCAAGCTGCATTGCTAACAAGTTAACCAACTGTGGGGGCAGTTACAAATCAGTTGTGTAACACCCCCAACAGATTCTCCAAAACCAGGGGAACCAACACACCTACCTATTTATACCTTAGTTGCAGCCCTACGTAAACACCCAAAGGAAACCCACCCAATAATAAAAATGTACATGGTGGTGGAAATGGAGCGCAACGTAAGGGTAGCCCCATGCAACCTGGGCCCCACCATCATGCAAAAACTCATATTACGTTTGCGCAACGACGTGGAGGGCCGCTGCAGCGGCAAATACGGCTACGTGGTGGCCGTCACACGTGTCAAAACCATCGGCGACGGTCTCATCCGCTGTGGCGACGTCCACGTCACCTTCCCCGTCAAATTCGAGTGTATTATTTGCCGCCCTTTCAAGAACGAAATTTTCGAGGCGAGGGTTAGCAGAGTGATCGCCAACGGCTTTTTTGCAGAAGCAGGGCCTCTTCAGTTTTTCGTGTCGGTGTTTTGCATGCCGCCGAGAAGATTTGAACTGGAGAGATGTGATGACGGGCAGTTTCAGTTTGTTGACGGTCACGCGTCGGAAAAAATCGTGCCCGGGACGGAAGTGAGGATTTCTGTGATGGGGATCAGATTTGACGTCACTGAGGTTTCCTGCGTTGCTACCATGTGCGGGGATTTTCTTGGGGTTATACCCGCAGATGCCGGTCCCTTCAGTTAGGACCGGATTGATCGGTCATTTGCACTGGAATTTTGTAATGGACTTTTTTTTAAGAAAAAAAAATTCAACCGGGTGTGATTTTTAATGTTTTTTTTGTTTTTGTTTTTTTATCTGGAGTGGATCTGGGTATTGAGTGTGGATTATTGGATTTTTTTTTGTTTATATAGATAAATGTGATATTATGTTAAAATTGTTGAATAATAAGAATTAATTTGGAAATGAATGTAGATTGTTTGACTTTATTTATTTGTTATATACACATATATATACATAATTAGATATATATCTAGAGTATTGGTGTCGTTAGGTGTCATATGGTGTCACAAAGGGTCCATGTCGTGTACTATTGTCTTATTTAAAATGAATGTGGGTCACTTGTTGACTTTATTTCTTTGTTATATATACATATGTACATAATTAGATATAAGTACAACAAAATTTAATTTGAAAATGAATGTGGGTCGCTTGACTTTATTTCTTTGTTTTATACATGTATATAGACATATGTAGTATTATGTTGAAATTGTTCAACAAGAAAAATTAATTTGAAAATGAATAGTGTCACTTGACTTTATTTCCTTGTATACACATATATAGGGATATATGTACATATATAGATATATGTAGTATCATGTTGAAGTTGTTTAACAACAAAAAATAATTTGAAAATGAACAAAAATTGAATTGAAAATGAATGTGGGCCACTTGACTATATTTTCTTGTTGTATACACATATATAGAGATATATATACATATATAGATTTAGTATTGTTGTTCGACAAGAAAAATTAATTTGAAAATGAATGTGGCTCATTAGACTTCATTTCTTTGGCATTTGTGTGTGTGTGTGTTATTATTTCGTTAAGCGTTATTATGCAATCACAACATATATAACTTTAGATTGATTGTGTGTGTGTGGAATATTTTTATATTAATTATTTGTCATTTTTTAAATTTTTAATGTTATAATTTATTAGTGGATAATGGTAATAATAATCACGAGAAAGGAAACCACACATACTCTTTTGTCATGACATGTACCATAAAGTTATGTTTAGTTTGTTTCCAAATAGTACCTTTAGGTTGATTCAAACCTAGAACCCAAATCTTGTGTGTGAGTGTGTGCGTGAAATATTTGTATATTAATTATTGTATTATAAAGTTAGGTTTGGTGAAATATGCATAACTATGTCATTTTTTTCATTTAGTTGCGGTGTGATGGTTTGACTGTAATTATATATTGACAATTGTATTAGGTTTGGTTAATAATGTGATCCTTATCTATTCTTCTTTATTTTGGCTTGCATTTGTTATTGTACATTTGTCATTTTCTTTTTATAATTGCTCTCATTTGCACTCACTTTCACATATTTTCTTCATAATTCTAAATGGCCATCTTATCCATAAAGTTATTTTATGTACACTAACTTTACTTCCTTATTATATATACACATTCATTTCTTTCGCATATATATAATTATATTTTAAATTATGGGTCATCTTGAGTATTTTCTTTTTAGAATTTATCTTATTTACACTCGCTTTCGCATATTTACTTTATGATTTGTGTAGACACCTAAAATTGTCATGTCTAATTAAATAAATATTTTATTTATTTAATTATCTAAGCCTAATTCTTCTATTAATTAAATAAATCCTTATTTATTTAATTAATTCATTTATCCTCTTCTAGCCTTATTTCTCATTTAAATAAATACATTTATTTATTTAAATTATCTCTTTCCTAAATTAAATAAATATCTTATTTATTTAATTGATCCCACTTCTTCTATTAATTAAATAAATCTTTATTTATTTAATTAATTCATTATCTTTTTCTACACATGACACATGTCATTCATCTCTTAATTCATACACTACCTACCTCTTTCATTATTTTGCTATTTCTTTTACCTACCCTCTAATCCTAGCCGACCTCTCTTTTTACACCTCTCAATCTTAACCCTCCATTTCTTATTGTGTCTTCTATTTAAGGAGATGCTTCCTTCATTGTCAAACCCTAATCACTAATGACACATGTTAATGACTGATTTTGGAGTACTTGGCTACACTACGATCCTACTTGCAACCACATTCCGTTCTTTGTTGAGCTCTTGTGCATACAAAAATCTGAGAGCAAGCATATCAAACAAGATCAATGGAGATAGGAAGAATGGAGATCAAAACCCTATTGGACATGTGATGGTATAATCTTTATGATTTTGAGTTATTTTGCATTGTCTTAGGTTATCTTCATATGTTATGGTGGATCTTTGTTCATTGTTAGGCTAGGGTTTAGTGGTTGAATCCATTTTAGTCTTTCAATATTGTTTTTATTTGTTATCCATTTTCACCATATACATTTTGGCACGCCCGGTGGGACCCTTGTCCCTTTGCATTTAACATTTTTGTTGCAGATTTTGCATTTTTGAAGTTGCAGATCGGACGATTTCGACGACATTTTAGGTTTTTTTCCGCGTCTGCGAGTGTTCGGATCGCGTTTTTGTGTTTCAGAAGCGTCTGTGATGTCGTGAATCGCGCCTGTGTTTTTGCCAGATTTTTATTTTTGCAGGTTTCTGGAATCGCGTCTGAGAATTTTAACCGCGTCTGTGACTGATCTTATCGCGTCTGCGTTAGGGAGAGGCGTCTGTGGTCTCTGATCGCGTCTGTGAACTACAGAACCGCGTCTGTGTAGTTCAGACGCGTCTGTGTCTGGTATAAAGGCGTCTGTGCTTTCTGTTTTGCAACTTTTTCAAGTTCCTTCGATTCGGGTTTTCGGATTTTGTACTTAGGGTTTCAGATCTGGTTTATTTTCGGCTAACCCTTGCAGATCTAGCTAACCTGGTTGTGTGCAGCTTGCTTTGGAGGCTAAATACGTTTTGTTGAAGGCCCCTTTTCACAAAGTCTTTTTGGGTTTTCTAAAATTTACCTAACTTGTGTGCTTACAGGAAGGGGTTATCATTTGAAACAACCCAAACTACTAACAATTTTGTTGCAGGGCCTTAGCTAGGGTTTTGTAATTTTTATTGTGTGCCTTGTTTCATAGCTTAGCAAACACTTCAATTGGTGCACTAAAATTGAATCATTGTCTTTTGTGTCTTGAGCAATAGGCTCTTTTTTGTTTACTCTTTAGAGGGCCTGTCTTCCCGTGTGGTCATTAGGACTACTAGTGAGAAGAGAACGACCCAAGTGGTAGCGAGGAAAACCCACCTCATCCAAACCACTATAATCAAATGTATTCATGGTGAAAACTATGGATAACGTGTGCTGATTAGTTCATACCGACACTATGTCTCCCCATAAACCCGTTTGATCAAATTTATTTGATCATTTGTAGGGCGTAACCCCTACCGGCTGGGAGCCTTCTGTATTTACAGAGCTGAAAGTGCCGCATGTATGGCCACACAAGCGGATGACCTTACTAGCACCTCTTTGTTTTAGATGCCCAAATCCTTCTAGTTGTTGAGGCAGGAGGTCGGACCTCTGGTAGCGGCCCACACACATACGGTTCTTAGTAGAGATACAAAGTTCGCCATGGGGAGTTTTCATGGGGACTGATGCTTGGCTGACCCGAGAAGTGAGTGCCGAGGGTGGAGCCAGTGAGGTCAAGCATCTAAGTATCCGCTCTGAATAGCGTAGCCTCGGGGGTAAAACCCTATGTGGGATCAACAACTATTGTCTTGGCTAGCCCTAAGATTTGTGCTTGTCTTATGCTAAACACTCAAACATTCAAGACAAAACAGCAAAACATTGTTTCTTTTGTGTCTTCAAGTGTATGCAAAAACTTTTTACATCAAACAACACACTTTTTGGAGTCTAAACAGTCTGCAAACATTGAGTCATCAACACTGTGTCCTCTTGTCACAAAAAACAGTCGAAAAATCAGATTTGGTCACAACGAAACAACTTCACAGATAGGAAAAATTGCACTAAGGTTACAAAAACGCGTCTGTGTCTGTTCAAACCGCATCTGTGTCGGATAAGCGCGTCTGTGAAGTACAGAATAGCGTCTGTGTTTTTAACAGCGTCTGCGTCAAACAGAGTAGCGTCTGTGTCTTAAAACCGCGTCTGTGAAGTATACAGAGGCGTCTGTGTCAGGATTTGAAAACTTTAACAGTCAAGCAAACAAAGAAAATCAGTTTCGGCATACTTGAGCTTCCTAGGTTGTCTCTTCAGGTTTAATCTAGCATTCAGCCTGTTCTAAGGTCTTACACAGTCCATCATTGCTTCATACCTCATTTTACATTCACAATTGTTTAAACTTGAGTCAAAAGGTCACTTGCTTGTCCTCATCATACTTGGTCAACACACTACAGACAACTACACTTTGCTGAGTGGTCCCTCATCAAGGTTTCTTACCTTTGGGTCTCATTTGGTCTTACTTAGAGTCAAGGTCAGCTTACCTCATCAAGAGAAACTATCCTCTCTTTGGAAGTCACACCTACTCTACTACTTACATACTTGGTCTTACACTTTGGACATTGCAAGTACACCTCAAGATTCATTTACACTCCATACAACTCTTGGTCTTCCATACTCTTGTCATTTTCGTCTAGTCTCTCACATATTGGTCTAACACCTAGTTCATGGTTGAAACCCGCCTTCAAAAATCTAAGAGAATAGCTAAAGAAGCTCAAGAATCCGTAAACATGAGTTCTTATGAGTATGACAATGATGTATTCTACAATCCTGAGCACACTACATTACCAGACATGAATGTTTATAGACACAATCCAAATGTGGAAAGCGCAAACACTATAAACAATGCTACACACAATGACACAGTGGACAATTCTTCAATACTATCAGCAGACATACAAGAATCTATAATGGACCCTCAATTCAATAGATTGGTTGAAGAGATAATGAGGAGAGATCGTCAATATTTTCTAAACATGATGGCACAAAGTGGAGCCAAAATACCGCATGATTTTGACTTATCTCAACTTATGGAAAGTAGACCTTCACAACAAACTCAACCTAACATGGATCAAAGGAGACCAAATAGTGGAGGACCAAATAATATGATGCCGGAGTCACCATCAGTTTTGCTTCAAAAACCAGCAATACCACATACACAAGCTCAAATATATGATACTTACACTCAAAGACCATCATGGAGGCCTTATGCTCAAACACATGCTCAAGATATGGGTCAATTAAGACAAGTGGATACACAAGGACATCCTCAAAATTTTGACACAAGGAGACCTCATGTCAAAATTGGGGGCAACACAATGGAAAATGAAAGGCCTATTGAATATGGTTTATATACGCAAAACAGATATGGGGTCCCTCAACAAGAAGTTATGCCAAGTGCTCCATATATGTCGCAACAATATAGACCTCCATATGGACATGTCTACGATCAGTATCATCCATATATGCAGCAAGCTCCTCCTCAAATGGGTGTTTCAAACATGGGATATGCTACAAGAAATCCATCTCCTCCCAAAAATAATTTGGAGCAACAAATTAGAGATCTACAAAAGAAAGTGGAAGACATGGGCACATCAAAACCCACATATACTATGAGAGATATATGCCCTTATCCCTTCGATAAGAGCATTCCAATGCCTCCGTTTCCTCCGCACTTTGTAACACCAAAATTTGACAAATATAGAGGGAGAGGAGACCCCAAGGCACATATAAGACAATTCTTCACAGCTTGCATTGAGGTAGCCGCAGAAGAAACATACTTAATGAGGTTGTTCCCACAGAGCTTAGGAGATCAAGCGATGGAATGGTTTTCTCAATTACCTCCCGGTATTAAGTCATGGGGCGACTTACCAGAGGCATTCATTCAGCATTTCTCTTACAACATTGAAACAGATGTCTCAGTTACTACCTTGTGCAATACGAAACAAAAGGAAGGAGAATCTTTCGCAACATTTTTACAGAGATGGAGAAACTTAGCTAGCAGATGCTCTTGTGAGATCCCGCAAAAACAAATGGTGGAGATGTTCACACAAAACGTTAATAAAGCTATTGGCTATGATCTCAGAAAAGCTTGTTTGTCTACATTCAAGGATGTCATTGAAAAGGGCCTAGCAACAGAAAAAGTCTTAATTGAACAAGGAGTTATCAAGCTATTCAAAGAAAACAAAGAGGACTTCAAAGGAAAGGACAAACCAAAATTTTGGAACAAGAACAAGAACACGGTTAATGATGGTGTTGTTGATGCCAATACAGTGAGACCAAAGTTTATCTTTTCTGGTTCAAATTCTACCAACAATCAAGTGAACAATCAAACAGCTGCTAAACTACGAAGGAAGTATACTCCATTGGGAGAACCACTTGAATCAGTATTCAAAAAGCTTGTAGCAAACAAAGTGATCACGGTCCCAGATTTTCCTCCATATGAACCAAAGGTAAAACCGAATTGGTGGAATGATGATGAATTTTGCGAATTTCATAAGAGCAAGGGTCATAAGACAAGTAATTGCCATCGATTGAAAAACATTGTACAAGATCTCATTGACAGAGGAAATATTGAGATTGAGGGACATTCATCTAACCAAGAGCATGAGGTGTTTAAGGAACCATTCCCAAAACATGACAGGGGAAAAGGCAAAGTCACAGATGATCAAGCCAATTACACTAGAGCATCTTACAATTATGATTCCACTATTAATCACATCTCAATGGACAATCATATTTCTACCATTACTATCAAAAACAAAAAGCCTGAGAATCCTTCTCAAAGACCCAAAATTGTCCTAAAAGGTGTGGGATCTTCGTCCGCATCTACCTCTGAATGTCATGTTACAACCCGTCGAGGTAAGATCACATTGCCAGGTGCCTCTACCAAGAATACCAATCTTTCATCTACCAAGCCTGAGTACGACCTTGTAGAGCAATTAGGGAAAACACCCGCACTCATCTCTATTCTTGAGCTCTTACGTATATCTCCTGCACATAAAGCTATCCTTGATAAAACCTTGAGAGATACTGCTGTCCCTACTGATCTGAACGTGGACCAGTTTCAAGCCATGGTGGGATACTTATCTGTTCCACACTCCCTCACATTCACAGAAGCCGATGATGCCTCCATAAGTCAGCCTCATAATGCACCTCTACACATTGAAGCCTTCATACATAAACACCGAATAAAACGAGTCCTGATAGATGGAGGAGCAGGTCTTAATATTTGTACATTGAGCACCATCAGACAATTGGGATATTCTGACAAAGCTGTGAATTCTACAAACCAAGTCACTATTAAGGCTTATGATGATGAAGAGCGTTCGTCCAAGGGCACGGTCATCTTACCACTAAGAATAGGGCCAGTCACAAAGGACGTGGTTTGTCAAGTCCTGGATCTAGACCTCACGTATAACATATTGCTAGGACGTCCGTGGATTCATGAAATGAGGGCAGTCCCATCAACATACCACCAATGCATTAAGTTTCCTCATAATGGAGTCGAGGTAACGGTCAATGGTGATCCAAATCCATTCATATATTGCAATAACTTGAGATCACATACTGAGACTATCATTCCCAGCAATCGTGAGGCTACTCCTTCTTCAGCATATATTGATCCTGAGTCATTAAAGCCCTCGACATCCAAACAAGGTGAACTTAGAGCCAAGTTTCAAGACAAAGGCATGGGAGAATACACTCTGAATCAAACAATGTTCTTACGACAAGTCATGAACTCCCCCAAGGAATATGGGAGGCCACATCCTAATAAGCAAATCTCCCTCATGCTACTCAAATGGGATCCTACCGTCTTTCAAAAATGGGGCGAACTAGAGGAAGAAAATTTATATAAAATGCTATATAAGGACGCTGAAGAGGATACACATGATCAAATTATAATACCCTGTGAGAACTATGGCAAAGGTTTCAAAATTCTGCAAAGATTCGGGTATGATGGAAAAAGTCCTCTTGGACTACGCAAAGAAGGTGTCATGGAGCCTTTACAACCTGAGCTAACTACAAGAAGGGAACGCTCCAAGGGGCTTGGTTTTCTAAATCCCAAGATTCACAATAAAAGAACAAAATAGATATGGCGAGTCAAAGTGGCTGAAGTTCAACAAGAAGATGACTATTCTACAAATTCCAATGAATGGGAATGGGGTTCAGACAAATCCTCCAGCGACTATGAGCTCAACGAGACATTTAGAGAGCCAGAGGAACCTACAGAGGAGGAGGAGTTTTACAAGAAATTCAGAGTTGGTCAAGAACCGACCCATAAGGATCCCGCACAATCGACGTTTCAAGGCCCTAGGTCAGGATCACATAGGATGAGGACACCTGTCCCTGAGGGTGCTACTAGTGATGATAATTTGGACTCACTCACGATCGAAACTGATGAGGAGAGTGCCATTGACGACCTCGATGACTATCTGGACATACCTGAATATAACCACATCTTCACTATTAGCCTTGCGGACTCTAAAAACACTAAAGACCTTCCCCTCGTTCACCCCCAACTCATTGACTGGGATCAGGATGGACCAACACAGCTTGATACATTTCAAAATGACGAAGCTATTGTCGATTATCTTGGCATTCGCGATGATCTTCCTCTTGGAGACCATAAAGCAGGATACGCCATAGAGCTAAATAACATGGCATACTTTGGTGAGGGTGTCGGGCCTTCTAGTCGCAAAAATGTGAAAATAAAAACAAAACAAGGGTCTTATGGCGAAAACCACACTGTGGCGCTATCTGACTCTAAAAAAGTAAAAAGAAAGGACGTATCTGAGGGTGAAAACCTCTCTGAGGCGCCCGAAGATGGAAGGCTTGACATTCTCCCAGCATCATACGAGGAAAAATCATCCATGGTGGTAGAGGAGACTATAAAGACAAACATTGGTACAACAGAGGTTCCACATAACATATTTTTGGCTCAATCATTGACAGAGGCCGAGAAAGCAAGATTCATAAGCTTCTTTAAGGAACGACAAGTCAACTTCACATGGTCTTATGCTGATATGCCTGGACTAGACTCGGATTTAGTAATGCATCATTTAACAGTCAAACCGGGGGCAAAACCAGTAAAGCAGAAATTGAGGAAAATGCATCCACAAGTGGCATTATTAGTCAATGCAGAGCTGGAGAAATTACTGGATGTCGGATTCATACGTCCAATTGATTATCCCGAATGGATTTCCAACTTAGTACCTGTTAGCAAACCAGATCGCAGCATCCGAATATGTACAGACTTCAGGGATATCAACAAAGCTTGTCCAAAGGACAATTTCGCATTACCAAACATTGATTTAATTGTTGATCTCACAGCAGGCCATGAGATGTTATCCTTAATGGACGGATTTTCTGGATATAATCAAATCAGGATAGCACCCGAAGATCAACATAAAACATCATTCACTTGTCCATGGGGAACCTTCTGTTGGAACGTCATGCCCTTTGGGCTGAAAAATGCAGGTGCCACATATCAAAGAGCTATGACTACTATCTTTCATGATCTAATGCACATAACCGTGGAAGATTATGTTGACGATCTTTTGGTTAAATCAATAGACAGAAATACACACTTGGACATACTTTCAGTTGCTTTTGATCGGTTGGAAAAGTACAAGGTAAGGCTAAATCCTAAGAAATGTGTCTTTGGAGTAACCTCCGGGAAGCTCCTAGGATTCATTGTGTCTAAAAGAGGAATAGAAGTTGATCCAGCAAAAGTCAAGGCTATCTTGGACATGCCGCCACCTAAGAATATCAGTCAACTTCGGTCTTTACAAGGGAGACTCCAGTCCATACGAAGATTCATAGCACAACTTGCAGATAAGTGTAATCCTTTCCAGCACCTGCTACACAAAAACATCAAGTTCAAATGGGATGAGAACTGTCAACAGGCTTTTCAGGCCCTTAAAGACTATCTTTTGAACCCGCCAGTTTTGATGCCACCAATTCCAGATCAACCATTGCTACTTTACATATCAGCTACTCCAACAGCACTGGGGGCACTCCTAGCACAGCAAATACCTGACGGCAAGGAAAAAGCAGTCTACTATATCAGTCGCACATTGGTGGGATATGAGCTGAACTATACACCAATTGAGTGTGCATGTCTCGCTGTGGTCTTCGCTTCACAAAAATTATGACATTATATGCTCACTCACAAGACTAAGTTGAATGCCAGAATTGATCCACTAAAATATCTTCTCAACAAAGCTACACTTACTGGGCGGCTAGCCAAGTGGGTAATGATCTTGAGTGAATTCGACATTGAATACGTGGACAAAAAAGCTATAAAAGGACAAGAAATTGCAGATCAATTGGCAGATGCTCCCATGATAGATGATGTTCCTCTACAGTCAGAATTTCCAGATGAGTCCATTCTAACAATATTACCTGCAAAGCCATGGCAACTATACTTTGATGGCTCATACACACAGCATGGGGCAGGAGCGGGTATACTCTTTATAACTCCTCAAGGCGATTCTATACCAAAGTCATACCGCTTATCATTTCCTTGCACCAACAATATAGCGGAATATGAGGCATTAACAACTGGGCTAAGAATTGCAGTTCAGTGGAAGATCCAAGAGCTTCATGTTTTTGGGGATTCTCAACTGGTCATCCGTCAAGTAACTGATGATTATCAAACAAAAGATGAAAAGCTAATGCCTTACAAACAACTGGTAGATGATCTGAAACAGCACTTTGCAAAGATAGAGTTTGAGCAGATACCAAGAGAACAGAATCGTGTTGCTGATGCCATGGCTACAATTGCTTCGCTCATTGATCTACCGCAAAATGAGACCTGCTATGAGTTCCTGGTAGACAACCTGCTGATTCCTTCATATGAGATCACTCCTACAGAAATGATATGTGTTGTTGGTCTTGAATCCCAGTTATATGGTTCCATATTCACATACATTCGCGACAATATCTTACCTCCCGATCTATCGAACAACCAACGCCGCACTTTCATTCGCCAATCCTCTCGATACGTCATTTTAGCTAATATCCTATACCAACGAGGTCTAGATGGCACCCTCCTTAGATGTTTAGAGAGTGACGAAGCTCAGATTGCATTACGAGAAGTGCACGAAGGGATATGTGGTCCGCATACTAGTGGTCCTACCTTGGCCAAGAAACTCATCAGGACTGGATACTATTGGCCTACTATGGAAAAAGATGCATATCAGTTTGTCAAAAAGTGTAAGCAGTGTCAAATTCATGGAGACCTTATACATGCACCAGCACAGGAACTACAGCCACTTGCATCTCCTTGGCCCTTTTGTCAGTGGGGACTCGATCTCATAGGCAAGATTCACCCTCCTTCTTCCAATGGACATAAATTCATTATCACAGCCACAGAATATTTCACAAAGTGGATTGAAGCCGTGCCTCTCA